>NC_142420.1:10897500-11197500 GCF_059516105.1 Syngnathus floridae | reverse complement strand
ATGCGAGCAGTCGTCAACTTCAGTCAATCTTCTCTCGGCGACCAACCCGGCCGGCGTCGGCGGCGCTAATGGCCATTAGAGGCAAGAAGGAGCGCAAGCGTTTGATTGGGGCCTCGTCATCGCTCTTCCTCCTGCCTTCATCCTTCATACGCGGCTGCCCCATCGATTGCCTGTTTAGTGCTATGACGGATGAAGGCCACCCCCCCCTCTCCCCAATTGCACCTCCCTCCTCAGATCACAGGTCCAATCAATCCATATGTAAGGTGGGTTTCTTCTTCTTTGCCAAAGCTTTTGATACGACCATTTGTTCTACCAACAGAATTGTTGATGGCTGCTGAATTAAAAAACATGCAGTCAAAGCGTCATTCATTATAATTGAAGTTTTTTTGCAGCACATTAGTGATGTGCATTCCAGTTCTTTTAAGTGAACTGAATCTTTAGAATCAGTTTACTGACTCGTCCTGGGTTTGGTTCGATCGAACCCTAGGAGTTTGGTGGGTCGGTCTCAGGGATTTGGAGGTCCGAACACACCTGTAAATTTGTGATGACGCAGAAGTCACTCGGACACTCCATTAGGTACACCACCACTTTCAGATATACCTAAGAACAGGCCACTTCATTAGGGAAACATCAGGGTCAAAGCTTAACGGGAACTGAAAAGTGCCCCACCTGCTGATTGGCTGGGTGTTTTGTGACGTCACGCATGGAGACTTCATTAGGTACATATTTACCGTAAGGTGTACCTAATGACAGGCCACTTCAACAACAATGTTACGTGATTTTGTGTCGTGCCAATGTAGTAAAACATTTTCATTTGATGCTAATTCCTACAGACGTTAAATTGATTCAAAGAGAAAACCGGTAATGAACATGTATCATATTTATTTACTACATTAATAGAAGAGCAAAAATACTGTACATTTGGTGGGGTTGTAGAGATGTTTATTTCGTCATGCACGCCCGGACTGACCATAGGGAGAACCGGGAGAATTTCCGAAGCGCCGGCCTCGGATTGTCCTGCTGGCCTGCGTCTCTCTTTTTTTTTTTTTAAAAAAAAATTGTGTCTACCGGCGCGGTGGCGCGCCTATCAGAGAGACAGGCCAGGTCACTCCGGCTAGGAGCATATGAGGAGGGAAAGACGATTGGTTTATATCGATTAACACCCGCCGCCACAGTCCGTATCAACCACACAGAACGGGCCGCGGGTGGAGGAAGGGAGGGGTGTGTCGCTCGCGAGCGGTGTAAGTGAGCATAATGGACTTCGAACGTGGTAAAAAGATGAAAGGCGGTGCGGAGAGGGATAAAAAAAGAAAGGTGTTGGAGGAGGACGCGACCAAATGCAGAAAAGTTACGGATTTACATAGTTCACGCCAGGAGACGCAACACGTTCACTGACTGATCTGTTGATGCACGGGAAGGAAGGCAGTTCAGCCACTGACTCGTTCGCGAACGGGAAAGTCAGGATTCGTTCCCTCACTGATCCGTTCTCGCGATGAACTTGAAATGCAAATCACTCACTGACTCGTACACTCACAGATCCGTTCAGTTAGTGAACGGGGAATGCAATTCACGACTCGTTCGTGAATGGGAAGTTACGTCATTTTCTTCTTCGTTTTGTTTTACGGCGAGGTGGCAGCAGCTGTAAATGCGCATTACCGACACCTACTGGTTGAAGTTATATGAACTGAAAAAATAACGAATCTCTTTAGGAAGTGATTCGTTCTTTTGATCGAATCGTCCACTCACGAGCCAACACTACCGTCAAGGTGCCCAACCGCTCGGCTATCGGTGCTTCAAAATGACTTCGTTCTATGGCTCCACATGTCCTCAGCTCTGCAAACTTTTGTGCCAGTCCACCATATGAAGTAAATGACGGGATTCTTTTTTTTACCTCATCTAACATGTATCTAGCATACGAGCTGGTGTTTTAGAAGAGCCTAGACAAGTAAATAACAAAAAAGAAAAAAAAAACTTGCTAAACTTCTAAAAAGTTACTGCCTCATTTTTTTCCTGTTGAGAGAAGCGCGCAATGCGGATAGTGCTTCGGGGAGAAGTTTGACAAGCGTTAGTACATTCATGGCTAGCACATTTCGCATAGGTGGGGGAGTCGAACCCTAGCTCTGAGGTGTTTGAGCGCAGCCGAACGGAGCCACTCGCCAAACGCGGCGAGTTCGGCGGTTACTCCGCTTTCAGTTCGAGTCATTCTCAACTGTTCAGTGTTTCGTTCAGCGCGCGTTGGGTAGGTACAAAATAGTGCAGACGACCGAGGGATTCCCGGTCGAAATAGCCGACTGGATAGGTGACACGGGCTCACGCTCGGTAACACCTTGGTTCGGTCCCAGGTGTGAGCATAAACCTAAATGAGCTTTTAGAATTGGAACCTCACTTTGTATAAGTGTACGCATATGCAAACAAAAGCAAGTATTTATGTGTAAATACATAGGGTGGCCCCGCCCCCAAGTGGGCGGAGCAAACCAATGAATCACGCTGACTACCCAGGGGGGCGGGGTGAGATTCATTAGTGTAGAGGGCGGGGCGCCGCCAACTTGGGGGCGGGGCCACCTTGTGTATTTGCACATAAATACTTGCATTTGTTTGCAAGTTTCTGATTCTGATGAAATATGGTCAAAGGTCACAGGTGTCAAGCTCTAAGTCCTCGGGGCCGCATTCCAACATGTTTTCCAAGATTCCCTCGTTGAGTGCACCTGCGTGAAAAGTTTTAGCTCCTGCAGAACGTGAAAATGAACAAAATCTTTTCACGCAGGTGTGTTTAACGAGGGTAACTTGGAAAACATATTGGAACGCGGCCTCTCGAGGACTTGAGCTCGACACCCCTGGTTTAAGTGAAAAGTGCCACACCCGCCCTCACCCCCACTTTCTGATTGGCTGTTTGATCTGTGACGTCACTTGGACACTCCATTAGGTACACCGCCATTTTCAAGTGTACCTAATAACAGGCCACTTTATTAGGGAAATATGGTCAAAGCTCACAGGTGTCATGCTCTAGTCCTTGGGACCACATTCCAACATGTTTTCCAAGATTCCCTCGTTAAGCGCACCTGCGTGAAAAGTTTTTGCTCCTGCAGAACGTGAAAATGAACAAAATCTTTTCACGCAGGTGTGTTTAACGAGGGTAACTTGGAAAACATAAATGGAACGCGGGCCCTCGAGGACTGGAGGTCGACACCCCTGGTTTGAGTGAAAAGTGCCACACCCGCCCTCACCCCCACTTTCTGATTGGCTGTTTGATCTGTGACGTCATTCGGACACTCCATTAGGTGCACCGCCATTTTCAGGTTCGTTCACAAAGATTCACGAGTGAGTGACAGACAGCGTTGCTGCTATGCCAGCCGACACACGTTGTGCCGACATTGATGTTTTAATTTTGTATTTGAATAAAGGTTGGAAAAAAATCCGCTATGCTGACATTTGTTATTTTGGGGGACACCAACTCATATAACAACGTAAAACACATACATATTGTCATATAAAGCAGTTAACCAAATGTCTGATTTTTGCTTTAATTGGCAAATATAAAAACAAGGAGTAAAACACCAGACAAGTTTTAACATAAATGTTTATTAAATAATAATAATAATAAAAGTAAAATTCAAACCAGCAATCTATTGTGAAATTGCAGTAGATATATTGGATAAAAATATTTAGGCGTATATATGCATACACGTTATTCAAAAACTACTATAAGTGTTATAAAATAAAGATTATCCAAAGAGAAGCAAATCTCCGCGTTTTTGCATAACGTCGCATCCCTTCATGCAATAAAGTTAGCCGTTAGCTTGGAGAAAACGTGTATAATAGAAATGGTGTTTCAGTGAGTGGTTCTTTCTTTCCTTGGCAAATCGTAAATCGACATTCTGGCTTACATAGTTCACGCCACGACACGCATCACTGACTGATCCAGTTGATGCACGGGAAGGAAAGCAGTTCAGCCATTGACTCCTTCGCGAACGGGAAAGTCAGGATTCGTTCCCTCACTGATCCGTTCTCGCGATGAAATGGAAATGCAAATCACTCACTCACTGACTCGTTCACTCACAGATCCGTTCAGTCGGTGAACGGAAAATGCAATTCACGACTCGTTCGTGAACGGGAAATTACGTCATTTTCTTCTTCGTTTTGTTTTACAGCGAGGTGGCACCAGCTTCAATGCATTACCGACACCTACTGGTCGAAGTTATATGAACTGAAAAAAGAACGAATCACTTTAGGAAGTGATTCGTTCACTCTCGTTCACTGAAAAGATTCGTTCTTTCGTTCACTCACGAGCCAACACTACTGCACATTGTGTTGCTCCTTCTGCTATAAGCGCCTTGTCCACCAGAAGGCGCTAGGTGATAGTAATGACCTTCCTTCTGACATGGATGTAAATTTGGCATCTTTACAGGCTTTCATTGCTGCTTCATTGGCATCTGAAGACTGACTGCATGTTGCTAAGGAGCAAAGTTTGGAATACAAGTCGCTCAGTAGGTGTGCGCCGGCGGCCTCATTGTCACTTGATGGCGTCGCCGCCTCCCGTACGTCCGTTCAAACAGGTGCCATTTTTCCTCCATCGCTGTGCACACATGCGTGACGAGACACCAAGACACATTCAGCTTTAAATGATTCCGGCTTCCTCTATCCTCCTCCCCATCATGTCAAGTGCGCCGAGGAAGTGGAGTAATGGGATCTTAATGAATTTGGTCCTCCATCACGTGTAATCACGCCCAGACATAATGATGATCATCTTTTCGCAGCTAACTGTACTCGGAGTCAACTCGCGCGACACTGCCATGCGCCGTTTAGGCAGATCTGCTAAATGTCAGCAAACTGCTTCTGAACACAATCCCAATTTGCTTTGGAATTAGCACTAGCAGCGCTAATTATTTGGACAATTCATTGCATTTTGGTCGAGACGCACACACACACACACACACACACACACACACACACACACACACACACGCGAGAGAGAGGAGGAAGGAGCTGTTTCCTTGATTTGGGATGAGAGTGGATGTGTCCCAGACATGCCTCCCTCCTCGCAGCCTGCAGGCTTCACTTCTTTGCGTTGACGCACACACACTCAGCCAAAAGCTTTTGTGACAGCGCGCGCTCGCGCACGCACGCGCGCACACACATATTGCTCTTTTCTGGACATGGCTCTTGTGAAGGAGGGAAGGGACAAAAAAAAGAGTGCGGTCAAACATGTAAGTGTTTTAACAACATGCAATCGAAACGAAAAAAGTAAGAGTATTGCACCTTGTAATTTACAAATTAGTTTGAAAGAAAACTTGGACATAAGCGTCGTCGTGCATGTTTACAATTTTTGTTTCAAGCCATGTAATCTGATTGAAATGAATGGGGGGGATTATTAAAATGAAATATTTTGAATGACAGCAACTTCGATAACTTAAAAAGATAATAATTTACCTATATCTATCGCATCTACAAATGCGGTTTACGGTTTGGGTGCATGATTGTGTGCTGTGTTGGTTAAACACTTTTAGCTTCCGTTGGCTATATTTTATTTATTATTGTTATTTTAACAGAAATTGTTGAATTACACTAAGGTACCCCATCAATCCTATTCTGACATTTTCTACAATGAAATTGTTCGCTTTCTTTGCCATTTAATTGCGATGCCTGACTTGTTGAACGGTACCTACTGAAAGTAAAAGTCCAATTATAACTGCAAGAAAAAAAAATATATTTTAACGTGGAAATGCATAAAGACCACTAACAAAAAGAAAACGTAGTTACGGAATTGAGCATTTGGAGTAAAGTGAAAAAATATTCAAATTGTGCATTACGTGAGACTTAATCGTACGATGACGACAAATTTTCTACATTGTACATTTCTATATTTTATTTTAAAAAATACGTAAATAACTGTTTTAAACGTGATGGCGGCTTAGAAACCTGTGAGGATGTTACCGACTTGCATGCGCGTGTAATTTGGTAATGGAAACGTGGTAGGCTATTTTTAAACGTGTTAAAACATGTAAAATACAAAACCTTTATTTCTTAAGGCAGTTAAACGTGGAGTTAAACGTTGCAGGCCCGGGCCTCATTAATTTACATTTACCTACCATCAAATGTTATGTTTATTTATTTATTTGCTTGATTAATAAGAAACTAATTCTCTTGATTTTAAAGTTTTATTTGTAAACATTAAATAATTGTTCCCCCGATGTAATCTTGATGAAAGCTGAAAGGCCTTTCACACACCACAATTCTTTCCACTCCTTTTTGTTCGTGTGAAATCCACTCTTAACATTAAAAACGTGGACAAAACGTGTATTTTTTTTTTTTGTTTTGTTCTCGATGTGCATCCATGCTCATCGATCGGCCAATAGAAATGCTCTAAGCATATAGAGAAAGGTTTATATTGAACAGCAACAATACTTACAGCACACATACAAACGAGGAATGTGACAGTTGTACAAACACAAAGGCTCCTTCCTAGCTCCCTCCCTGGCTGCGCAAGGAGATCATATATATTACTGTATAGATTTATATATTAGTTTGAGTGCCAACTACATTGGTATCAAATCTAGCAGACTACATAGTGTCCGGTAGGCTATATATAGACATCGCCTCTGCATGTGCCTATAGAGGAGCAACAAAAATAAATAATCAGAATAAGACATGCGTCGTTTTGGGGGGGGGGGGGGGGGGGGGGGGATGTTTGGAGGGGAGGCACGATTTGAAAAGCAAAAAAAAAAAAGAAAATCATTATAACAAACTTTGTACATATTATATAAAGTGATGCGTCATCTATTAGAATAATATACAGTGTCCACGCGTGTCCGCATATACATTATATATACTATATATATTCATATATAAATGGAACATATATTACATTTGGGGGTGCTATTATGGAAAGATGATTCATCCCTTTTTTTTTTACCCACCGCCCGGTTGGAATTCAAATGTTTGCATTTGAGCAGTCTGGCATGCACTGTGAAAACAAAAGTGTTCGATTAAAATAATAATAAAGGTATTTTGTCATCAATTTTAGTAAGGTCCTCATAGGAAAAAAGGGGTCCCTCCAGTCCTGCTTTTGCAGATGTCCAAAAAGAACAAAAATAAAATTGGCCTAAAGGGGCTAGAAGGGTTTCTTTTTTTTTAGGGGGGGGGGGGGGGGGGGGGGGGGGGGGCGTGGAAGTAGTCAGTGTGGGAAACTTTTTTTTTTTCCTCTCAGAA
Organism: Syngnathus floridae; assembly: GCF_059516105.1. Classification (NCBI taxonomy): domain Eukaryota; kingdom Metazoa; phylum Chordata; class Actinopteri; order Syngnathiformes; family Syngnathidae; genus Syngnathus; species Syngnathus floridae. The sequence continues at coordinate 11,190,294 of NC_142420.1, read as the reverse complement.
AGGCAGCGTGTCGAGGAAGAGTTTGTCGATAATGGCCGGCGGAGGCACAAGGTCTTCGAGTTTGAGGTAAAAGATGCGCTGGAGCCCCTGCGTACACAGCGTGCGCAATTCGGGCAGCTTGCCAAGCAGCTTAGACAAGTAGTTGGGCCGGTTCAGGCCGCCGCCGCCCGTGAACGTCACTTGGTCCTTCAGACAGTTGACGATCTTGTTCTGCAGCTCCTCCACGCGCTTGGGTTCCCTCAGCCCGTGCCTCTCTAAAACGAAACGAGCGGTCATGAGCAATCGATCCGCAAGTTGACTGCATGCGTGCGCAAGCCTTTTTGCGCGTCACCTGTGACCATGGCGAGCGCGGCGATGCAGGCGAACGCCGAGATATCCACGTTCATGCCTTGCAAGTTGGACGAGAACTCCACGATGGCGTCCACCCACTCGCCGAAGCCACGCACGCACTGCAGCCTGTGCAGCACCACGCCGTTGCAAAAGATTAACTTGCCCTCTATCGGGTTGGACCTGGACCCCAGAAAAAAGCGCTCTTGTTATAAACGAGCACTTCAAACGAGCTTCTAATTAGGATTCGCACGCAATAAAAAAAGAAAGAAATTGACGCAGTGGCGCGTGAAGGTGCTCGTCCTTCGTACCTGTACGCCAGCCTAAGGACGAAGAGCTCGAGAAAGGCCGACTCGAACAGGAGGTCCTGGTCTGGTTTGGGCAGGTCGCAGAAGCCCGGGATCTTCTCGGCCCAGCCGCGGATGATCTCCATGGAGCCGGTGAGCAGGTCGTAGAACTGCTGGATGTGCTGCGTGTTGTCGCCCGTCATTTGGTAGTCAGGACTCGCCTGGAACTGGAATTTCATTTACACACACGCACACACGGGCGGCCGCTTAATGAAGTCCCCTTAAAATATATAATCCGTGAAATTGCAAAGTGGAAAGACGGCGACTTTTCGTTTTATTATTATTATTAAATCCCTCCCCCTCCCCCTTCCGACGTAAATTATTCCGCGGTAGCCACTTAAAGAAGTCGGAATATTACTGCCGAGTGTCAAGGTAACGCGTCGTCAAGTGTTTTATTTAGCTTGGGAAGGAGATGGAAAAAAAAAGGTTCCCACTCACTCTGGAGTAGTCCAGCGCGGACATGGAAGGGTTGGAGTCCACGTGGGCCCTGACCAGCGCGCTTATGAGGCTGACCGGCGGCGACGGGGGGGAGGGCTCCTGGGGGCTTTTGGGTTTGGATGGCAGTCGTCCGCGTCGACCTTTCAGATTATCAGTCCTCACCACTGCAAAACGACACGCGGAGCACATCAAGCCGCGCGCTAATTGCCACCATGACGTCACATTAAAAGAAAAATAGAGCGGGCGTAAAAGCAGGGCAAGTTTTTTTTAGGGCCTGCACGTACCTTCTCTCACCATCCCGACCACAAGGCACTTCTGGAAACGGCAGAACTGGCACCGATTTCTTCGGCGTTTGTCAACTGGACAGTTCTTATTGGCTAAGCACACATATTTGGCATTTTTCTGGACGGTGCGCTGCATGGAGACAGAAACAGTCGAGTGTGAGCTCGAGTCTCTTTGTGGGCCTGCTTTTCACGACACAGCGGGGAAGACACTTCAATGAAGGTGTCGACTGGAACGTGACAGCATGCAGATTTTTTTTTTTTTTTAAAGACCAGGGATACTGTGGGTCTGTTTAATATCACTTCAGAATAATACAATATTTGATTTGTAAAGTGCATCCAGAATAGTGGTTACTTTTGCGCATCTGTCGCGAAACCAACAGAGGGGCGCAAGAGTCATCTTGAGGATCCCCCCGCCCCCCTTTAGAAATTAATGGACGTGAAAAGTTTAATATGGAACGTAAATAAAGTGTTTTTTTAAGTAAGGAGATTTTACGCATTCTTTACATTGTGCTGAAGGGGGAAAAAAAGTAGGGGAATATTTTTAATGCTTTTTGGAAATGTTTTACGTCGTATTGATTCTCATATAAATGAGACGTTTAATTTGGAACTTGACTGACGGAACTTTGCTAGACTAATGATTAGACTTTTTTACGCACGGGGTTTAAACGCGTTCTGTACTGTGGGCTGTAGAAATAGAAAAGGTGGCGGGGAAATGTCCATTGATGGGCCTGTTTTATATCAGACTTTAGGAATGCTCGTCCAAATGAGACAAAAAATCGAAATGAGAATTCGGAACGTGTATGAAGGGATAAAAAAAAATAAGATTGGAGTCATGGCTGCATTTTTACGCATGGTGAGTGTGCGTGGACTGCGCTCGTGTGGGAAAAGGTGGAGGGCGGAGATCACTTGTGGGTCTCTTTTCTATTAAGTCTCGTTAGGACACGCCTCATTTGCATGCACCGATGAAATAATAAAACCTTTTTTTTTTTTTGCACATCCTTCCTGCCCACCTTGAAAAATCCCTTGCAGCCCTCGCAGGTTCGAACCCCGTAGTGCTGGCAGGCCGCGTTGTCCCCGCACACAGCGCACAGCCCCTCGTTGGACGGCGATCCGCGGGAGGGCGGCGACGGTATTTGGCTGTCCACCAGCTGGTGCCCGTGTCCCAGTTGCAGCGAGTGCGGGAAGGCCAGACCGCCCTGCTTGCGGAGGCCGCCGGGCACCGCGAAGCTCTGCGCGTCCAGGCCTCGGTGGTGCACCGCGGCCGCCGCAGCCGCCGCCGCGGCCGCCGCCGAAGCGGGGCCGTCGTGGCCCATGGAGACGTGCAGCGGGCCGTCGAACCTCATCTGGCAGCTGGACACGGGCGTGCCGGGCGGCGACTGCTTGAAGGAGAAGAGCGAGAGTCGCGACACGGGATTCTTGCGCTGCTCCATCATGTAGTTGTGGTGGAAGGGATGCAGCGAGGGGCTGGGGTCCTCCCACATGGTGCCGGGCTGCACCTGGAAGTTGGGCGTGTTGGGCGCGTGCGGCGACGACGGCGGCTTGAAGTACACGGGCCCCGCGTGGGTCATCATGTCGTCGGATTGTGGCGGCAGGTGTCCCTGCTGGTGCGGGTGCGGGTGCGAGTGGTGCGGGTGATGGTGCGGGTGGTGTGGGTAGCCGTGCATTTGCACGTCCTCCACCTTAATGGGCGACTGCTCGCCGCCGCCTGCGTGCGGCACCTGGTAGAGGCACGGCGGCTTGACGTCGTAGCCCGCCGCCGCGTTGTAGTTGTCCATGAAGGTGCTGAAGCTGGGCAGTGAGGTGGTGGCGGTGATCTCGGTGTTGGTCAAGTCCATGCTAAACTTCACGAACTCGGGAGTGAGGAAGTCGCAGCTGTACTCTCCCGCGGCGTGGTAGCTGTAGCTCTGGGACGCGGGGCTGGCTCCTTGGGGCGATGATCCATACTGAGCCTGGACGCAGGGCATGGCTGCCGAAGCACAGAGCTTGAGTCAAGACGACGACAAATTGGGGGATTTTTGCGCGAGGAGCAGGACGCTTGAAAGGGGGCTTTGCTTTCACCTCAAGACGGTGCAGGTCAGGAACACGATACAAGACTTGGATGAGCGTTTTTGGATTCGAGTAGGCGGGATCTTGCCCTATAAAAGAACACGCCACAATAAGCAAAATACACAACATGCCTGGAAAATGACCTGCAAAATATCCGATTTTACAGCAATAGCAAGACTTTGAATTTTCTGTCTTTTCATTTATTGCACGGAATTAAAGCCACTGATTCCATTTTTACATCTGCACACATGCAATTTCCACCACCAAAAATAACGATAATAAAAAGAAACCAATTTGTACCTCGTTGAAATCCAGCTGTTCAATCCATGCGATAAGCATTCAGGACGGCTGCCTTTCTTCCTTAAAAAATGTGCTTTGAAAAGAACAAACCACAAAGTGGAAGCCAAATCTCCCAAATCATGAAGCCCCCCCCAGCTTGTGAGCGACACTTGCCTCGACTAAGCCACTCCAAGCCAATGTGGCTTTGTTTATGTGAGCTCCGGTTGCCGTGGCCCACGTGTTTGCTGCCGTGACGTCATCGGCGTCAACACCGACGCGGCCCAATCGTGCAGCGAGGTGGGAGGGATGCTGGAGAAGGGGATGGAGGGGGGGGGGGGGGGGAGACGATGATGATGGTGGTGGGGGGGGGGGGCGTCGTTGGCGTTCTCCAGCCCTGCCTGCTGGTGAGCGTGTTTGTCTTGTGCTATGCGATCTATGCTGCTTCCCACATGGACACGAAGCAGAGATGTAGTGGGGATAAAGGCAGCTACGCTCAGTTTGAACAGGATTTAAGAATAAACACTCTCCACACGCTTCTGACTAGTCCAAGTGCATTGCTGCCAGCCTGCCACACCAGACAACAAGAAAAGCAAGATCACATTGCAACCTGAGAAGTTTGGCTTCCACATTTGGCAAAACAAAACGGAGTCATTCTGGTTCAGGTCACCGCTGGAGCTCTGTTTTTCAAATTGAAATAATCATTTTATCATCTCGTTATGTAGCAAAATACAAAAAGGACTGCAACCATCAACTGGTTGAACTTATCACAATAAAACATGAAAGTTATTACATGAAATCATAAAACTTGAAAACAGAGAGGTGTACATATAAACAACATAAATACAAGTGAAAAGTTCACTTTCATGATGACCATTTTTGCTTTCACTTTATTTTAAACTGCTGCACAGGAGAGAGAAAGTTGAACAATCATTCAGGAATTGCAGTTTAATTGGCAATATTTTTGGGGGGCATCTTGCACTCCATATTAAAAAAATGAAAATTCATTAAAACTAATCTAAAATGAAGCATTTTTGAAAATAAAATGAAAACAAATAGAAACTAACAAATTAGAAAAACAACAGTCGGAGCAAAATAAAAACTAAGTATAATGAAAGTCCCAAGATAATTCTACCCTTGGTGCGGTGCTAACTGAGCATGAGAACATCTTACCCCCCCCCCCGTGTGTAACTCCCATCCCACTCGTAATCGCAGCACTTGTATGACATAAGCCTCATAAAGCTCGAAGGCAGGCGGGTAATATTATTGTACCTTATCATCTGATTTTTTTATTCCTCAATTGTGTCCCAAATTTAGATCTCAGCTTCTCGAGTGGGAGGCAGGAAAAGTGTGTTTGTGTGTGTGTGGTGGTGGGGGGTGGGAAAGTGGTGTTAATTAGTGGGGGCCTCTCACTAGCTATCACAAGGGAAGCAATTTAGAGCCCGTGAGAGGGGAAAGCCTGATAGCGCGGACCCTTAAGGAGACTGGGGGGAAAAAAAGCAAACAAAAAAAATGAAGGTGACGCGTGGTGGCCAAAATAAACGTATTGTTTTGCAGCCCATCTCGAGGTAATCTTACACCAACACCTTGTGTCCAATAGTTGAGCTGCTTGCGTGTTTGTAGCCAATATTAGTGTGGGCGCCCAGCCAAAAAAGTCCAGTGGACGTCATCCTGTTATTGTGTGGGTAAAAAGCACAGCATGGCACACTCAAGGGTGGGCTGAGGGGTGCTGTATTGCACTGGCCTCTAGAGGGCGCTCTTGTGCGCTGCTTTCTGCTCCTGCCAATTAAACTTTTGCATTAACCTGGCCCCTTTATGGCTGCCCCGCCCCGCCCCACCCGGCCTTCTTCCTTCTCAGGTGGTCTTTATTGCGCCGCAAGCCTTCAGGTCATTAAAATGAACCATCATGGTGGTAATTTTTTTAATTAATTACCCACATGTGAAGATAGGATGACATCATTGCTAGCCATCTAAAGCGCAAACATAATAAAGACAATTATTCATTTAATTGGCCAGTTTAGCAGTTTATTTGGTTTGACTTAAGAGTAATCAAGTGCTACGGCTGCGCACGATTAATGAGGCTCTTAATTGAAGGCGTGAAATGTTTTAATTGTGTGCGCCATCGAGCAAGGGATGTCCTGTTACGATTTGGGAACTGCATGCAATCCATCCACATTCCATGTCATCAGAAAACGGTAAAAAACACATTTTGGGGGCTTCTCAAAAGTATAAATAGCCATCTGCCAATCAATATTGAGAATTATTTGCATAACTTTCAAAAATGACCATTCAAGGACAGCACAAAACTGATGAGGAAGAAACAGTAAGTCTTGAAATGCTGCCATCTAGTGGCGATTGGTTATACTACAACTTAAAACTACAGTTGCGTCCTCATAGTTTCAGTTTGGCACCTGTAGCTGACAAAAACAATGTTAAAAATTAGCTTCAAGTTCTAATTAATTTGCTCTTAATTTGAAAAGTTAAATTTACAGTTCTGACAAAACACATTTAAAGTGTTTTAAAATGGAACAAAGCTTGGAGGTGAACAAATTAGAAGAACACATGACGAGTCCACTTCCCCCTCAACTGTCACACACATAAAATAAAAAATTAAAAAATGGCTCTTTTGTAGCAGCCCTGAAACTTTGTGAGAATGGAACATTCCGAGCCCTCAGGCATCTCTTTGCTCGGTCGGGCTCCTCTTTCCCCATTTGTGGAATTCCACTTCACAAGCTTAAATGTCTACTTAATATGCTTTAATGGCTGCTCTTTGGAGCCGGCCAGCACTTCATCACTTTTATACAGCGGCTTTATATAACACACTGTTAACTAGCGATGCCTCGCGGAGCAGCTTGTCTAGCAGCGGCCGGCCTGCCGTGATGGAGCTACCCGTTGGCCATGCACAATGAGACAGTAAAAATGTGGAGCGAGGCCGCCGCCCCGCCGCCTCCGCCGTCCATATCAGTCCGTGCTGAATATTCATGAATCACGGTGTCATGACATGCTCTGTAATTGGCAGCAACATTAGTAATGACAGCGGCGCTATCAAGGCGCTGCATATTCATGCGACGGCGCAATATTTCCTCACGCATTAGTTTTGTCTTTTTTTTCTCTTTTAGCCACTCTGTGTGGAAATGTATTCTGGAGCTGCAGGTGTCCCCTGCTGATACAATCAATGGCCAACAAAAAAACAAAAACAAACCTTCAAATAAAGCAGTGACTTTCTTTGATTAATAAAATGTAGAAATTTAATAATAGTGACTCTGTCTTTTCTAATTGGACAAATTGGAAGAAACTTGACAAGTACCAAGCAAACAACTGCAACATAGGGGCAACTTTATAACTAGAAAATGCTTCATTTTTGTTTCTGTAATCCACGCATATCATGAAACATGACTTATTATGTCGTGTCCCCTGAAGCACCAAATCCAAAATGGACATTGCTAATGCTGGGTTATCTATAGCCACACATTGGGTTGAAGACATTGGTTCAACATTTTGCTTCAAACTACTCATGCTGAAGGACATTTACACCTCCCATCTCACCCGCAAGGCGACCACAATTGTGAGTGATGTGAGTCACCCCGCTCACTCTTTGATCTTCTGCCCTCTGGGAAGAGGTACAGGAGCCTGCGCTCCCGCACCACCAGACTCACCAACAGCTTCATTCTCCAGGCTGTTAGGATCCTGAACTCTCTTCCCCCTTCTGCGTAGCGTCCTGTACTTTTGCGCTATATTCTGTCTGTCTGCTCTATGCACATTTGCCCCATTTTTGCTCCTCTTATTTATTGTTATTTGTTTATTTATTATATATTCATCACTCTTATTTATTCATTGTTTGTGCCTTCTTGTTTTTATTTTTTTGTGTTGTTTACTTGTATGTATATTGTGTACTATGTCTTGTCACCGTGGGAACGTAATTTCGATTTTTTGTGTGTCTTGGCATGTGAAGAATTGACAATAAAGCAGACTTTGACTTTAAACCAGAAGTGGTATGGAGTTGGCAGCTGGCCAAAAATAACCCAAAATGGATCAAAAATTGGTGGACCCAATCTTTGAGGTAATTTATTCAACCCCTTAAATTTGGTCACAAAATGACCCACAAAATAACCCAATTTTTGGGGGTTAATCTTCAACCCAATCTGCTGTGTGAAAACGATTCAACCAACTTTGGGTAAAAGTAACCCAATCTGCTCCAAATTCAACCAAAGAGCAGGTTTGGAAAACAAGCCAGCATTTTTCGTCCTAGTGAAGAGACGTCACATGACTTCCCTCCAAGCGAGCAGAGTAAAAGCAATGTGTCGCTACTTCTAACCGTGTTTTGTCGGGCAAGCGTCGGCTTATTGCGCTTGCAGCTGTCAAAGTGCAGGAAAATGATTGTGGCTTTGAAGCAATGGAATATGTATGGCCCGCCGGAATATTCCCGCTCCTCGTGAATATGAGAGCGCGCATTTGAATAGCGCGCGATCCGTCGCAAAGATTTGGGACAATAAGGATCCGAATGTTGATGCGCTTGGGTCGGGGGGGCTCCCGCAGCGAGGATCTCCGAACCGGCCCCGGGGGAGTTGCACCATTTCTCATCAGCCCGAGAGCACCCGGCTCATTCGAGTTCGATATGGGCGCAACGCCGTGGAGAAATTGGATTACAAACAGGTAAATGCTTCATTTTTCCTAGGCGGCTGACAGTTATCCGGCGAATTCCTGGTCCCCGTGGTCATATTGCTTTATTTACCTGCCCGTGTTCATTTTTCACTGGAAGGAAGGGGGAGGCACTGACATGTTTGCCTTGAATGACTGCCTGACGCTGACTTTTCCTTGTTTGCAACTCAAGGAATTCTTTCAACTTGGAATAGGATCATTGACTTTTTATGCTTTGGATACATTCTAAAGACAGTTGCCTCAAACATTACACAATTATGGGTCAAAAAGACAGACCACTAATTGGACCCAGTTTTTTGTGGGCTTTTTTTTTGGCAGAACAAAACAATCCAATTTTTTAATGATATATTTTGGCACACAATTTTAGTAGGCTTGCACAAACAAATTTCTGGGGTTATTTTGTGCAAAAAAAAAAAAAAATGGGTCAAATTGTCCCAAATACAGTTTGATCCCTTATTGATGCAAATTGGGTTATTTTGAATAAAAAAAATTTTTTTACAGTACAAATAGGCCAAGCCAGCAGTGTGGAATTAAACATCCAATGATTCTTTAGATGTCTTGAAATTGTGTCCATGAGCAAGCTGTTCTGCACTTCCAGACTAATTCGACCTAGACACAATTTCTCTGCCCATGACCCGATCTGCTAAAATCCTGAGACATTTTCAAGTGAAAAAGAGCTAATATGCATGCCGCCTTTAAGTTATGATATGATGTCACACACTACAAAGCCTGGGTTGTACTGTACGCCGGCCGGCCGGCCCGTCCCTTACCTGTGGATCGTTCCAGACAAGCCACCCGGGTTCAAGCTGAAATGTCACCACTTTCTGTTGCTTCCCACCACATTTGAAGAATCTCATTATTCACAGCTTGTGTTTTTCTCATTTTTTCCCATCTGTATGAACATAGCGAAGTCCTAGAGGTGAGCGGCAAAGGAGACCAATTAGCGGCATTGTAACGTGACAGTAAAATGTAGGCTACCTCAAAATCTATATGCCATCACACTCACCGATCCCAAAACTCGATTAACAAAAGAGACACTTTTGCTCGATGCCATAGAAGAGTTTTCTTAACGTACAGCATTAAACAGTAGGCTATAAAGACAAATGGTGGAGTATAATTTGACATCCCTGTGAAATTATTTTGGCGTGATGCTTTTTGGACATCTCTACAGTTGAGTAGTAATATTTTTAATCTTACTTACTGGTTTGTATGATTGAATTTGATTGTAATGATGGTACCAAGTGTGGTTTTATGAAAGCGTCTAGCCCAAGTAAGACAACAACAAAAAAAGTCTCGCCCTCCTCCTTTTCTATTTGCTGTCATTTCCCAGCTCATATAGCTGGGTAGGCCGTAAACCTTTCCTTTGATAAAGGCGTCGAAGTCAGGAAGATGGAGAAGTTCATGCGAATGGCAGTAAACTTTACAATCACCTTTGGGCTGTTGAAGTGCGAGGTAAAGGAAGAGCGAGCGCTCGGTGGCATCTTGACGGTGGCGGCGGCGCCGGTGGCGGCTCCAACTCTGCTTTTTCCCAAAGACTTGGCTGAACTCCGGGGCCTTGATTTGATTGGTGCAGCCTTGAATCATAAGCTTTAATTGCACCTGACATTTAAAGCTTCTCTCTGGTATTTAAAGCAGTGTACAGGTGTGGCTCATTACAGAGAGGGGAGGAAAAATGAGGGGGGAGGTGAGGGGGGAGGGTCATGTTAGGATTTCTCTCATGGCTGACGAGTTTTAAGTCATCGCAGTGCCCGTCGTCGGCCCGCAACGACACTTTGACTGGTGCTCGGTCAAAGCACACGTCAATGAAAGATCATCACAATATTAACGGAAGCATTCGGGGTGCTAGAGGGGGTCCATTGGCCTCACCGAGCTGCCGAGCCAGATAGCTGACTTTTGGGATTTTTACAGATAGATGACATACTATGAATATTCCTAAGCGTTTTCTGAAGAATTTCTGGGGTTTATAAAAAAAAAAATCACTGTTTTGTGGACCCTCAATTCTTGGCCCCTCCAAGAAAAAAAGTCCTAGCACCGGCAATGGCAGTAAATTGGGATGCTGAATTTATAAGAACAAAACTTGATGTGTAGTAAATCTGATCATGTTTATAATAATACAGATTAATTTCTTTGGATTAAAAAAAACATAGGAAGAGGACCTTAAAAAAAAAAAATTGCAATGGGAATATTGAGTGCAAATTTTTTTTTTCTGAATCATTCAGCACAGATGTGCCTCTGTTCAAAATGAATCATATTTAAATGCAAGCTAAATGGGAGTAAAATAGTCATAGTCTGCTAATTTCCTCTATTGTTATTTTGGGGGAGGCATTTTTCTGCAATTTTTTTTTAAGCAAACAATAGCCCGTTGGCATTGCGGTGCAACGGGTCCCGGGATCCATGCGTCTGCGGGCAATGTGTGCCTTGTGCTGGCATCAGAAAAACAAAGCATATGTTGATTGTTAGCCAGGGTGTACATAGCATGTCCTGTTCACTCAGGCTCTCCCTGGTAGCGGCAAACTCCCAACTTTGTTTCTCCGGGCTATCTGTCAGACCTCATTTGGCATTTAGGGACATGTGGATTCCCATGCACTGCAAAAAGGCAACAGACTTCACAAGGGCTATGGCTACTATCTGACCACTGATCTGTCAGATGCATTTGGAGAGCTGGATTGAGCTGAGGGGAGGGGGGGTCTTAATACGACCACTTGAATTTTATTTTTAAAATCTGATTTAAGCAAATATTTTGTATATTCATCAATAAAATGGAATTTAAAAAATGCTCCCATAAGAATGTCATGCAATTTTATCATTAATTATTTTGAAGTAAAATAAACCCATCAACGACATCATTACATATGCGCACACATTTGAACTAAATGAAGGTGTTTTTTTATTTTGCCATTTTTAATATATATTAATAATTAATTCGTCTTTAATGCTAGACAATATAAAATATACTCCTCCCTCATTTTTTGGAAAGGCAAAAATAAAAAAAAACCTCTCGTGTAAATGTAATTTCTACTACAGCTGTCTCCTCCTTGTCTTTTCCCGTATGCAAGTGGCTACATTATGGCAGTGACATTTTCCGTCCTGACCTTATTTAGTGGGGATCGGGCTTTGACTGCTCGGGTTCATCTCCTCGGGATTATTGGAGCCATCGTGGTCAGATGGCAGCCAGCGCAGAAGACATACTCGGGCGCCTGACGAGCTTTGAGGAATAGCAGATTGCAAAGGCAGAGGCGTGAAAATTCCACTGGAAGCATCTGCTAACTTTGCCGGAGTTTAATAAGGCGAGGCCAATCCAAACACCAATTGGCCTCGTGCGTTTACATACGTCTCGTGTAATTGACAAAAACATGTGTGTACCTGTAACAATTTAATCGGCCGAGTCAGCCCAGCCAAGTATCTCCGCTTGTATGACTGGGAGACATGAAATTCACTGTCATGACATTCCCTGTCATTTTGCAGCGTTTTATCTGGGCTGCAGCGCCTTCCTCTCACTCCACTGAGCTTTGTACTTCCTGGAGGCTGCGGCAGGCGGGCTGGGCGGGCGGGCAGGGTTTGAGCCTCGTAGAGGTAGGGATGGGAGGGGGCGAGGGGGGAAACGTGTGTAACGAGCTCTGTGCTCATCTCGCCCCACCGTCATTCGGGGCCATTTTGGCTTTTTAATTGCTGATGATAATTATCGTCATCATCATTGTTATCCTCATCAGGATGTCAGCCAGCCGCTGCCGTTCATTCATAAAAAAAAAAGAAAGAAAGAAAAAAAAAATCCTGTCACTAATCTTGCTACTCCTGACATTTAAAGACTGACAGGGAATTCAGACAATAATATTGAATCAATAATAAAAAGATGACGTGCTAAGACTAAAAAAGGGGGTTGCTAGCTAAGGATTTTGAGCAGCTACAAACTTCCATTAATTACACTGGGCAACAATTTTTTACTTTTTGAATGTTGTCTTGATTTTTACAACTGATTTAGGGTAGCTTTGCGCTGCTGAATCAGGAAATAACATCCATTTGTCTCCATCAGGTCAGGTTTTTGTGCCAAGTTGATTTGAAAAAATCAGATCTTGTGACAAAATCACAGTTTTTCACTACCAGAACAAATGCCTTCCAAGCTTCCAGTTCCACTTCGTTCATTGAATTTTCGAACTCTGTATCTCTGATGAGCTCACGGATCTGAGGACCGTCAAAGATGCCAGCTTTCAACTTTTCCATGGTTAATCCTGGAAAAGCTTGGCACAAGTAAGTGAAACAGTCACCATCCTTGTCCAGAGCCTTGGTGAACTGTTTGATTAAGCCAAGTTTGATGTGCAGAGGTGGGAAGAGTATTCTGTCTTTGTCCACCAGAGGGTCGTTGATGACATTCCTCTCCTTACAAGGCACCAATTCCTCCCGCATAGGCCAGTCCTTCGTGTAATGCTGAGCACGGTCTCTACTATCCCACATGCACAAAAAACATGGGTACTTGGTGAAGCCAGACTGTTGTCCCAACAAAAAGTTCACCATCTTCAGGTCAACACAAATAAACTTATGCTGATCATAGCCAATTTTCTCCAGTACGTACTTCACTGCTTCATACTTCTCCTTCAGCGTAGTCGAGTGGGCGATAGGTACAGAGGCAAACAGGTTGCCATTGTGTAACAGAACACATTTCAGTGATCCCTTACAGCTGTCAATGAAGAGTCTCCAATCTTTGGGTTCGTACTGTGACACACCAAGCGTGAGCAGAAGCTGGGCAATATCTGCACAGTACACCAAGTCCTTCTCCTCAGAGAAAAAACGGAGATACTCTCGATGCCTATTGCGGTAGAAACTGATACGAGCACTGTTAGAGAGTAGGTTTTTTTCTTTCAATCTGGATGCCAACAATTCGGCAGAGTCCTTTGACAAGCTGAGGTCGCGAACTAGATCATTCAACTCGTTTTGGGAAAATGGATGTCGAGCATCATCTTCAAAAACCACTTCTGCATCTTCTTCATGTTCTTCAACACTGGAGACATCTTCGTCACTAATGTCAGGAAGTTCTCCGCAGATAGGCACTGGAATTTCATCACAATGAGCTACAGGACGACGTGCTGGTTGAAAATCAGGATACTTGAGGCTTCCTCGGTTCTTTCTGTTGATACCGGTCACATCAACAGCACAGAAGTAGCAGTCAGTGACATGGTTTGTTGGCTCCCTCCAAACAATAGGAATCCCAAATTTCAGACTCCTCTTGCCATTGGTCCATCCACGCAGAGTTTCAGTGCATGCCTTGCACACTATGTGTGGTGCCCAGGCTTTATCCTGGTCACCAAGTTTAATTCCGAAATATGCATGGTAAGCACACGTGGCCATATCTCAAAAACTTGACCTGATTGAGCAAAACCAATGTGATTTTTGGATTCAGCGCATCAGATTCATCCTAAATCAGCTGAAAAAACGCAGACAACAAATTTGTTGTTGACCTGTGTTATTTATTAAAGATTGGATACATTTAATGTGAGATTCTTAGAATATGAGAATCTGGGTTCAAATCCTGGTAAACCGCCCTCAATTTAAGGTATCAAGTACTCCTGGAGGCTGCTGATACCAACTGCCGATACTTAAGGCAAAACATTGATTGATAAAAAAATCTGACTAAAACCTCCTTGACTTGAAAACTTGTGGCACTATACCGACACATCAGTGAATCATCAAACAGTATTTCACCATTATTTGAACCTTTCTCTTGTTACCATAATCTTAACGGGTAGTTAGCTTGAAGGCAGTTAGCTAGCTAGTTATAGTTACACCCAGAAAATACATGTCCTCTGGGTACTACAACTTACAGAATAGCTTGAGGTCTTTCCTAAAATTCCCAAGTGCAGGTATTTTATTACTTCTTCTCAGTGGTGTGACAAATTTACAAGGCATATTTATTTTTACTTTACGGGGACTAATGTATTAGCGCTCCTGTGCGCCACTCAGCGACCGGGTGCCATGTGGGGTCATTAGCAAGCTTCATTCAGTGTGTGTGTGTGTGTGTGTGTGTGTGTGTGTGTGTGTGTGTGTGTGTGCTAACCACATTAATGGTCACATTCACCCTACAGAGATGAAGAAAAGGATTCTAAGCTCTTCCTAATACATCATGGCAGGGTGCATACTCGTGTATGTAATTCATTCTAAAATGTGGCCTTTAAATCTGTTGTTTGTCTGTTGTTCTTTTTTTTTTTTTTACCTTTTGGCTTTGAATTTATATATTTATTTCCCGCGTATGGCTTCCAGCGTACCGTAGCATTCAGCGCAGCCCCACCAGCTAGCCCGGCCTCAAGTCGCTCAAACGTAAAATAAATCAGGGCACAAAAGGGAGCCTCCTCATTCCTGCAAAGGAGCAACCAAACAAGGAGGGAATTCAACTACCTTGGCAATAACAAATAGAAAGAAAGTGGCCCCAGACACCAACATTAAAAGTGATTAATCATCTCTGTTCTGCCTTTACTTTTCAAACAGAGGAATTGTCCGGCTATAAATCTTCAAAGATGTACATAAGAATCGCTTCCTAATGAAAGTCGGCTTTGTTCATTTGTCACCTTTAGACCCTTTCATTTAAATTACAAAACTTGTGACCTTGTGACTCGGAATATAGATCTCTGCTATTTTAGAGCCAAAGAGGAATTAATCCATAAATCTTGATAGTAGCTTTCGGTGTTCATTAAAAGGTTTCCACTGACGGCTCTCTTGCTAGCAAAGCAGATGGGCTGCTGTCAGGACCTATTTAGCCCAATGAAAAAGTGATTATGAGATGAATCGTATTACTCAATAGTTTAGTTAACTGAAAATGGCCAAATAATGAGTTTTATCCTTTTTTTTTTTATAATGCAAACTATTTAAGTCACACATCAGTATATTCCACCACAAAAAAAAAACATGGGAGAGGAAAAAAGCTAATTTCAACTATTTTTACTTATACAAGCCACGTCCAATTGACGACAGCTTGTGATGTCATTGACTAGGCCATGCCCCTTTTAGGCACACATCCAATACCACGCATACTACAGTTTAAAAAACCTTTGATTCTTCATATCCTCTGTCATTATATGTTCTTATACAATTTAGTGTCTTTTTTTTTAATATGGTCTGGAATGGTTTAATATAATTTTAATTAATTTCAAAGGGGAATACTGATCAAAATAAAAATGGTTTGATCCATTAGGTTTAACTGAGTATGGCTGTTTTATTTGATGCACCTCCTCCGTATTCAACGATTCCCCGCCTTCTTCGGAACAGAACATCTCCCCTTTCCCCGGCGCAGGAAGGTGGACGGGAGGGGTCGTTAGCGCGGTCCCGGCGCTTGGGCCAAAGGGCCGCTATGGCTTTAAGTGCGCTCCTCGTGTGGTCGGAGCATCCCGAGCAGCTATCGCGCTGATGCAAAGTGACAGGGACAGATGTGACATATCGGTTCCGACACACTTCCATACCACCAGTCACAGGCTCGGGGTGACTCACATCCCCCTGCTCTGGTCCTGTCCCCCCGCTGCAGGACAACACCACGATGCTCCAATGAACCTCGCCGTCGCCCGCACTGCTGCCAGGTATGGGGCTGCCACAGCCAATTACACTGAAGGGGTGCACCTAGTGGAGAGGGCAGAGCGGCAGACGGGGCGGAGGGAGGGGGGGGGGGGGTGACGACGGAGACGGAGGGGGGGCTCGGACGGGGTTTGTGGCGAGTGCACGGCGGGGATGTGATCACAGGTAAATCCAACAAAAGCCACGTCCATCTTTTTTTTTAGCTTTTCCCACTCTGTATACGAGCCCTCTCGACCCGCCCGCCGCTTACTCACAGCTAGTTTGCACATAGTCACTGGCCGTTTAATATTTCATAAGCGTTTTTATGCGGCGGAGAGAGCCGCTTCAAGAACAGAAGACGGAATTAGCCAACTCCAAATGGCCTTACTTATCTTTTAAATGTCACGCATCTGTCCGGCTTTGGGAGAATGAAGCAGTTAAGGGTAAAATTGTAAAAATGAAAAAAAAAAAATTAAAAAAAGGTATTCTGAATCATTTCATGAGTAACGGAGATTTGAGGATCTCAACACATAAGCACCCCCTGATGTTTTGAAAGACGGAGGAGACGGCTCACTTTAAAAGTGGTAGAGGAGGGCCTCATGTGGAGAGGGGATTAGATGGAACGGATAATAAGAGCAACATTCCGGTTTGTCTTTCTCTCGTTTCTTTGCAGAAATGCACATCGGCCACCATTTTATTAGGTACACCCAAATAAATCCAGCAACTGATCAATTGGAGATATTTGACATTTTTGTTCAAACGGTGGTGCTTTCAAAAAAAAAAAAAATGACGTTTGCTTTAACTGCATCATGGCCGTCAACTCAAAATAAGTAGCAGAGAGCAGCGGCCATTTTAGAACATTTTGACAAATTTTTCAAGAGACGGAATATTGTGTTATTATATTCTGTATAAACTGAGCTACCAAATAATTTCTTTCTTTCTGTCACCAAACCGCTGTTGGGAAAACCCGATAATCACAACAGCCTCACGTTGAGGCTTCATTCTCCCTCCGTCTCTCTCTCTCCCATCAGTCGTAGGCGTCAAATGAAAAAAAAGACAGCGTGTCATTCATCTTGCGCTCCTCATTTGCTGTCCTCGCGCTCTCCTTTTTTGATATGCCATCTCATTAGGGGCTATCGCTCCTCAACGGCGACATTAACAAACATTTGCCTTCCACAATTTTCAAAAGAGTCCCTCAGTCAGTGCCAGCAGGCCCCGCGTGTGACACAAACAGGCGAGAGGGAAATTAGGTATGTCTGTTTCCTATTAATTACAATCCTGGGAAGTCTCCCATGGTCACACTCGGGCCACTCTATTACGGAGAGAGGGGGGCGTTAGCTGATAAATTAATAATCCGCCTTGTCACCAGCCACAGATGAATGGCCTCTGGTGATTGATGCTGTTTTCTTTCATAGGGCAGGAATTTGATGTCAGAGCCAAATGTGTTATCAATGCCACGGGACCTTTTACCAACGCGCTTGGTAAAATGGATGATCAGAAGAACGCCAGCTGGTCGGGGCGCACTATCGTCATGCCGAGCTATTACAGGTAACTAACGGTGGTTCCCTAACGTCTCTTGTCACTGTCCCTCGGCATCAGCCGCTCCTTAGTGTTTTAGCAGTTCATTAGCGGTGTGCCAGGAAAGGCTCAACAACAAGGCTGATTCTTTTACCAAAGAGGTTTGCAGGTCCCTGGCAGAGGTTTATACCCTCCTTCCTTCCGTCATCTTTTGCCTATTTGTGCAAGGGTATTCCCGCGACTTATCTCCCCCCTCTCGGCTACCCCCGAATTCAATTGACTGGTTGCCATGCGCGTTAAACAGGCCGATGCCCGCGCGCCTGGGGTCGGAAGGGTGCAGCGGACGGAATTGAAACCAGCTGAATTAATCTCCTGGAAAGAGCGGTGACAGGAGCCTGATTATGGGGAGTCCCTCGAACTGGGCCGGTCGCTTTGTGCCCTCCCCTCAGCAGCAAAGCAAAGGTTAATGCAGTCGTCTTGTTAGTTATACCCCGGCCCGCGCCTTCTTGTACGCATCTGCAACTTGCGTGACATCCAAACACCTCAGCTTTGACGCTCATCTTAACACTAATATCAGTTCATTTTAATTATGAGCTGGGAATTTATTTAAAGAGCTCAAAAGTGTAAGAGTCTGTCAACATTTCCAGAATTTGTCGTTGAAAACCCCCCTGTTGGTTGTTTTTCTAGTATCCCACTGTCAACCGTCAAAAAAATGACTCCGCCGCACGCTTACACTTGAGGCACTATAGGTATCAGGCCTAATTCATAACAGCCATTTATGATAATAAATACATGTCCAACAATCTCAAAATCCCCCACCCCACCCCTGCCCACCTAGCACCACCACCACCACCACCGTTGGCTGCCAGTCCTCCACCCGACTCTCACTGATTTACAAATAGCTGATGGAGCAAGCAGCTGACAGAAATAAATGAGCTAATCTGATGGCTGTGTAGCACTTGCAGCCAGATATTAATTCATCAGGAGGCCGCAGAGTGCAGACAGATACAAATTCACCCTTTAATTATGTATGGGAGCAGTGCTAGGAACAGGAGACACCTCCACGAGGCAGGACTATTTCTCGGAGCAACTTTTCAAACCGCTTTGATCCCATGCTTATTTTGGTTTTCTTTCTGATCCCATAATGGTCCCTTCTGTACCCCCCCTCCCCCTTTCTAGGCAGGCGCTCGCATGGGACATTCGATAATGAACAAGTAGAAAAACAACCTTTGCCACATTAAATGATATTGTTTTCGATTTGCAATTTTTACGAGCCCTTCCTGGAGCCTGTTTGATGTATTTTGTTCCCACTCCCTAGTCTCAAATGGCCCTCTGCCGACTGGCGGGCTTATCTAAATCAGTGGAGGCTTTATTGAAGGAGTGACCAGTGGGTATCTAAACAGAATGCAGGGTTATTGATTTCACAGAAGTGCTCTAATTGTTTCCACGAGACAAGGGCTTGTCGCAATGATTTGATTGATTAGCTTGATGCAGGTCTGCCTCCTCAAGACAACCCCCCCCCGGCTAGTTAATCGCACTGTAATCCCAATACGTTGGTGTATTTCTAATCCATCATCATTATCAGGGCTGTGCTCAGCACAAGATTAGTCCATGGGAGACTTGTTTCTCCACTTTCACAATTTTTCAATATTAACTCAGAGCCAGCCGACTGCAGTTAGCCGTTTTCTGCCCTGATTTGATTTGCGGCTCATGGTTGATGCAAATGCGGACAGATATCATTTAATTTATTTATTCATTTATTATTATTTTTTAAATTATTGTTATTAGAATTATTCATTTATTTTTTAAATTATTGTTATTATATTTATTTATTTATTTATTTATTTATTTATCATTTATATATTCATTAATTCATTCATTTTTAAAAAAAAAAATTATTGAAGCTAATTGAAACTACACCATCTAAACACTGTACAGAGATATTTTTCTTCTTAAAAAAAACTCTTTGTTGGTGTTTTTGCGAGTCTGGATCGGATTAACGGTATCACCATTCATTTCAGTGGGGAAAGATGATTTGCCTTGGAATAAATGAAACTCACAAGTCGAGGCAGCACCGTATTTTCAAATCACAAGAACAGGGCAAAGTTTGAATGTCATTCCTTTGTGTAAGTAGAAGGCATTGGAAGTAAAACGGAGGGAGACTTCCTTGGTTGTCAAAGCGCTTCTTCAATTCAAGCCTCAGACGACCATCTCCCTTCAGGCACTGTGGCCAGGCTGACATGTGGCGTATGTCTGGGCGAGACCCTGCTAAAAGTCCCGTGGACATCAAATGAGCAGCCAGAGCCCGCAGCCTGAGAAAAGCAGAGAGGGGAGGAAGACGGCGAGGGGAAGCGAAAAAAAAAAAAAGCAAAAGGGGGCTTCAAGTGTGAAGTGATGGAGCGAGACGCCGTGAGTGGCGGAGGCCGTGTGCCGCTCGCCGTCCTTGCCTGTGGTGGTGCTCTTCACTCGCATGTTCGAGGAGAAACGGGGGTGGGGGGGGTCCTCGGAGACTTAAAGAAGGGTCAGACCAGAGGGCTTTGTCACAACATGTGAAGGTGACACCTCAGAGGACCTGCCGACAGTTTTCCTGAAGGGAGAAAAGACTTAAACTGCTTCTCACAGTGACACTTGAGTTCAACCTCTCTCGACTCCGCTGGACACTTCGCTGGCTGGACTGATGTGTTTGAACACTCCCTTTGTTCATTGGATGCAGCCGCGGAATGGACTTCTGTATCGTTGTGGTTTTTCACGGCGCACGCAACAACTCCCATTCCCCCATTATGAGTCAGACGAACAAAGGAGGCGTCAGTGCGGCCTCCACAATTATGCAATGAAAAAGATTTCTTCTCTACACTGGATGTTGCCAGTCTTTGAGCCCACGTGTCTGAAGAAAACTTGGTCTTGTAGATTAAGTGATAGCAAAACACATCAGTAAAAGAGTAAAGGTTTTGTACATGCAAAAAAGACTTTTTAAAAAAATAATAATTTAAATAATTTAACTTCGACAAAATTAGTGCTTTGGGGCCATTTTGTGTTTTCCTGGTACCAGAGGGCTAAGAATTAAGCGTTGAGGAGCTTCAGTTTAACAGAAGTGACGCTAAAAAGCCTTTTTGTGGCACCTTTTGGGTATTTTGGCACTCATTCAAAGTGCAACTTTCTCTGGGAAAATTACAAAACCAAACAAGTCGCATGAATGCCCCAAAGTATTCTCATGACTTTTTGTTTTTTTCCCCCTGAGTCTTCAGATGCTTCCTGAGACCTATTAAGAGAACCAACAGCAGCGGGTTAATATACCTCTGGAGATGTTTATCAGGCATAGTTAGATTGGAACCGGCTGCAAATAACTCGCGTCTTCATCTGCATGTCTTCATCTTTTATGGCCCAAGCGAGGCCTCCTGCTCCACTGCTACTCAGCCGCCATAAATGTTTAAAAAATGACCTTTGGTAACGAGTTTGTCATTGTTTGATTCAGAAATATCAACCGGGCCATTATGGTGGCAGCTATGTTTTTTCCAATCAATATACAATAGTCTATTAATATTTAATTTTTGTATATGTCACTATGTTATAAGGCCAAAACGGGTTGGGGGTGTTGTGATGCAACACCTGTTTATTTCCAAGCACTGACAATTCACCAGCTCAGTGTGGCCTAGTGGTAGAGTGTCCGCCCTGAGACTGGAAGGTTGTGGGTTCAGACCCTGGCCGTGACATACCAAAGACTATAATTTCCTCCCTGCTTGGCACTCAGCATGAAGGGATGGAATTGGGGAGCCTAGTGCACTGATGCTAACTTTACCACCAACACGCTAATGTTTCTATGCTAACCTGACTTAGTGGTTATTCAAGAGTTTTTATTCGCCATGTTTGAGCGTGCCAAACAAGGAATTTGAGTTTGGTAAATCACAGCCTCTGTTCAACATTTAGGTGACTAACAACACTCAGGACATGTGAAAAATGGCAAATATTCTCAAACATCCCCTGATCTTAAAATAAGGACGCTAACATGCTACTTCCTGTTTGTGCTCACCCAGTGCTCTAATGCTTACTTTACCATCAACACGCTAATGTTTTTATGCTAACCTGACTTAGTGGTCAATGACGCACCCCTGAACCAGTGGTTTAAAATACCAAACTAAAAAAAGGATATAAAAGAATAACAGGCCGGCTCAACTTTGCCGGGATGAGTTTTAACTCTTTGGGGGCCGTAAATATTGGGAGGAAGGCATGTGCGATCCCAATGTTTCTGGAATGTTTAAAAAGGTCAATATGCTGATATTTTTGACAGCGCTTGACCTTTAGTGGAAAAAAGTAACAAAACCATTGGAATTGGAATAACTTCTTTGTTTAGTTCTGCCAAATAATGTATCACAGTCAAAGCATGCCGTCTCCCAGCAGCATCTGCCCGTGAGTGAGCGGACTATTAATCCGCCGTATTGATCTCATATCAAAAAGGTGCTATTCAAATGCGGCGGGAGACGCCATCGGTTGCGTTTGGAGTCAGGCCGGATTGCCCCGGCCAGGATTTTGTCACCGCCTTTGTCCAGGTGGTCCCGCATCTGGACGGCCGGTCAAAGTGCCCGCGGCCACAGAAACTGAGAAAAGTCATTGATCACTTTGGTGGCGCCAGATGTCACATCAAATAGCTCCTGACAACAACACAACTGAAGGCAAAAACACAACTCAATTCCGCCTGCAGTATTTCCATGCATGCGTTTGGATTGACCTCACATTAACCCAAATACATTTGATCTTTAAGAACCATAAATTGGCTTTTGTCATTACCATAGGTTAATTACAGAGATTTGCTCTGTAGTGTCGCTACGTTGAGATTGCAATAATAAGCGGCACACAAAAGCCATTCACGTCGGCCGCAATAGGCATTGTTTTGATCTTGCTATTCTTGTCGGCAGTCGTGTTTGCGTTGCTCGATTATCAGCGTGCTTTCCTCGCGATACGGCCAGATTCTGCCCAGGCGGGTTCAAACCGTGCCCTTCCTGTCATTCTCTGCAAAATAAGTCAAGTCATGCGGGTCAGACGCCGAGCCCGTAGAGCTCACAAGCCCAACCAAATTATTTGCGTTTCTAAAGATAGTCGCAAACCCGTATAAACCTTTTGAAAACTGCAATATAACAACAAGCAACTGAAAAAAATTCTACTGTATCTATAAGGGCAATTGATAAAGATCTGAAAGGATAAGAAGGACTACAAGAAGTTGCTTAGCTGGCGATTTATGACTTGACTGTGCCAATTTCTCTCAGCGCTTCCTGACCCACATTTCTATTTTGGTTCACTCTCGTAATCGTAAAGGCTTGAAAGCTCGTATGTGCGTTTCATAATCACAGTGGCAAACAAACAAGAAGGTCAGGTTCTTTTGGTTTTTTTTTTCTCTTTTGGATGTAAAATGTTGTAATGGTTTTAGATTTCTGACCTTCTGGAAAGGCTCTTGTGGAAAGCAATGATGACTGATCACAGTGAGCCTTAATAGTCTAACGAGTGAGTCAATCGGGGCTCTGGAGCGAACGTAAACAAGTAAATCTTGCGTTGTAGGTCAATCCAACTTTTGCAGACTTTGGTTGGAAGTGGTAGAACATTTACGATAGAGGAAAATCACTTAAGATTATCTTTCACAGAGATCCAAATTGATTTTAATCAAAGAGGCGGAATATCAAAATCAAATTATCCAGAATATTTCCCTTTTTTTACATTTACCGTTGTCAACTTGATTTTTTTCTGAGGTAGAAAATACCCAACGCTATGTTTACCCATCTTCCATATTTTACATTTATCTACCTTGACTTTTGTCAGAGCAGATCCAAGAAAATCAATATTAACACACCAGAGGAAATCGCTAAGGATAATCTTTCAGACATCAGACCGAAGCGTCTTTGATGACTTTAGAAAGAAGTTTTTTTCTGGACGTTGCCTTATGTGTCGCCTCTCTTCCGTTTAATCCCAAATTGTAAACAAGACATTTGACAGCAAAAAGGATTACCGAGTATAAATTCTTTTAATTAGACTTACAGCTCGCCACCTTCCCTTTTTTTTTTTTCCTCTCCTTCCTGCTTTGCTTTTTCCTCCAGCGCCGGCCGTCTCAAGCCGGGTGACAATGATGAATGCAGAACATGAAAGGCATTAATGCAGCAGATTCCGCTCAATGTCAGCTCTTTCTTCACCGTGTCAAGTTAAACAAACAAGATCAAGCCATAGGAAAATGGTAATTGACCCTCCTGAGATATGGCTTCTGTTATAGGTACAAGAGGTCAAAGTTCCTCTTTGACGTAGTTAGAGAAGATGGACATGCCATTAGATCAACCTGTTAGCGGCAGTGGAAGGAAGCGCCTTCTTCTCAGATGAGTTTCTTTTTTTATATATATTTCATATATTTTAATATATATCCGTGTTTCTTAATCAGCGCCATGATTCCATTGTGCTACACGGCTTTCAGAGCTGCAAGACACGTGGAAAGCCTGATTGCTGCATTAAGGTGCAAAGACCTCCGACATTGTGATGACATGAGGTGCAGGAATCAAAGTAATTGGGACCCACTTTTGGACTTTGAACTTGAACTTCTCAATGATGACTCATTTACCTTTTGATGGAAGGTAGCGGGATAATGAGAAAGATGGCGCGCCAATTTGGACAAGTCTGGAAAAAAAATGTTGCTTACAGCATTACATATATATATTTTTTCTTATAAATACATATTTGTTTTATTTTATATATATATAAAAAACAAATGTATATATATATATATATATATATTTGTTTTACTTTTTATTTTTACATATATCTAACAAATCTAACTGAACCGGATTTGAACATCCAATGGGAGGGCCAATCCGATCGAAACCGAGAAGTGTAATTGCGATGCGCTTTATTAGGCCGAGCGTCTCGTGTTTGTTGCCGCCTTTCAATTTCTGTATCTGTCTGTGCAGTTGGTGTTTTTACGACCGTCAATTTATTACCTGGGTTTTGTGCGCCTGGCCACTTGCGTTTATAGAGTAATAAGGGAATGTGTTTAATGTGGCCCGCTTTCAGTTGCCGTGCGGATTGCGAGCATGAATCACGGGGCTTGATTAAACCGCGCTGTCCCAGGCTATTACGCGTGCTTAATTTCATACCGACTATAAATAAAGCAATTATTTTCTTATGCGCACTGTCAAAGTTAAGAGCTCGTGCGTTTGCTTACGCCGAGACAATTGGAGATGAAGGCTGTTTCGGCGACATATTGTGCATCCGCCGTGCCCATCTGGTTAATCCATTGCTCACGTCGACCGTGGCGGCGGTTCGATTTGGACAAAGCTCTGTAAACTAGCCCGCCGCCTTACAAGCAAAAGTGTTAAATAAGGCCTGCGAGTTCCAACGCATCGTCGGCGTTAATCTACAGATTGTCGCTAGGGTATTACACAAAGGGAAATTCCTCAAAAGAAAAGTGAAATCCTCAAGATTCAGAATGTGGGAGGGCTTATCCCGATGCTTGCTTTTATTTCTAATCTTCATTGTTGCTTTCGCGCAGTTTGATCTCAGTCCCGAGTGATGGAAGACAAAATAGCCAAAAAAACAACACAACAAAACAATATGATCTTACAAAGTGCATTAATGATGTTTTCATTTGTCAGACATCCTGGATAAACTAAACGCCATTTTAAATGCTAAACAGGAAGCGGAATTAAGCTAGCAGCCGTCGATAACATCAATTGCTATCGTTGCTAGCGCTCAGTTTTGGATATTTCCTTTCACTGGGGACACTTTCCAAACTGCTTTAGTGACTCTCGGGTATGTGTACAAATTTGAATGGCGTTGTGTATAATCAGCTGTGCCTGCTGGAGGACCTAAATACATTGTAATTAGAAAATAATGAGGCAGCCTTCATGGATGGGAGATTTCTACTTAACATTTTCCCTTTTGAAGTCAACGGTCTCCAGTTTAAATCAAAGCGGAGAGGCAACCCGTCAGCCCGGCGAAATTAAACTTGATCCTGTTAAAAGAGGAAGATGTGCACACACAGGTGTAATGGCCACAGCGTCGTTATTAAGGTCCGTCCACCGTCCGTCATATAGGCGCTCATTTCCGAGCGCCGCTCATTCGGCCTAATCGATGGTTCAAGCGGCAGTCAAGCATTAAATAAAAAAAAGGGGGGAAAGAGATTAGGTGCCGCTGATTGGGGTTAATTGGATGTAATCGGAATTTATATTTTACAGTGGACGACTCATTAGGAACACATTTAAAAATAATGTCGTTTGGGCTCAGGTCATTTAATCATTTTACTTTGGGGGAGGGAAAAAAAAGTGTTCCCCTTTTATTGCGGTTTAAGTCGAATTTGGCGATACAAAGAGTCAGTAGAATAAATTCTTTTGCTTTTCCAAACGATTTAAAGACATTGAAATGAAGCAAAACAGACTTGAATTTCTTCAAAGACACTTTTTGAAGTCAAACACATACAAGTGTTAAAAAATGTGACACGGGAATGAATCAAGCCACTCGGGACAAGCAATCGAGGCTACTTTGATTCGGATACATGTCCGATCGCGTACAAATGGCCGCAAACGCCGGCGTGGGCCCAGCGGAAGCGCCGCCGCACCACGTCTGTGGCTCAGACGGGCGGATTTCCCCACTAATCCGCTTGATGTAAGTGAATTTGGGTTCTAATACGCTCGCAAGCTGTACAACAAGCCAGAATGGGCGACTGGAGGCTCATCAATTGAAGAGGACAGCCAGGGAGGAGGGAGAGGCAGAGAGCGGCACGAGAAGAATGTGCCGCTTCTGCCCAAGGCGGGCAATAGGTTTTATCAGCCGCTGGCACCGCTTGGCCCACGAATGGAGTTTCGGGGGGCGGAGGGGGTCTCCCCGCCGTGGGAATCGGCGCTCATGGGCACCGGGCGTTCAGCAAATCCTCCCAAGAAGAATATCAGCACATGTCACATGCCGCCGCCTGATATCCGAGCGAGCGGCGTGGCTGCAAACTCTCCATTGTCCAGTTTGATTGCCTGAATCAAACTGATTTACTGCAAATCCATCTGAGCTTTGATAAATCTATTACAGTTTCATTTCGCTGATTTCATTAACGTGAATAAAACCAGCCATGCTTTCTGCATAACTGCCTTTTAATGGCTTGGCCCTGTCACCTGCCTCCGTATTAATCCCTCTGACTTATTGCTCCGCAGAGGGAATGAGTAATGGCTATTTGAATGTGATCAGCACAGTACAATGCAATTAAGGAACCGGTACTGTTCTGTGCCTTTAATCCTGAACTAATTTGAATTGCAGTTTGATAGCACTGTGAATCCTGCATAATTATGTAGGGTGCATATTAAACTCTGTGACAAAGCGAAGAGGCCTTTAACTAGCCCCGCCGTGAGGGCTGCGGCACGGAGAGCCACGCCGGGCTAGCCGCCCCTGCGAGTCTCAATTACCCACGTCTTGGCTGACAGGTGAAGCCGGGGCTAAAAGGGGGGTGGGGGACACCTTCATTTCAAAAATGGCTGATGAGAATGACTCCTTTCTTTCCCCTCCCGACAATTATGTACGACTGTCATTTTCACCCCCCGGAGAACAGACACATCAGTGGCTGGGATGTGGTTGCCGCTCGTGGAGGAATGGACTCTGAGAGGGGTTCTTATTTGAAGCTGCGCTGTCAACATTTGCTACTCGGGGTGGCGCGACTTCAAATACAATGAGCTTGTACATTGTCAGTAATAAAAATAATAATAATAAAGTGTTGTATATATTGGACAAAAGCAGCGAAAATGTAGTACACACAGTTCAGTTGTATTTAACTTTAAATACATTTGTTAAGGCTCTAAATTTCACATTTGTATAAAATCTGTTCAAATTTGTTAAAAAAATTCAAACTTTTTCACATTTTTTCAAATTTTCAGGCAACTATTTTCATGTCAAAATCTCTTACATTTTTGCTGACAAGTCAAATAAAAAAATTGGCCTAGTGACGGCTCGTATCTCAAGTAACTCTTCAGTTGGTTCACTTGTATCTCAAGGTACCTCTGTATTTGTATATGCAGCTACATATTTAAATGACAATAATCATTAGCTATCTACTTTAAGGTTGTTAGCAGA
This sequence comes from Syngnathus floridae, assembly GCF_059516105.1. Taxonomy (NCBI): domain Eukaryota; kingdom Metazoa; phylum Chordata; class Actinopteri; order Syngnathiformes; family Syngnathidae; genus Syngnathus; species Syngnathus floridae. The sequence continues at coordinate 11,162,795 of NC_142420.1, read as the reverse complement.
ATTTAGCACAGGTCAGGTGGGGGCAACCCAAACCCGAGTATTATGATGTTTTTAAGGTCAGCTCCTTGATAGAGCTCCTTTATTGGATTGTGCAGGTGTGCCTAATGAAGTGTCCTGCAAGTGGGTAAACACAATAAAGGCAGGACATAATACGACAATATCCCCAGGAGAAAGGCTCTTTCTCCACCTCGGAGCTACTCTTGCCTGTGGACCGATGCAGATTGCAAGATGCAGGTAGCAAGACATTTAAGAAAAGAGGGATAGATTGGGGGGAATGATAAAAGATGCAGCGACAGGGATGGGGGGGGACACAAAAGGGGGCTGCTGGCTAAATTAAGCCATTGTGACTCAAAATCCTCCTTTAATAAGGTTCATGCTGTCTACAACTTCATCATTTCCCCCTGAATGATAATTACTTTATTCAATCATGTTCAAGGTTTTAGTGAAAGCTAGCATTGATTGATTAACTTCAATTACCATGCTTGCATTTGCATAGATAAAAACTGCTTTTCAATTTGTGAGTGGCACGCGGGTGGAAACCCTGCCTTGATATTTGCATCTCAATGTGAACAGTGAAGGATAAAGGTGGGAGCAGGGTCTGATCGGCGCTAAAGCCTTTCTGGTCGGCTGCGCCAGCATCTATTTTTCCATAAACACCCTTTGTTATGTTGTTGGTCCGCTCTCTTCACGCAGAGAGAGCCAGCGGTGAGCTCTGTTTGCCGGCTGGCTTGACAGCTCTGTTTGGGGGGGATTAGGACACCAGTTGCACAACTCAGCAGAGAGCTTAGGTGAGCTCGGGCTGAGACGTTAGCAAAGCCGTCACGCGAGACAGAAATAGACGGTGGGGAAATTTCACACTCCAAGGGGTCGTACATGAACGTTCTTACGTTCACCTGGAGGCTGACTGAGCAAATGAAGATGCACATGTGTACAGAGCAAGCGACGGCGGGAGATAATTACGGTCATCTCGTGTCCATATCACTCATCATTAACCAAACTGAAAAACACATACGTGTCGGCGGAATTGATGGTGACACGTGTCGCCGTCATTTAAGCTTCGCTTTATACAAATTCTGTCTACTTAAGTGGTGTCAGAAAAAGTTCTGGGACTGGTCTCAACGAATTGACAAAAGTGTTTGTACCCATCTGATAATGAAAGAGAAAACTACAGTGGTCACAGAAATAATAAATGTACAGTGGTGCTTTGAGATACGAGTTTAATTTGTTCTGTGGCTATGCTCAACACAAAAACGACGTCGCCCCATTTGTCGGTATTTCTCGTCAACAGCAATCAAAGATCAATGCAACAAAAAGTGCTACTTAGCGTTAGCGTTAAGTCAGCGGATTTAAAGGCTGTGGTTATTTGAACTACACAGTGTAATTCTCAATGGTTTAGTCAAACTACAACAGGAAAAGCACATCCACACGCAGGTTTGAATTTCAAGTGACCACGTTTGTCCATTTGACTAATTTGCGCGGCGCTAATCTGAACCTGGAGGCTGCCGCGAAACATATGTTAGCCTGTCCCCAAACGTAACCACTCATGAGTAAGTGATAATAACGACAGGAGAAGAGGAATCTATTAGCCCTTCCGTTTTTGCATGCCTAATAATCAGATTAATTCAATGACACTAATTTAGAGCAAATGATGGGCCCGCTGGTGTTAATTCAACCTGTGTTTCCAGATGCTCATTTCTAAACAGCTAAGTGAACTAGCTAATCACACGCGCCGCGCCATCTGGGAATTCCCCTACGAGGCAGCGATAGGAGAGGAGATGGGCGTCGTAATATGTTTTAAAGATGCCGACTGATGGCTGCCTGCGTGGAAACGTATTAGGGCTGTCGCTTTCATGTCGGCCTTTTCGAACAAACAGCGGGCTAAACGTGAGCGCCTCTGCGTCGAAGGTACCAAATGCAAATGTGCCTCTTTTTGTATAAAAGGTAAATAAGGTCAGAAAGGCCGCGCTAATTATTAGCACATCTCACGGGTGTAGTTGTGAAGGCACGGCTTACGTTGGCTTCGGTGACAATCACGCCATGCCGACAAAGATGGCACACTCACTAATGTATCCCCAATTTTTCCACCAAGTAGGAAAAAAAAAATCATGCAAATGAAGCAGGTTCTCAATTGGAAGACACAGCATTTGGGTGACATTAATCAAAGGAAAATATGCAGACAAAGGTGACAGTAATCCCAATACTCATGCATAAGTGGCGCAGCTGTGATTCGGCTCACTTCATACTTGTAGAGAACATGAGCGCGTGGCGGCAAAAAAACAAAAAATTCTATACGTCGAGAAAAAGCGCCCTCTCTCATTAATTTTATTTTAGCTCGCAGTGATCAAGTGGCTACTGACTTCTTTTTTCACACTTACATGCTCCTGCCTTCCAATTACAATAAAACTGTTGGTTTTTCCATTAACACTTTGGAGTTGGCATGGGGGAGCGGGGATTTTTTTTTTTTTTTCTGGAAAGGAGGACATCCTCTTCAAAGTGAGCTTGTACTTTATCTTGTGCATGAGATAAAAGTTCGCGGGTTGTCTCTTAGATGTGTCCACCTGCCTGATCCAGCTATAATCATGAGCTTTTTATTTTTATTGAATGCAAAATGTATTTTTTTTCATTATTGTGTGAATGCTACTGACCAGGGATGAGCAACTCAATCGTCATCAGTGCTAGTAGGGGGGCCACGCACTACCTAACCAGAATATTTTCTCAGTGAGCAAATGAAAATGGACACATTCTATAAGGGGAAATATCCAATAAGAGCTCCAGGGGCTATTTCTGCTACATTTGTTCCCATCAAAAGCCGGATGATCCACTGGATTTTCGATACGTCACTCCACCTGTCACTTCACACTATCGTACATAATGGATGGGAGCCCCTCTTTTCTCACCGCTCGTGTAACGCGGTCCTAAAGTGGCCCGCGTGGTGTGATCCCCCCCGCCGGCCGGAAGGGACCTCTTTTCGAGCTGGAGTGCCTCCTGCTGGGATCACTGGGCCGATGGAGAGGTTGGGGGTGGGCGGGGTACAATGACTTGGAGAAGATTGTCTACAGCGCACACCTCCCCCCTCTGTGTCCCCCCCCCCCTCCATCCGCTATTCTTCATTCCCTTGCCCCTTTTGGCCCTCCCCCACAAATAGAGCGACAATGTGGATGTGTTGCCATTTGTCTCGTTTCAGGGTTCGCCAAAGCGATCGCAGGCGTGTTTGGGTTAAAATAATACAAACATATTTTGAGCACAAGAGGAAAATCTTTGTAGGTGTAAAATGCAGGATTTCAGAGGATGCCATTCAATTATTTTCATTTTTGTAGGCATAAAATGCAGGATTTCAGAGGATGACATTCAATTATTTAGGTTGCGATGAAATTATTTCCTGATTCATTCTTCGTTTAAATTTTCACCGTCTAAAACTAAAAGGATGTGCTCCCATCAAGTGGTCGACAGTGGAATTACTTCAAATACAAACAAGAGCTACACCAAAATAAGGTTATTTACTGTACAAAAAGAAATCCGCGAAATAGCCGGACTGTGAACGCGGAACTCGTGATGTCGGGGACTTGACTGTATTATCCTTTTCAGCTGTCACATCTCTCCGAAACTAGCTCTCTATCAATCATTCCTTGAGTTTGATTCGTTGTATAATGCAAACAGCCAGGTAACCTTAATCACAAATAGGAGATGGCAATTTCATCCTAGCAAGAGCGTTAAACAAAGCAAACAGCGGCGTTGAATTTTGATAGCGCTAAGCCTTTCCGGCCGGGGAAGAAAAGCAGATTTTAGCTTCAAATCTATATTCCTGCTTGAAAAGAGATTGTATTGTGTTATCAAGAGAGTCTGTTTACCTAGTGAATCTACATATGGCTATCTAATATCTTTGTGCCATTGAGCAGGTTGGAGGCTGGAGTCCCAGGGGTGTCAAGACTGGGATTATGCATGGCAGGGGTTGAACTATTGCCCCCCGTGTGATTGAAAGACCTCCGCTAGCTTAGGCGTTGTTTATTGTACATTTGCATCGCTCACTTCTCTGAGGCTGCGCTGGTCAGGCAGTCCGTATCGTAATCTAGTTTCCCCTTGTTGTGTTTCCCAGCCTGCAGGTGAGGATGAGGGCTTACAAGCATTAAGCAATCATTTAGTTGATTGACCAGGATACTCTCGGATCAATATCGCTCAGCAGTATTTGTATTGGTGCTAAGCATCCGTCTGTGTTTGGTGTGGAGGAACAGTGATTTGCAAAATTATGGCATGACCAGATCAACTATTTGAGTGGTTATCCCATTATTAAATCAAGTAATTGTATTTTAAAAAGTACGTAAATAATTGTATAAAAATCTATTTGTCATAATTAAAGGCAATAACGTGCATGTAAGACGTAGATAATATTTGAGCATATTTTAGGTCACCATTGAAAAATTCTACTGTTGTCTTTGTAACATTGAGTGTGTATGGCTTTAAAAGACCCGGTGAGTGACGTGGGTGCCGTTAAATGAGAGATAGATTCAGTATATTTCCACTGGATTTTGCTAATCGATATTTTAAATTGGTTACAAACAAAGAGTTTGGGCATAAGATTAACCATTTTTCTCCCCCAAAAATATTTCAGTGTACTTAGCGTATTACACAAACCCTCAGCACATTCCTGTGAGAACTAGCTCCATCGGATCATTGCGAATCAGATTTCCCCACTGAAGAGCAGATTATATTAACAAAGATAATTGCATTCAGATCCTTGCCCTGAAGTGGTCAACAATACAATTTCACTAATTTATCCTGGTGAAAGGTTGACCTTAAGAAATGTAATTACACACACCTGAGTTACACAAGAGCCTAAGAGGTCCGCCAAACGGTTAGCGTTGAAGAAGGTGTAATTGCACAAAACAATTAGCCCGTTGTTGCGGCAGTTTAGAATCATTGCAATGTAGCTTCTGGCTTTAAACAAGCAAGCAATTATGAACAAAGACAAAACACACACGCTCCGTAGAAATGCAAGAATGGAGCGAGTGATCTAAATCAAGCGAGAATATTTTCGGGAATAAACAAAAGGCACCTGCTCGGTCACACCATCCAGTGGGGAGTGGCATTAGTTCTACATGACCACGTGGAATTAAGTGGTGTATAGTAACCTGTTCTAAACACACATCATTTATGAATTTTAATAGGTCTGGCCATGCCTCATAACTATGCATGACTTCATACTTTTATAATTGACAGGAAATATGAACTAGGCCAGGGGTCGCCCATTAGAATGACTTTTCATTTAATTTTTTTGACAGCCCAATACACAAATGCGGGGTGGATTGCTTGTGCTTGTCCAGGAAAGCTTAGAAGTGAAATCTGGCAGAAACCCCTCAAGGCACTGCTCTTATAACTCGATGGAAAAATAGAATAAAAAAAGATTTATGTTTTTGATTGAAGAAAACAACTCTATAATATCCATATCTTAAATTACAAAATATACAATATGCAATATATATTATAAATATTACAAAACAGTGAAAACAATGTGGCCATCGGGTGGCAGTGTAACGTAATCATGCAGACAAAGAAGAGTTCCATGCATACTTTAAGTGACACACAGACGCACTAATATTAGTCATTCTTTGCAGAAGATAAAGAATATATACCTCGTATTGTCTGTCGACATGTGTTGCTGCACCCATTGCTTCAAAAATTGAAATGAATTAAAATGCTGTTAATCCTCCCAAAACACACACACAAAAAATATTTGTCAGCAAAACACAAAATAAAAGAGAATGTCAAGCAATCTGGTTTTCATGTATAGGATGTGTGCTTTAAAGGGCGTGGCCAAATTGAACTCATCGGAATAATTTTTAGTCTGCAGGGTTGACCAGGCAAACAGGACAAATTCCACACAGAATATTTGTTCTTTTTTGGAGGGAGGAAATAGACGACTGTTAATATACAATGGAACAATGCGTGGTGGGCGGCAGAGGAATTTGGGACCCTGGTTTTAGCACATGCTAACACACGATGTTTCCCCAAAATGTAAATCTACACCTCAGGGCTGCCACAAAGAGGTCTCTTGAGTGAGTGACTTAACGTCCATCCCACTCGCAATTAAGCAGACAGACTGACATTGTCGCTCCTACGCCGCCGCAACACTGAAGGCTTTGTTGACATGGCGTCTCGACAAAGCGGGAAACAAACCAGAGGAAAATATTTTCAGCTGACTCATCGACTGGATGTTTTTTTTCTCGGACACTTGAATGAAAGCAAAATGAAAGGTCTTTCACATGTGTCGCTTGGTTCAATATTGGACTTTTACTCACGGTTTTTCGACAATTGGGAGGGAACAATAGTACAACTGACAAAGTGTCCTTTAGAACAAGGGTCTCAAACTCCAGTCCTCGGGGGCCGCATTCCTACATGTTTTCCAAGTTTCCCTCGTTAAACACACCTGATTCAAATGATCAGTTCATCCTCACGTTCTGCAGGAGCCTGATAATTGAATCAGGTGTGTTTAAGGAGGGAAACTTGGAAAACATGTAGGAATGTGGACCCCGAGGACTGGAGTTTGAGACCCCTGCTTTAGAACCTTAGTTCTGGTCCCAAGCTTGGATTGTAACTCGTACCTATGTCGGAAGAAGCCACTGAAAAAGAAGATATGATTTCTTGGCTAATGACCGAGTAGCAAGATCCTTTCAAGGACAGAAAAAAGTTATTTTCATATTTCAGCTCTACCATAAAGTGCAACTCTCAAGTCAATCATTTTATATTTTGAACCAAAAGTGTTTCCATTTTGAAATAGATGCTGTTGGCCATTTTTTTGGCAGTCATATCAAGTCTAAGAATAGAACTCTTCTGGTACGGACCAACAAAATGAAATGCATTCAATTACAGAACAATGCGTGCGTACATACACACAAACATCCGGATCTTTGAAAATATGAATATATTACCATGTGCTTCTTTTAATTCGTGACACTTACAGTAGCGGCCCGTTTTTGTAAAAGGATATCATTAATCATGGCTATAATCAGATGACATCAGGTCATGGCCCACTAAGTGTGTTTTGCTCATTATGGTAATATCCAAGAGAGGGCTCTGGATCCGTATTTCATTTATTTATTTATTTTTTTTACTTTGACGCTTCTTTCCATGACAACCTACTTCCGATTCTGGCGGGGAAGATTAAGCTGAGGAGATCATGGCAATCTTTCTCAATAACTAGCAATTAACAGACATCTTAAATTTTAACAGCCTCATTTGAGGAGAGGTTTGATGTTTTAATTTGAGTGCTTAATGAAAATGCAAAAAAGTATGCACGGGATGGCGTTTAGATTTATTCTTCTTCTGAGCAGACCGCCGGATATTGTACTTTACTTTATTGTCTTCTGTGTTTTTATTTTACCGTTACATTTTCCCATTACGGCACACATGAAGGCTCGTGTTAATAGGTAAAGTCGAAGTGTGCTTACTCATCTGAAAATGATTTTTATGTGTCGCCGTTGTGGCATTATCTTAATTCAAAGCGTGGCAGGCCCCGCTCACGAATGAACGGAAATCATTTCCGTGGCAGCAGAAAATAAACGCCGGGGCTATTTACTATCTGCTTGATAGATGAAGTTTGTGATTTTGATTGCCCGCGATTACGTTCGGGGAGGATGACCTTTAGTGGCTACCGTATTGTAATATAATGAGGACGTGTCAGTCAGGGGGAGTGCGGTGATGAGACGAAGGGCCGGCCGGCCGGGCGGGCAGCGTCGGCCGCATCGATCCACCGCCGACGCCGTGAGTATTGAGGAGAATCTGAAATATTTCAACACCTCCTTCTGCTACACAAAGATAGAACAATAGATGATCCGGCTATGCCCTCAAATGGGTACAATTGCAATCAAATATTAAAAATATTACAAATATAAAAAATATTAAACTGTGTGACGATCCCGACCACTGATGAGTAAAAAGCGTTATTTTTAAATGGCTGTAGCTGAGCGACAAAGGTGATGAAAATGGATATGTTGATGGCTTCTCTTGCCTCCACCTTCTCATTAACTCTGGTCCAGGTAATATGACCTGGGAGAGATTTTCTCCTCCTACTTCAAAGCCAACACTGAGTCGCTAAGCCCTGCCGGGGGAAAGCCCCGATCTCATAAAGAACAATTAAGTGGGCCAATCAGACAGGCTTAAAGTCACTCCTCGGCTGCCTCAACTTCATAATGAAGCAAAAGATATCATCAGCACGTGGATTCTCATCATCATCACAGTCTATCATAATGTTGTAATTTGCCGTGACTTTTGCTTCAAGGGCTACTTGACGCCTGATTGGGCTTTACGGGATGATCCATGTTTTTGTTTAAACTGGCAGTTAGTTCTTTTTTGGGGGGATGTAGTTTACGTGTGTGTGTGTGTGTGTGTGTGTGTGTGTGTGTGTGTGTGTGTGTGTGTGTGTATATATATATATATATATATATATATATATATATATATATATAATATGATATAAAAATATAATAAAATAATATAATAAATATAATAAAAATATATAACAAATAAATTTATAATCTAAAAATATATATATGTACATATATAATAAATTATAAATGATATATATTATTAAAAAAAATTAAGTATGCAGGAACATTTCAGGGAAGAGCGCGGTTTTGTTCAGAATTTTTGGCAGCGCCAATTTGCCTTTGGGCTCCAGCAACAGGGCCGGCCGGGACAAGTAAGTCTGAACTCGCCTTGGCCCAACATTCGGTCTTTCGGCATTTCCACAAGTCCCGTAGAAACCAGCCGCTAAATTGACATGACTTTTTATCCTTTCTTAGTTAAAAACGGCGTCGGCATGCGATGCGAGTTTGCAGTGAATAGTTTATCTCTAGGGTGTTAGCCCTAACTATGGAAGCGGAGTTGCAGTGAAACATTAATCACCAAAGTATTATGGCTCATATCCTTGGACAGCACATTAATTCAGGTGGCTATTAGGCTGCAGCCTTGCAGCCATCCATCGAAAAGAAAAAAAAAACGGGGAGGGAGGGGGGGGGTCCCACATTCAAATTCAGTTGTACACAGTGCGCTATTAAGGGCACGACAATGAGAAAGGCAATTTTCAAATTTGAATATAACCAATAAATGAGTATATTTATCGGTGTGGGTGCTGCGGGTAAAACTCCGAAGAATGGACTTTAGTGGGCGTAATAACTCCGCTGCGGCTGTTCCTGTATTCCTTGTCAATACAGGCGGGCGGGCGGGCGCTCCACCTGCAGATGGAAAATAAAAAAAATAAAAAAGGAAAGTGATGGAACACCAATTAGAAAGGCTCTCTCTCCTGCGCTTCCTCTGAAAAGCCAGGCTCCGCTAAAGGTCAACCTGAAATTTGAATGACAGGGCCAAAGTCTTTTACTCATAATTTTTGTGTTTGCCATAGATTTTGGAGCAATTCACAGCCTTAGAGGCCTTAAGTAGAACAGCAATTAATTGTAATGAATAATCTGACAAATCTGGTTGACATATGGCCGCTAATACTCGTCCTTTCTAGAGGGAGCAGTGGAGGGATTAGATTACCTCAAATGATATGTGGGAGCGCCGTGCCATCTGCACGTACAGCGAGCGAGCGGCGCCGGTGCACGTTGAACAGGACGTGGGTGGAAGCGGGGTCTCTGCCCTGACGCTCCGCTTCCCCGCATCTGATTTGGGAATAGGAACAACTTTTTTTTTTCCCTCCCTTTCCGTCTTATTGAACCAGATGGCTTTGGTGAAGTCTAAAAAAAAAAAAAAAAATGCAATAACGTGACGCCTTTGCCAAAATGGAACACGGAGAGCAAAAGCAAACAAACATGACAGAAGTGACAAGTGTTGTGTCAACACACAAACAACACGTCCGCACGGAGCCATCTGAGCACAGGCGAGTTTATTAAAAGCATCTAAATGGATGATTACTTCTCATCCCTCTTATACCGACTTCACACGTGTTTGCCAATATACTTGTAAAGCTCGACAAAACATTTATAGCGCAATGCAATGAGCGTGAATTTATTTAGCTTGCCAGTAAAAGAATTTTTTTTAAAAAAATCATCTTGAAGCTCTTTTGGCTGCTTTTAGGTCACAAACAGGTGTTTTTGCTAAAACTGCTATTTACTATTATAGAATGGAAAACAAATTGGGGTAAGTTTGGTGTATTTAGAACTCTATTTGGCAAAAATGTGTTCATTTCTTTTTTATATATTATATTGTGTATTATACAATATTCTGTGGCTCTTGAAAAATCAAGCAGAATGATCCAAAACAGTATTTGGAACTCTACTGGCAAAAAATTAGCTAAAACTTTTTTTAGTATATTGGTCAAGAAGTGACTTCACCTCACGAATCAAGATACCAACACTCATGTGATCTCCAAATCACACGTATGTCGGCGTGCTAAGTATCACCTAAGTGATATTGAGGCGATGACAAAATAAAAGTAGTGCTGCGGCACCTCTTTTCAGCTGAGATATCAGTCACACGGCAGTGCTTTCTGATCATCACTTGACTCTCCATTTGCCGCACCTGTCTGCCTCTTTTGTGTTGCTTCTAAAAACCATTGTGAAGCGATAGTTCAGGAGCCAGGTCTGCTATGATGGCAGGAATATAGAACACCGATCCGCTCGCCCCCTCCCCTCCCTCGCCCTTCTCCAGGCGCCGGTGTGGCTCGCATAATTGCCAGGGAGCAGGTCTTAATTTAAACCGGGGGGTAATTATCATGCAGAGCATACCCACCCAGAATGTTTGCATAACTATCACAAGCGTTTTCATAAATGATGCTTTAATTAGTCTTAATTAGAATTTGTTTAAGTCAGCAGGGAATGCAGGGCCCGTGAAATGATGTATGTAATAAGCATCAGGGCCTGCTCTGTTTTTTTCCCCCTTACTCGGGGAATAGAGCTGACAAAAATCACATCACATTAAATTGATTCAGTCAGAATTAAAATTCTTATGGTATTAATTAAATGGGTGTGTGTGCGGGAGGGAGGGAGGGAGGGAGGGGAGAGATCTCATTAGCAGGCTGTGTGGTGAGGCAGAGAGCCTCTCCGCCAGCAGATGTGACGGTGTCAGAGCTGCTGTACATGGTTGCCATTAGGGCCCCCAGACAGGAAGGGGGAGAGAGAGAGAGAGAGAGAGAGAGAGAGAGAGAGAGAGAGAGAGAGAGAGAGAGAGAGAGAGAGAGAGAGAGAGAGAGAGAGAGAGAGAGAGAGAGAGAGAGAGAGAGAGAGCGAGAGAGAGAGAGAGAGAGAAGAAGGGATGACCTGGGAGTGACAGAGGAGAGGAAAAGTCAGCAGGCATGTGCTGGAAGAAGAAGAAGTGCGAAGACGGCAAAAGGCTCGGACGGCGGTGCGTGCTTGGAGGAGGGTTGAAGTGGCAGTGCATTAATGGGCTGCGGGCTCTGCTCGCCTTCTATAGCTTTATTTAGCTTCATTTGGTCTATTTGGCTGGAATTCAATAAGAGGAGAGCTAATGACTTGACCAGATAGCCTGTTATCAGCTCTGATGAGACACCCTCTCTCGCTGTGACTTTATACAGCTACACCAGACTAATGGGCTTCTGGATTGCTACCCAGAGGACATTACATACAGTGCAGTGCAGTACAGTACTGACCCCCCCCCCCCCCCCCCCTCACCCCCTTCTGCCTAAGAGTAATCACAATTAACTCATTCACTACCAACCCGGTTAATATCATTGACGTCTATAATCGTCAATGGTACTGAATGAGTTAATAGCAATAAAATCAGGATTTTCTTACAATTTGCAGATAAAATATTTCCATCAACTTCAGGGTTGATTTAGCTGCTTCCATCATGTTTATAAGTGAAGAGAAGGCCCTCTCTACCCCAAAAATTTTTGGAGGGATATTTACCAATGCAGTTAATTGTGGCATCAAGTTTATATTGGGTGGCGGTCCAATAAATGTGTTGAGCGCGCTCAGTGTTTGGTTGTTTCATTTGGAGCCTTTGCTTACTCGTTAGGATGCTAATGGCCCGGACGCTGGCCTAAAAATCCAATTTGGCAGCGTGAACTGAAAATGCCATCAAAAGTGTGTCTCTTGACTTATCTTTTCATCCCTCAGGTGGCGCGTGGCATCATCAGGTCAGCAGAGAGTCGGGATGTTAAACAATGGCCGCATTGTTGAAGCCCAAAGCGGCTGTCAGCTTCAGTGAACTGCAACCTTGAGAGGACACAAGAATATCAAAATCACTCACACATTTATTAAAAAGTGCCAGACCATACAAAAGTATCTTTTTGGGGGGGGCAATTGGAAGGAACATATTAATTTTTTTATTTTAAAAAATATTTTTTATTTTATATTTATATTTTTCAATAATGTGCTCAATAAAATTCCCACCGATGAAATCAATCACAACTGCGTGACGAAAAAGCGAAAATCTGCAGCCAGGGCAGTTGGAAGGAACATATTTATTTATTTATTTTTAAAAATATTTCATTTTATTTTATATTTATATTTTTCAATAATGTGCTCAATAAAATTCCCACCGATGAAATCAATCACAACTGCGTGGTGAACAAAGTGAAAACCTGCAGCCAAAATCTTTCAATATCCAAAAACGGCCTCCCTCCGAAAAAACCCGTCGACACGATACGAGGCGAGCATTGTAAACGCCGCCTGGTATGGAATCCAATGAAAATGATAATGCGGGAAACAATGGCCCGTGGCAATGTAGCAGCAAGCCGGCGGAGGGAACCCACCTTACAAGGCATGGCTTTCCCACTATTGGCGTGACCGCTAGGAGGCCCTGCATAAATATTTGGGGTAAATACACACTACATCATTTTTCTTCACACTTGAATTGCATTATGATTTTCATGCAGACTCAGGTGAACCGGGGTCAGGGGACTAAATTAAGTGGGTCCCTGGAAGCAGCTGCTCTGGTTCCTCTCTTTAACCATGCTTGGCTGGTTAAGCTATCAAAAGCAGCTTGTACATGCATCATAAAAAAACAGCGCGCGCGCACGCGTTCAAATGGTATTAAAATGCTGTTGACCCTTAAAATTAGAAAAGGAAACATTGAACTCTTTGCATGGCAATTATTACACGTCGGTCAAAACGCACAGTCGAGGAGAGGGACGAGGCCCCCCTCGGAAATTTATCGACAGGCGGGCGGAGAAGTGAGGAGATTCGTTTATGACAATGGGGCGTGATGACATCACGCCGTAAAAGCCCTCGGTGGGGTCGCGGCACGCCAGCCGCATGCGTTTGGAGGCTTTGTGTTTGCTATGCATGAATACCTAAGTGGGAGAGCGGGTCAGCGGTTGACATTGCTTCCCTGTGATGTATGATGACATCCACAACTACGAGCTTTGCTTTTTGTGTGTGTGTGTATGTATATTTTCCATCAATGCCGACGCCTCGACTCGATCCGGCGGCACCTTGACTTTAATTAGTTCCAGGACCACGCTCGTACTGTAAGTACATTTTCCACGTGAAAATGAAAGTAAAGGGCTTTAATTCATTCCAGCCTGCTAAAAACACATTTTTCGCAACAATTAGAGATGTCCGATACCAAGTACCGATACCACGAGTACTGCAATTGGCTTGCTAGTAATGCAGGAGCGCAGTGCCAACTAATGGCAAGGAGGACTCATTCTTTCCCTTAAGTAACAGTGTCACCTGGCGTTGGGACTCTTGTTTTAATAAATAAAATTAGTACTATACTGCATACAACGGTAATTCAAGATAATTGAAATAAATAAATTGCTTTTATAAGGTGTGAGGACAAGCCAAGCTAATGTAAGAGACGCGGACCAATGTGTACCAATCTGGCCAATGTTGCAAATGAATGTGCAAGACTTCATGACAACGCCACATTCACTGCATGTTATTTTTTTCCAACAGTGTGATAAATCACCTTGGTCTTCTGGATATTTGACTGAGCGGAGCAGCCGCAAAAAAAAAAAGATTAATTTAATTAAACAAATTATGCCATTATTAGCAGCAAGAAAAATTTATTTTTGTTTCAAAATTGCATTCTATTATTAGAGAACGTTTTGTATAATAATTTTTTGTAAATTTATTTTTATTTTCATTATTATTTCCTAGTAAATTTAAATCATTGCTTCTTTTGCAAAAGGTTTAAAAATGACTTTTTTTCCTGGTCTGGTCTCCTCCTAAACTGTAAACACAGGCCATTATGATAATATCGTTTAATTATACTAATAATCTGTTATATATTCATTAGCCTTTTAATTGGTTAACTCTGGGGACCGCCAGCAATTGCAGTCAGTCACACACACACACGCACGCACGCACGCACGCACGCACGCACGCACGCACGCACGCACGCACGCACGCACGCACACACACACACACACACACACACACACACTCACACACACACACACACACACACACACAGATGATAATCGCACACACACACGGCGCAGAGAGACCCTGCAGAAGTCACCTCCCCCTGAACTTTTAGTCGAGCACTCTTCCTCCAATCATTGGCAATTTCAGTACATTTGCCAGTTTGGATAGGAAAAGCAAAGCCTTACCTCTGAATGTGGGGAACCTGTGACATCTGCACTGACATGCTGGAGATAATCCTCCATGTGATTGTCAGACAAATTGGGGGTCATCGGCGCCGAGCGTGGCGCAAAAGGACACGGAGGGAAATGTTCAATCAGCAGCCAGTCCATTCGGGAGCCTTCGCCTTTTTACAGCCTCTTCAGCGCACGGTTCATCTCCCCGCCGCGATCGGGCGCTCGCCTCGCCTTCTCTGCCCACAGCTGCCGAGGTTCCTCCGCTGGGAGGGAGCTGGGTTAATTTACTGATTAATATCCAGGCACTAGATCCCGCTTTCCCCAGATGGCCAATTAAAAAACTACAACTGGCAGCGCTCGTAGGCCTGGCAGCAGGTTGCCGTCGGGCCCGGGGCTGGAGGCTGTGACAGAAGGCGTCGGTCCTGTTTGGGCCCAAACGAGAGCCACCGACCAGACCGTGTGACTCTTTGACTCAGTATAGAAGGACAAACGAACACTGGAAAACTGAGAAGAAACGGGGGGGGCGACAGAGGACATTTGTTCAAGTATCTTTCGAAAAAGTACGAACGTGTTTTCAAATCGCAACAAAGTTGTGGCGGACAGCGTCTTTGGTGAAAGTGCGCTCGTTACGTTTATGTGCTTTACTATTCTTCCGCTGTTCGTGAGTACGTATTATATAATGAAACGCTAACATTTGTGTACAAATCTAAGCTAGGTTTGCCTATATAGCAACGTCAATGATAGTTTCGTTAGCCCGTCAATGGGGTTTTTCTTTGTGTGTTAGCATTGAGCTAGCAGACTATTGTAAAAAAAAAAAAACATTATGTGGTTGTTTAAAATACACAAATTCCCTTAACTGAAAAGGCAATAAGCATCTTGAAGGATCTTTTTGGGTAGAATTGATTAACTGAGTGTTCGTTTTTATAGTATACATTTTTTGCTATTGCTAGCTATAAAAAAAACTGAGGAACTACAAAGTAGCTCACATCCAATTAAATCAATTTTATATTGAAGCACTATAACAGCCTCTGCATTACAAGACATTGCTATGTTTGGATGGGCTGGGGGGGTCATTTGAATACAGCTCTCTTGATACTGACAAAAACCTTATCAACGGGCTTGCATCACCACGGCAACACTGTAAATACAATAGCGGAGCTTCCAGGAAAGGGGTAATTAATAACCCAAATTACAGGAGCTCTACAAAGACCAACAGAGCTCTCTGTGTTCTTTGATGAAGGAGAATTTCAGTTGTACTTCTATTGGGTCAGCTCAACCAGGGGCCATCTTTGTTTAAAAAGGGGAGAAAAAAAAAGGCTGTGAACAGAATTGATGGCCTGTTTCATTATGTAATTGCCTCTTTAACTTCCTTGTCCCGTGCAATCGCTCTTTAAACTCCAGCTGGAGGTATCTCCGACAGATCGGTAAATAGATGTAATCTTCGCATCACCTTTAGTCGACCCGTAATCTTGAAAACCGGGGAATGAATAAAGTCCCAATAAAGATGAGTTCTACAGCAAGCTGAGCTGAATCCTTCAGGATCACACAGACGGAGGATATAAAAAAAAAAAAAAATTAAAAAAAGAGTACCGATCCGGAGGTAAAACAAGGCTCCAGTCAGCCTTTAAGCTGCCACCCTCAGCGTCGGGGTACAAGGAGCACAAAGCTAGATATGATTACCTGCCCACAACAGAGCGATGCATCCCACCCTCCGACCCTTGAACCCAAAGGTGTCCCCGACATCGAATCAAAGTAAACACGACGCCCCCCGTTCGCAGCCTCTGAAGTGCTGGCCGGACTTGAGAACACAACACGAGTGACCCGCTTTCCTTTCATTTCCCTCCTCATAAAGATCCCGCAAATGAAAAAAAAAATAAAGCAAAGCAACACACAAAGCAGTCGAAGGGAAGGCGGAACTCTTGATTGAAGGGTCAGCGGAAGGATCACTGCGAGAAGGTCACCCGAGAGCCCAAATTCACATCCCATAATTGAGTAACAGGGGGGTCGCTGATTACAAGGTGGGTGACAACAAGCTTGGCGGTACGTTGGCTTCAAAAGATAAAAAAAAAAAAGCAGACAGACAAAGCGCCAAAGATGGTTGGTGGGAAGGCAGACAGAATATTGGATGGTCTCACCACAGTGAGAATGAGGACTTAATTAAGTGAACAGTCGGATGCGGCGGCAAAGCACTATATCAGAGAGACAGAGAGCGATAATTCCCTTTATGTAATTAGATCAATTGGGCATGAAGCAAGAGCAGTGTGCCGCCCGCTCAAGTGGGATCACTCGGGGAGCTTTGATTACTTTTTTGATTGGGAATGCAAAATGAGACCGGCTTATTTGCCAATTACCGTATTGTTTGGTGTTTTGGTGTTGTTTTAACTTTTTTTGTTTTGGACTCTGATGACTTTTGTAAAAAATACTTGACCTTAACGCTCGCCGTAAATATTGTTTTATAGCAAAGCCGCGCACCAAATTCAAATCATTAGCAGTAATTAACGGCTTCTCTGATGAGTCACTCGAGTGCTTTATGTCCACTTATTTGGCCGATAAATCGACTGCAAAAGACTCGTTGTGTGTTATTCGAGGATATGGATTCGGGGCTCAATGAGATCCCGCTGGAGTTCACCGTCGAGCAGTGAAAGATGTGAAAATTGTCTACGAGTCGACTTTTTTTTTTCACTTGAAGAAAGTATTATAAACAATGGTCATTCCACGAGATGAGCGATTGAATCATAAGGGGCAGAGATCAATTTAGCTGAAGTTGCAATGCTAACAAAAAGTATATTGAAGCTAATATAGCAATATTTGCTATTCAGCAAATAAATTCAACCAAGCAACCACTCATAACTTCAAAAAGTCGAGGTCACGTTTTGCACAACTCTCATAAGAACACATTTTAAACACAAGCCACCGAGGGGTGAAAAAAAAAGGGGGGGGCAGGGGTCTTAATATACTGATCAATCCCTGATCCTGTATAAGAACCGGCAGTGCAGTCTGAGCCCACAGGAAAGACGTGTAGTAGTTGTGTGGCCCAGTGGAGCATTAGACTGTCTCTGTATGTCTGGCTCTGCAGACAGAGGACACGAGTGAGGGATGGGCCTCGTCGTCCGGGGGAAACGACTTGTGTCCGCCGCCCACACTGCGCCTCCTTTGTGTGAAATTGGCTGAGAGGATGTAGACATATTCCACGCACTGATCCATAGCGGAGTATAAACAAGAGGGGGGGAATCTTGCTTTGCCTCCTAGAAGGTCAGGAAGCTTCCCCGTGAAACAGTAAGTGACACTGCCTCTTCGGCGCTCACTAACAGTCTGATCGGTGGAGCCTCGACCCCCACCCCACCCATTTCCTATTTTCCTTCGATGCAACCCTGCATGTTGTTTAGTAAAGTTGAAATGTAAAAAAAAAAGTAGCATTCCATAGTCGTGAGTTTCATCTAAATATATAGTAAACATTAAATAGTACATTTTAGACATTGTGCTGCTCCTTCAGGTGTAAGCTCATTAGCCACTTGGGGGCAGTATAACAGACAGAGACTGTACAGAAATCATGTTAGTCATTCTTCACAGATGATAAAGAATATACACCTAGGAGTATTTTTTTATATTATTTGTCTAGTGTTGCTCCACTGTTGTATTCAAATATCAGTTGCTAAAATTAGTAGAATGGTTCATGGCAGTACGGAAATTTCCAGGCGCCGATACAAATTAAAAAAATGTAAATATGTGCAGCCTAGTACCAAATGCCTCGTAGACCAGTACCGAGTTTTAGCATCAATGTGTTAGCATTAGCGTTGCATCTTGAAAAACTCTTACGGCCCATTACACAAGTGTAGTAAAAAACTATCCCAAGTTGGGAGGAGAAAAGTGAAGTCCTTATCTCAGCGAGGTCATGACGGCTGAGACAAAAGGTAGAAGATCTGTGCATGAAATCTGATTGCGGCTGCAGTAAAACGGACTGGGGAAGGCATGAATGTAATTAAAGCGGCTGACACTTTTATGCTGGGTAATGGGAGTCGGGGGCCCAGCTATTCCCAGACGAGCTCCCCTCACAGTATGGAGCACATTTTAATACCAAGTCGCACAATGACTTAAATGCAACTCTCAAGGCTTTTTATTTTTATTTTTAATTCATATTGATGTGTAAACAGGATAAATGCCAACAACCTGGTCTTTAAGGGACATGCTAAATAAACACTCGGCCATATAGAAAATATATAAAACCAGTCAAGCATCTGGAGACGGCGCAATTCTCAACTTCTCCCGTGATTTTCTGGCACATAAAAATTCGCAATTATGAAACTTATGAGCTTGAGTACGGCAATGAAATTAAAGTAGACCGGGCGAAAAAGACGAGCCGTGTTGTATCGGGGTGTTAAAAAAGACCAAAACAAAACTGCAATCAGTTACATGCAGGTGAGAAGGAAGGGAGCATTTAGATCACAGAGGGGGCAGATAATGAAGAAGTTAATAAGAGGAATGGTACTTGGAAATGTTCCTCAAAGAGCCAGATCCCAGGATTTAATCTGTAATAAATAATCCGGCATCATTGCAAGATGGCATCTCATAATGGCAAATGAAATATGCTGGTATGATAGGTCCAATAAATCTGGATTTTCCGATGGTTCCCTCAGGCTAGGACAATATGCAACTATAGTGCTCTCTGTCAGGAAGAGCAGATCTCAGAGCCGTCATAAAATCTAAATGGGCACTAATTAGGCAAGCCTTGCCTCTCACACTTACTATTTCTATTGACATTTTCAGCACGCTGCCGCCACCCGCCGCCGCCCGCCATCGTCGCTCCCCCCCTCCCCCCTCAGTCCTCACTACCATAAGTCACTGAGAGGAGAACTGAAGGGAAGTTCAACTTAGTGGTAATGAATAAATTTGCCCTCCCATGCAGTACTGTTTCTTTTCTCTCGCATATTCATCGGGCTAAATGGTAATTTCCGTGGCGGCATCAGTTGCGGAAATCACATTTTCTGCTCAATTTAAAAAGACATGTTTGACGTTGGTGTTAATTTTCTATAGCATAGTTAAATCTATATGTCCGCATAGCCCGCCTGTCTGAAATTAATAAAAAAGCTAATGCACGCTTGGCACAGGAGCGCTTGTTGAACATATGCTGCAAGCACGGCTAAGCCATCTGGCACCGAGTCAAGTATTCCCCACCAACTATAGTCTTATGCTACCTGACAGTGGGAAAGCTTTATTCCCCAGGTATCGGGGGCACAAATGGAGAAATATTATTGAAATGATTATCTGCATCAAGACTCAGATTTGGGATGACATTTCGCCGGCTCTGCCTAATCCGAGGGGTTGTCTACGAGAGGGCGGAGAGGGGGTTTGCCGCTAAGCCTTGGCGGGTTGATTAATGAAGCCGCCATAGCGGGTGGACCCGGCCCACCTCCACTCAGACCCAGGGGCCGAGCCCCGCATATGAAATTGGCCGACGACGCTCATCTCCATTGGAGGAGAGGAACGCGATGATCCTCTAGCTTGAGTCGCCGCAACGGCGCACTCCAAAGCCCGCTGCGTCCGGGCTTAGCAGGCCCGACTCCTCGCGTTGGGTGGCAGTGAGCTAGCGGCGCTACGTGCGCGACGGCTTCACCTGATGTCAAGCACTTTTCACTCAAAGTTAGATTGCTGTTCTCGGCAGCAACTTTTTTACAGATTAATGCTTGATGATTGCATCAGGGGAAAAGATATGCTACCTTTTTGACCAAACTGGCCTACAATGAGGTGCAAGGAATTATGAACAGTTCCAACTAGCGGGCAGTGTTAGCACAAAACTAGGTGCTAACTAAATTCAATTTTAATGCATGAAACAAAAAATTGATAAAATTTAAAAATATATAAATATAGATATTTAAATACAAAATATACAATAACATAATATATAGAAAATAATATATTAAATATATATCAAAAATATAAGTTATATTTTTTTAAATCTGAATAACACAAAAAATATTAAACATATGAATAACAGCAAAGTCATTATTTCCCTGCGAAGGCATTTCAGGTCGCTGCAAAGCAGATAGCGGCCAGCCAAATTTGTGAATAGGGCAGGGGGAGGGGGTAATAGTGACATGAGCGTAGAAGGAGAAAATGCAAAAAAAAAAAAAGTCATTCAAAAAAGGCAAAGTGCATCTTTAATCATTCCATGTCGATGATTAGTCAGACAATGTCGCTTTGTTAAAAAGCTTTCTCGTAATTAATAACGGCGGTTGAGGCGGAACAATCGAGGGTGTCAGCGGTTGTACTCTTCGGCAGAGGTGATTTCTAAATAGTGTAAACGAGGTGTTTACCTATTGTGATCTGTTCGCTGACAAGCAGAGCCTCTTTTTTTTTTTTTTTTTTTTTTGCCCGCCGACGAGAGAAAATGATTAATTGCGAGCAGGCGCCTTCTACGGCTTCAAGGCTAAATCAACTTCCAAGAAGTGCTAACTTGCTAGAATATAAACTAATTTTAGGCCCTAGATATTAAAATATAATCCATCTTCTTCCTCCACAGGGAAAGCTAATTAGAAAATGTGACTGGCATAGTAGAGAAGCGCAGGCCATGGTAGGATTAGGCAGCAAGAGAAAAAAAAATTCCCTATTTTACACACACTTCCTTTCTGAACATGAAATTTCAAATATTGACGCTGTACAGTCTTTCTCCGCCTCACATTGGCTCCAACGCCATGACCAGCAAACAATAGTTGCCCGAGGCACAAAAGCAACCTGGCTCAGACTTGACTGCTCTTTTCTTCCTTTTTATGTACTGACCTTATGCACTGAAACATATTCTTCCACACACCAAAGGTAGACATGAAAAATAAATAAAATAACAGGAGGCCGTAGGAACTGTTCGAAAGCAAAGCCGAAGA
The DNA here is from genome assembly GCF_059516105.1 of Syngnathus floridae. Taxonomy (NCBI): domain Eukaryota; kingdom Metazoa; phylum Chordata; class Actinopteri; order Syngnathiformes; family Syngnathidae; genus Syngnathus; species Syngnathus floridae. Next base: position 11,141,420 of record NC_142420.1, on the reverse strand, counting down.
GCATTAACGGCAACGCCTCTCGTGAGTATTTTGAATGTCACAAGTGGAAAGTGGCACGACGGGCGCACAACCTCACGCAATGTGGCACAGGAACCGAGCAGTCCCGGATCTATGGAATCCCGCAAGACCCCCCCGCCCCTACCCGAGAGATTCGAGCAAAGTGACTTCTAGTTTTACAAATAAGCACCACTCAAAATGACTAAAAAATTCACTTTGCCATTTTTGTCAATTCCTAAAATGCTCAAATTGAAATTTGTTAGCAATTTAGCAGACCGCCAAGCAAGCTGTTTAACAGTATCATTTCAAACACTTTTGGACTATCTTTAAAAGTTCACATAATTAGTTGGCTAAACCCAATTACGAGAACGTACAAAGCCGTTACAGGGTCTGCCTTACAAGGGCGAACGTCTGGCATTGTTAATGACGTTCACGTTATCGCACAAAATGCTCTGTGCGACGTGGCAAAAAAAAAAATACAAATGGGAAATTTGGAAGAGAAATTAGACGAGAGCTCAAATGACACTTCTGGTTGGTAAAATGTCTCGTTGAGTTTGCTGTATTGCTTTAAGAAATCAAATAAAATAAGATTAATTTAGCACATGAGAAAGTGCGCAATCTTCAGTGAGCGGATGAGGATTACTCGTTTCTGGGGATGTGGAAAGCAGAAAGCGGCAGAGGGTCCAGTATGCGAGTGTGTGTGTATGTGTGTTTAGGCAGCAGAAAGCTGGCTGAGGTTCGGCACTGCAACATTGCCATCTTTTGGCCAAAGTGAAAACTCAGAAGTACCTTTCCTCACCTTCATGCTTGGATTTTTTTTTAATACTATAAAATGTGTAGTTTGGAGACATGGGTATGGGAAAACAAAGTCATTTAGCCAAATTAATGAGAATTTGGATGCGCGCCAGCACCTATTTTTACTGATGACATCATCAACTGTCAAGTGGAGAGAGAAGCTGAAACATGAAAGTAAAATAAGTTGCCATTTTGGAGAATTTTGGGAGGATTTTTGGAAAGTCAACCTGGTGGTGTTGTAGTGAATAACAAAATTGCATTTGCTAGGTGAAATTAGTCAGACTAATTTGTTTTGTACTAAGGAGACAGAGCCGTTTCCGGGCTGTAACATGGTTACTCCCTGTGTGGTCCAGAAAATAAGCATTACATTCGATAAAAATACAACTCACACATTCAAAATATGAAATATAATCAAATATATGTATGCATTGTTTCTTTTGAATACTGCACTTTTTTTTAACTTTTTTGATAGACATGTTTTTAGAAGCAGTTCAGTTGTATTTAACTTGGCTGTGAAGTACATTTTGTTTTTTGTTTTAATTACTATTCTTACATACATACTAACGATATTTTTTTCAGACTAAAACCTCTTATTTTCAAAACAAACTTTAACCTATGAAATTGGAGTAAAAAAAAGTTGGCGAGCTACTTCCCAGACCAAAATTGCTTGATTTTGATCCATTGTGCAACAAGGCCCTCACCCACTCGCACATCATCCATCCCTCCTTTTCTTGTCAGGAGATTTACAAACATGTAGTGAGAGGGAGCCTGGAGTGGCTGTCCTCTACCTGAATAAATATTGTCTGAGCTCCGCAGCCCGTTTTCCCACGGTGGTGTACGGGACATCACGGATAAGGGAGAAGATGGGCGGTGACAGCGCGAGTGACAATTCATCCCGTCAACCCCCCCTCACCGACTGACATGTCACATTCTCTGATGACTTTATTGTGCTGCCTGTCAGCGCACTTAATCTGCGTGTCAGTCAAGCGGCGAGGAGCCCCACACCGCCATCTCCAGACGGCGGGAGCGCCTTTTAATGACATTAGATTTTTTGGAGTAACGCCATTCAGCACATCACTGATACCATCGTCTATTTTGCATGGCCCGGCGACACGGCCTGATAGAGTGGCGGTCATTTCCCCATCCGTTTGGAACTGGATGACAGATGTCAAGATGAGAAGCGGCTATTATTTACCGCGCCCGTGTTTTTATCACAGGCCGACATGATGTCTCACTTTACTCCAGGCTGTCGGATCCTGTCCCTCCCTTCCTGCTCTGCGGCCGAACCCAAAAGTGTTTCATTTTGATTTGCAAGAGCAATTTTTTTTTTTTTGCTTACCTCTTGCTGTGAGGAGCCGGAATTAATCGCGATAATTTCAAATCAAGGAGTGCGTGATAAAAGTCAAATTCATTAAAGCGCCCGAGTCTATAAAGCTTTCTCCGTCAAGACCAAATGACGAGGTGATTATGGTCTATTTGTTAAATCACACCAATCTCGTTTAAGGTAATAATGCATGGCGTAACTCTCGATGTAAAGGGATTAAAAAGATATATGCTAAATGTCCCAACGATGATCATTGGGACTTTAACTTTATTAAAAAGATATATGCTAAATGCTGATGCAGGCCAGATGTTGCTTGTGATTAGGTGATGCAATGACTTTATGAAGCACTTCAGATATCCTTTCATTGAAAATTAAGACGCATTTACAGACAGGCATCATGAGGGGCAGCCATCTTTTTTTTCTCTCTCTTTCTTCAATTGACAGTGTTTTTCTCTTCCATCAGAGCTGCACGGTCTAATTAAATGTATTTAGCATCATAAATATTCCATGGGGACAGGCTGACACAGTGAATTAATGTCCCCCCCCTCAATCCCGGAGCTTCCCTATTGGCGCTGGAGAAGAAGTTAGCACAGTGGCAGGTAAATAAATGCTTCATACAGCATTCATGCGTTTGTTCAAAATCAGGAGTGCTTTTACTTTCTAATGCAGTGGGAAAACAACAAAAGAGCATATTGATTAATTCACAAGATTTGATTAAGTTGGCGGGAGGTAAAGTGGACGTGGAAAATATTTGTTGATTAGGCGTGAAAAGCGCAAGTTGGAAGATTGATTTACACTTTGGTATTGTTGCGACGGTTTTTGCTTGCTCATTAGCATAAATGTTTGTCATGAGTGAAAGTCTAAAATGATTTTTTAAACAATTTCCTGACATTCAATATTATAAATTTAAAGTGTAAATTCTGAGGCATAAACAGATGAACACAAAGTACAAAAAAATATTCCGCATATTTTTGTTGTTTTTTTGGGAGGGGTGGAACAAATTAATGACATTTCCATTCATTCCAATGGACAAAGTTGATTTGAGATACAAATGTTTTCAGGTAGGTCACAAAAGGATTTTTTTTTTCTCACATAAATTTCTGAATTCAGCAGCGTCCTCTCCTTGACAACGCCCTCTCACCGAAGCCCCCAAAGGACACCCGTAGAGGCTTCCTTGAAGGTCGGAAGCCCTTCCAAAAGACCTCAAAGCATTTCACAGCTTATTTGCTGCGCTTTTCCCATCAACAACAAAAAAGTGTGCCAGTCTATTAACCCGCCATCACCAGATTAAACGCTTGCCATGCCAGACTAGGCCAGTGAGGATAAATTCATTTCAAACCTCAAGACATTTTTCTTTTCAATCCTCACATTTTGTGAGACAAAAAGCGCATACATCACTTTTCTATCAAATTTGCGAAAGCTAATTTTACGAGGCCAGCACACCTGCATTCATCTCCATATTAATAGAAAACAGAATGTATAAATCCCAAGTTTGCCGCAGCCGGTGTCAGTTGAGCTGTTCCTTGAGGGGGAGGCCTGTCTCACCTGCGTTAAAATATCGGTCCTCTCCCTCTCGCTTTCTCCCCAGAGCGTCATTTTGGGGACAAAATTAAGACCCCGTAATCCCAAATGGCGTCCGATCTACACGGTGGGGAGAAACGATACATTCGGGATCGCCTTCACTGTATTCCACGAAATTCCACTTCCTCGTCGTTGAAAGTGGAAATGAGACCATTAAAGCACGTCAGTCACAGCGCCTCTATCTATACGTGTCATTGCGCCGGGGAAAGAAGCGAGGAGTCGTCGTCAGGTCAGCCCGGACAATCTCAGGCGGATGTAGGTGGCCTACGTCAGCTCATTAGAAACAACCCCAGCAGCGGTCTAATGAACTTAAGACAATGCTAATTAATGGCAGCTAACAAAAGCGCCGCGCGCGTACGACAGCGAGCCTTAATCCGACGGCAGCGTGCGGGAACGGGTCAAAGGGGGCAGCTCCATTCCTACACTGATAGAGTCACCTGTGACAATCCTTTATGGGCTGATAAAGTAAGGCGAGTCTCCGGCGGAACAGCGCGGCCGCTCGGCGGAGCCTCTCCCTGGGGAGCAGGTGTCAGGGTTGTCTATCAGAAGGCTGAAAGGAGGAAAGGGACACGTTAGCGGGGCTCTATTGTAGCCCGCTTGTCATTGACTGATCGGCTCCATTTACCCGGCTTTTTGGCGGTGAATGAAACCACCTGAATAGATGAAAGCGAGACAGGCTACCCCGACAAACAAGGAGCCTCGGAATATTCATGGAGGATCTGTGAGGACAAGATTAATGTATTAGAAATTAAAATGGGGCCCGGATGTATGATCTTGCTCTAACACTTGGCCGGACCTGTGTCACCCCACCGCTAGCGCCTCAAGTCAGCACATGCCGCTGCCAAGGTGGAGAGGAATCATTAAGCGCCCTGCCATTGTGTGAGCGGAATAATCAAACTTCGCCCCCGCCGCTGCCACCTATCCGCAACGCCCCCCCCCCTCCATCTCTCCCCTTCCGCCAATTCTTTCCCACAGCACTGACAATGAATAATTCCGGAGCCATTTGCAATGTTAACGGCACCTATCTGGGCCATCCGCGCTTTTGTGATAAGCGCTCCAAATATGCATTTCAACAGTCTGAACAGAAGCTTCTTTGCCGGCATTTCAAAGGACACCTGTCAGTCATCCCGAAAGAGCTGTCAGTCTGCCGTCACGCAAACGGTGTCGGCGAAATGGCCCCAAAAGATAATCTTTACTCTCCCGGTCTCCACCTCCCTCGCTCACATCAGAGCTGTTACATTTGCAAGAGACTGACAAGTGATTTACACTGGAAAATGGATTGTGTTTAAACTAAAGAACGGGAAGGGGGGGGGGGGGTATTATTTTAGGCTTGCTGGCGTACAGATGCATCAAATCAGCTATCCTAAATGTGATCTGGGCCACATTGAATGTCATTACGCGTGATACCGGGAGCACTAGACGGGCCACCGGGCTCAAAGGTGACTCTGCTCCTTCCTATCTCTGCAAACAGACGGGCGGTTGCATCTAAGGAAGGACTTGGCGCTCGTTTTTGGAAGCAGGGCATCCTTGTCGGTCTACTTAGCAAAAGCTGTTTATAGCCTTGATGAGAAGATGCAATGATTTGTTTATTCGTTGCTTGAACAAGTTTTGCTTTACGGGCACTTGGTTGGCAAAGGAGCATGTGAGGCTTCATGCCTCTGCATCACCCCCCCTCCCCCTCCCCCAACGGAGAAGGCCAGGCATTTGTGAAGCACGACTGACTACCTTGTGCGCCACCAGCTGTTGGTGGTATTTACAGCTGAGTGCCGGGGATGTGTTTGGGCTGAAGCTCGGAGGGGCCGGCCGGCGCCACATTGGGACCGTTCCCACCTCCCTTTTGGCGACTCTGTGAGGCGAGGACGCCGCAGAATAACACACGAGGAAGAGTGCGGGAAATCACGAGAAAAGTTAAGAAGGATATTCAACTGTTCATAAAAGAACTTTACTGAAAAATAAAACACATTTTGTTTTAATAACAAACATTTGCCTTAAGGAAGGTCTGTTAGCTTAATGTTAATAATGTAAAACCGTATAGACGTGCTAACGGATAGCATTGCTAGTCGCAGATTTGTCCTTTAAACAGTGGATATTGATTGCAGTGGCGTGCATAGGTGGGGGGGCAATGGGGCGACTCCACCCCAGACTTTTTACTAGACTCCACGTTTGCTCATAAAATGTCCGTCTGAACGGCAAACAAGACCAAAGGGAGCGAGAAACCGAAGCGTGAGCGCAGGCCGGAATGATTCAGAAGTGAATAACATGCTAAGAGTGAATCAAATGAAGTGAATAAACGAACAAAAGGGGCTCGTTATCTGGTCGGCACGTTTCCCCCGTCGTGGCATCCGCACGCAAATGAACGTCAATGGATATCCGTGTACGGCGGGCTGTCTTGCAAATTATTCAGCAAGTATGATTTTCGCAGTTGAGGAAGTCACCGGAAAGCCATTCACCTGAGTCACAAATGAGTATGTAATTGAGTCCTCGGGGAAAATAACTCAGCCTAACTACTGGAAATAATGTGTAAATTCAATACATTTCCTAATGAGCTCATTTGAGTTTGCCGCAATTACATTTGCCAGCCTAGGTGCGGCTAGAATTCCGCGGCCGAGTCGAGGTGAATAAAACCCCCCTCGCCCCCCCCTCCTTTCTATTAATTAAAATTAGCATATGGGCCTGTCAACACTTCTCAGAGGCACGTTGTAACAATGCCATTTAGCCCCGCATCAGGCAATGCCAGCGCGATGAATGAATGCGCGTAGTGGGTAAATGCCTCGCCACCCCTAGCGACAGGGGCGGAATCGGGCTGGCACGGCTGGCTCGGACGCACAAAAGAGGCTGCGTTTTAACAGCCAGGGCCTGGCCTCTGACCAGGGGCCATCCACATCAAAACCGCTTACACTCCAGCGGACCTCCCGGCTAGCGGCCCGACGCTAGAAATGCCGAGCGACAGAAACAAATTAAGAAAGTAAATGGAGAAAAAAATTTTTTTTAGCTTGCTTTCTTAGAAGGACTAATTTAGCTCTAATTTGATTTTGGTTTATCACTTGTTTGACGCAACAGCACTGACTTGAAACGTCAAAAATTGGCCACTTGAGTTGAAGCCAACTGCTCTGGTGTCAAATTTAGTTTGATAGTTTCAAGTTGCAATACCACCATTTACATCTAGATGGCAGACATGGTTTAGTTGCTTATCTGCCACGTCTTATGGTGCCCTATACTTCAGCATACGTTGGCCTGATATTTTTTGGATGGACTGATGTAATGATATAAAGAACAAGCATGGTAGGTCAATAATATCAATATTGTGAGTAGATTTTTTTTGCGGGGGAGGGGGGGTGAAAAAATTTTTGAAGACAAAATCACAGAAAATGCATGTTTTGTTATTTCACGCAAAATTGTTAGCGCGCTAGATGCTAGCAGTGAACTTCTGAAGAAGCAGCAGATAGAAAACAATTTTTCAAAACAAGCTCTTTATTTCACCTACCAGTTGAAGCCAAAAAAAGTCCAATATCTAAAACATCTCTCTTATCGTGTTAGTGCCAACAAATCTTCCTCGACTAACTATTTTCGCTTCATCTAAACACCACCAAAGTTTGAAAATAACGACCCCCCCCCCCCCAACCCAGCTGGATAAATCAGTAATAAAGTTAAAATATTCTTATCAAAAGGTGCCAGAAAGGAGCAGCCAATGAGCAAAGCGCTGCCGTATTGTTGTCTGTCATCGTTACAGCGCCGCTGCCAGTGAGCGCTATTGTTGCTCAGTGGAGCAAGCGAGGCTGCGCTTGCATTGTTGTGCCAGGATTTGAAAACAGGCGGAGTTATCAATCGAGCGCAGACTATCGGACTCGCTCGACTGTGCCTCTCGATACACTTCACAACCTCGCGCCGCACGTGACAATCAGGGCCGCTATACCGGCAAACTCTTTGTTTCCAAAATGGAGCCCAGTCTTAAAGATCCTTCCAACGTGATTTTTTTTTAATGAACAAAATGTCATCAAGTTGCGAAGCCGAACTATATTAAGACGTAATTAATCCTGTGATTTGCTTATGGTGGAGAAGGACTCCGGACTGATTTACGCATTGCGATTACCTGGAGCACGGGAGCAAATGTAAAAAAGCCTTGGGCTGGATTTGATATTTACAGCTATCAAATGTATCCCCTGACCTGGACTACATCGAACAGACCTCGACTGGAGGTCATGAGGAATCAGAGGCAAGAGGAAGACAGGGAGGGAGGGAGGGAGGGAGGGCGACTTCCTCCTCTTTTATTTACCTGAGTCTCTTGAGATGGCTGACACACGCACACAACCACACACACACACGCCAACCCTCATTAGGTGCCATTACCACTCCCACCTGGGCACTAAAAGAACTGCGACTAACTTTTTCTCTGTCAGGGCGGCTATTAAAAGATTACATATTCACACTTCTGTGAACAGCGCCTTAATGAGGATGAAGAGGGACTGCTGCAGTTTGCATCCATGCCGTTGTGAGGAACTACAGGCAATATAGTGTGTGTGGATGAAAAGCGGGCGCCGTTATCATCGACAACGATCTAGTACATCATAATAGAATGCTAATTCAGTAAGCATGCTTTTCTAACACATGCACTTCAACAAGAAAAGAATATAAAGTAGAAGTTGTAACTATTGTAAGAGTATTAGTGACATTTTTTTCAGAGGATAAAGAATATATGCCTGTCTGATCTGTCTGCAGTGTTTGTCTCCGTTGGTTAAAGCATTATAACGTCTATAATGCACTTTAGCTTTGAGTGTTAGCATGGAGCTAGCAGTTTCTAATTTGATTAAACACACAGCGTGTAATTCTCTTTGTTTTATGTTCAAATTTCACTTGGGAGTGTCCAAGCAAGCAGCTAGCCTCTTTTTTTAGAAAATAATTTTTTTCTGCTTGTTGTGATATTAATGATTATGACCTTGGTCAATTAGTCCAACTAGGTGACTAGAAAAAGCTACATGAATGCTTTGCAACGTAAATGCACCACCCGTTTTCGGAGCACAGATTTCAATGAGCGCCGGCCGGAGCCCGTTTCTTCAAATGTGTTTGTGTGCGTAGAGTAATGCGCCCTCAAATTCCTTTTATCCCTCCCAGTGCAAAAGAGCCATTGCAGCGGGCTCTGCTGCCACTAGCTGATTCAATCAAGTGTGTTACATTGTACAGCCATGGGCAACAAGGCGACTTGTATTTTAATTAATAATGTAATACCCCCGACTCAAAGGCATGGCCCTTGGCATTGCTACAGCAGCTTTTCTTTTTTTTCTAAATACTCTCCAGATCTCATTCAAGATACGGTGAGCAATTTTCTATACACACTGCAACTCATGAGAATGGATTTGGTAAAAATGTAAGTGCACCTGCAATCTAATGAGAACAGATAATGTCGAGAAATACGACAACAAAGATAATCAAGCTTGGTATTGATGGACATTAGAACTAAATCTACTGATAAATCAACATTAAGAAAAGGTTATGTTTATTATGTTCAGGGGCTGGTTATGGAAAATAATTTCCATAAAACTTTGTCGTGGTGACAAAACGCATTAAATGTACCAGTGGCATGAAACGAAAACAAACCCCGGACTTTAAACGATCGCCTGTCATGAACCAAAAAGTAGTAATAATTAAATATAAAATAATTCCACCCCCGTTTAGAATTGCTTTTTCATGTCACTAGATGGCAGTAAATTACGATTTTTCTATTCAACAGCGCTCTGGGCTGACTAAATGAAGCTCCACCTCTCAGGCCAACATAGTTCCTTGGCACCAAGTTGCCACAATAACTTTTTCAAGATACAAAATGTTTCATATTCAATCGCTGTATGGTCGCATTGAAGTCAACTAACTTGACTTACAAGCAGGCAGTAAACATTTTTTCAAAAAATAAAGCTCCTTATGTTGAAATTCACTGGCAAACTAAATATAAAACAAAAAAGAATTACGTCTTGTTGCGTCTTTACAACCACCACCACATTCAGCCATTTTGCGCGACACGTTATAGCTAGCCGTCCAAATGCAACTCAACAGATAATAAACATCGTTCATCCCGGAGCATTACGAACGATCAGAAGGAGACGAGAACAAAATGTTACATCTGAAGCGAGTAGATGGTGTGAATGAAAGTGAATGTTAAGGGCCACAAAGAGGGAAGGAGGGAGGAGACATGGCCCAAGGTACAATGTTGTGAGGAATAACGAGCACAGTGAAGGGTGAAGGCACGCTTCTTTGGAGATCCTGCGCCCTGAAAGGAGCCTTAGGGAGCTCAAGGGCTTGTGGGATACGGGGCTGTGCGCAACCTTTATCTGCCGCCACACGCACACACACGAGCGCACACACACAAGGACAATGGCGAATGAGGGCACATTTACGGTTTGCCTTGAGAAGTACTGACTCATTTGTTCACACATAATAAAGATATTAACCAAACATAAAAATAAACCGGCTTGCATTAAATGATATCTATTTTTCACCGATTATATTTTTAAGCAATATTTTTCTCTCTTTTATGACAAAAACATGTTTGGTTGGTAAAAAAAAAAAATATTTTTTTTTTTATGAATGCTTGCTTTGGGAATAAAAAAAAAAATCCAAAACGTTTGTGAATGGAAACAAACGTTTTAATTAGCTGACATGCGAGCGGCCGGCAGTAAATGCAAAGTGATTATTCCTGCCCTGGGAGAAGGGCTGTCTCTTTGCGCTCTGTCAAAAGGTCAATTATGGCCCCAAACCGCCATGCGCTGACAGTGACCTGGAAGCGCTACTGATGACCCCACGTCCGGGGGCCCAAAAGAGTTGATCATCTAACATGCAGGCTGCCCGCAGCCATGGAAATCTGACATTTGTCCTTATTCAAATGAACACAAACAATATGCATCTCATGCCTCGCCGCCTAACCTGTGCCAAATTTAAACCCGCCGACCGAACGCATTGTCTTCGCTGAGCCGGCGACACCGGTCACCTCGTAAGGTAGATCCCCCGCAAGAGCGGCATGGAAAAGTGGAAAATAAGAATAATTTGATTTAAGAAATTTCTTTCATAAGATGAAGAGAGGCTGTGAGCGTCGTCTCGTCTCGCCATCGTTTGAAGTTTCGCAGATTTATAGACTAGCGATTATTAATGTGCGCTTTCAGACAGAGGCAATTTAACGACTAATATTTTCTAGAAGTCCCTCAGACGAGAATAATAAAAGCATTTATTTGATGTAATGTGAGTTTATCACTTTTCAAACAATCTCGGCAACAAGGATTTTTAAAATTTTTTTTTTAAAAGGAGACTGTTGCAAAAAAAAAAAAAAATCTCTAAATTTGATTGGCTATAACCATAATAGACATTTGGATAGGAAGGCCAGACAGTAAATAAAAGATAAAAATTTGGAGTGGTTTGCATCTACAACATCTTCCACATTTGACTTGCTGCAATACTTTTTGTCCAATTTTAAAAATGAGCTGACTAAAATGTTGGCCTTCCATCCTCAAGTCAAAACAAGGTAAATCCACCTCTGCGAGATTGAGAATGCCGCAGCGCGGGTCGCTCAACCCCCCACCCGACAGCACTTGCCTGAAGCAACACCTACCACGGTAAATGTTTATCCATGTGGACTCGCCATCTCATGCTGTTTTTGTCTGCGAGTACGGTAGGTGGCGGCCCGGATCGGAACAGCGCGGCGATGGCAGGCAGGGCAGGGCAGGGCGGGGCCGGGCGCTCGGGCTTGCATGTCTGCAGGGCATTCTCCAGAGCATGATCGGGAAAAGCTGAAACATGGAGTAAAGTGCAAAAGGTTGAGGTGTGGAAACGTCTTTTTCTTTTTTCCTGCCATTCAGTGCATTTAATCCCCCCCTGCTGTGTTTCCACATCATTCTTCTATTACCTTTCCTGAACAAAAATGAATAAAATTATTACATTCTCACATGCAATAAAAATATGATTGTTGCAGCCTTCAGCCATACAAACAGCAGCAGAGGAGAGTCCGATCTCAAGGTGCCTCTCACGGACAGCCTCAATCAAAACCAAACAAAACAAAAAAAAATGTCAAACGAATACATTTCTTCGGGGCTCGGTCAGCTGTGAACCGTTATCGATCTGGGCAAATGAAATTTGTTCGCGTTGATCGATCAAAGGCATTATCTGAGACTTCCAGTCTATTACCGGTGAGTGGAAACTGGGGAAGGTGTCAATAAATTGAGCCGGGTCACCCCGGGTAGATTCCTTTTTTCGAGCTACAGGCGCTGTAAATAGATACAGCCGACTAAACACAAGCACTTCAACTTAAAGGTAATGGACCTGCATCATGACAAAACACCAAGAGTCTGAGAGTAGCACCTTCAAGGTCTACAGACACTTAACTGTGTACTCTATACTTGGCCGGGTCTTTTCTCCCCCTCCTAATACCAAGCCCACACGTGAAAGCCTTCCAGCTGGCATCCGCCAAGTGCACTTGGCAGGTCGGCGGGGAACATGAGAATTATACCTATATGGCCCCAGAAAGCAATTCTCAAATATCACTGGAGTACAGCACTTCACCAGGGACCGAGCGAGCGAGAGAGGAGAGCATGTGAATGGGAAAAAAAAAAAAAAAAAAAGCTCCTTCTGGCACTAAAACCACTTGAAGAAAGTTTACTAAAGCGAGGAGACGGCAACGATTCGACGATGAGGAAATCTGTCGACGGCTGCCTGCTAAAGTGCAGTTTCTTAAGACAAATGCTATCGACTAGGAAGTAGACGGAGACAATCCAGTCCAGGTGCAGCGAATAATATTTCAGGGGGGTGCCAGTGCCCCTGTGCCTCCTCCCTTCTAGCGCTGCCAGTGGTTAATGTAAATGGTAGATTGGAGTAGATCACGTTCACTTGGGACGGAAAATTAACGTAATTTTATAATATCACTGATGGTTATAAAACTTAGCAGACCATTTTTTTTCTAAAAATCTAGAAAAATAAAATTTTCAGCAAGATTTTTTTTTTTGTAATTCATGAGCATCAATTTTTGAAGTGAATTACTGAAATGAATAAACTTTTCCAGTGATCAAATTGATTGTGATCTCAACTTTATGTATGATCTCCGACTGAAATCTACAAAAACAAAAGCACGCTCACCTGTGACCCTCAACATCAACATACGATTATGCGTACCAAAGTTCCGACTGCGAGCTGAGAAGTTTAGTTTCACATCTGATCACATCTCCGAAATGTCCTTTTGGCATTTCGTCACACCTTGCTGGAAATCACAACAGCAGCTCTGATAGCTCCTTTATTATGGAAAATTATTTTAAACAGCGCAAAAAGCAAGCGCGGCCTCATTTCTTCCCCCGTTGCCGTCACTATCACTCCGGCTATTGATAAGATGTCTAAATTTATTGCGGAATAATTCTGCAGGAAAAGAGATAAAAAGGTTGCTGAATAAAATATGAGGCGAAGGCTGTAAATTGTCGCAATGCATATCATTTCATTCAAATGTAAGACGCAATTACCATCTGCTCCACTCATCAGTCGCCATCCTTTATGACTTAATTATATGTTTAATGCTATCAGATCATGCAAAGGGCAAAACAGATGAATGAGAGAAACACGGCAAAGATTGGGCAACAAGACAAAAGGTGGATGCAAAGTAACATAAAGGAGCTGAAATTGATTCCGTTCAGCGGGAAATGGGAAGTTAATTCCGGTTACAAGGTAGCGCTTCATCTCCCTGTGCCTTCTGAGATAATAAAGCCAGCATGTTGCCAATTTGTCTCAGAGTCAGCCAAACAAAGGCAGTCAAGTTCCTTGACATCCTTCGCGATCACGTCCATTCTTTACCATACTAACGACATGAGATTGCGCAATCAAAAAGGTGTTGTGTTTCGACACTTCTTAGCTTAGCGCATGCCAGAGGTGGCCACAAACTTTTTTAAATTATTCTACGCTGAAGATACGCAAAACTTGACCACCATGAAACTTTTTGTTGTGTGTTTCAATGCTAGTCGTGTAGCAAAGCAAAAGGGGGGCCGGGGCCGGGCCCGGTCCAAATGGCTGTGGGCTAAAACGCTAGCCGGTGGGCATCCCAGGTGCCAGCGGGCACTGTCCTAACTGTGTACCTTTGGCCAGAACTCATTACAGAGTGACATTTAGGCCTCCTGCTGCTATCCATGCCAAGTCAGCCTTCTGGACGGAGACAAATGATGTAGTTATTTTTTATGTCAGACATTAAGTCATGTCCGGTGTGAGCCAAATTAGCATCGGCTTCATGTCACCTGAAAGGAAAGCCACAAAAGGCTGCGCATGTTTTCAAGAGGGCTGCTGTTTTTGCTTACAGTGTAAAACATTGCTTTCATACAAACAAGATTTATGTTCCAGAAAGAATGTATCCAAGTATAACCGCATAATATGAGATCCAATGCACATTTTTGATGGACACCCCACTGATTGAACAATATACGGTAATGTCGACGAATTTCTTCTTTTTTTTTTATTTAAACAGAAATTATTGTAAAATTATGACTGCATCCTGTAAAGTACTACAAATATTATAAGTGTACATATTAGTATATTTTACTCCTTTATTTAGAAAGGTGCTCCGGTGACGTGAGCCAAATTGAACTTTGTTTTAAAGAGTAACAGAACAAAAGCGCCATCTGGTGGCAAATCAGTCCAGTGATAGTAAATTTGTGTGCTCACCTCTTAGCCATGGAAAATGATGGGGGGCTGTAAAATCATTTAAAGATTGAACTGATCAAATATTAGTATAAGAAGCAATAAATTGAGGGAGCGGCCATTATATTAAATGTGTCACTGCTGCATACTCAAAAGATGCAGTAAACGATTGATGACATTTATAACATTAGCGCACATTGGAGGACAATTAAAATTGAAAATAAAAATAAGCCAGCTGACCGCACTCGCTTGGCGGTAGGTTTCGAGAAAGTCTCAAAGTTGTTTGTGTGCTTTGTGTTTTTAGCACAAATTGGGAATAATTGCTCATTAGAATTATCGGTCATTCCCCTTCACGTGCAATATCTTGAGCACAAACAGAAACAACTGGGCATGTAATTGATTTAAAGTTAATTGTGCAAAGGTCTGCACAATTAAGGAACATCTGTCAAGCTGTACATCCACTAATTCTAATCATATTTCATTAGTGGCGCAAACAAACTGCGTACATCACACTGTGATGAAACAAATTGGCTTTAACAATGAAGGGAAATTACATCACATAGCTAAATATTAGAACCACCTCCCTGAGCCATATTTCTTAACCAACACTAATGAATCTAATTGGCACAATGTGCATAATTTGGAGATGAAAATGTCAGTGGGTCAGACTTAAGCGTGTTGTGTTAGCAAAACATGACCCTTGTGTAAACGCCGCATGTTGTACATGTAATTGGGAGGCCTAATTAACAGCTTCTAAAAAGTATCATAAGCGCACATTTGGCTCATTTTACACTAGGCGGAGTCACATCACCATTTGCGTAATCCTTTGTGTTGCAAGTCATGTCAACTTGTGTTACTTATTAGAAATGATGCAACTTTTGATGACTCGGCACTCTTTAAACCAAACTTTAAATCTTCCAGGATGCCATTTTCATTGATTGGATCTCTATCAGGGAGAACCAATAACATCAGGTTTTTAAAATGTAAAAATAACAGAATTTTATTTTTAATTGTTGACTATAATATGATTTAATTAAGTCTGTTGATTACACATTACCAGTCTCGAATATGGAGACAATGCAGAAGACCTCTTCACTTTTTATCAGTCATTTTGTATTATTTGTCTACTGTCACTTAATTTTTTTCTCTTGGAAATGTAACTTTTATACATTCTGCACATACTACTTTCCGTGCTCCCCCCCGACCTCGTCAACCCGTTCAATTTAACACCAAATACATGTTGAGCAAATGATGCCATCATGTATGTTGAACCGTGTGAATACATGAATACATTTTGCAGCCCATGAAAGCACCGTAGACTTTGCCCGGGGCTCATCCCGAGGCCAATCATGGCGCTCACACACACTAATGAAAGCGTGTGTAGTGCAGCGAAGAGCAGCCACCGCGGGAGCCCCAACTGCCCTCCCTCCTCATGGCGCTGTTAATAGTCTGCACGAAGCCAAGGGGACTCCCCGGAGAGGCCGGCTGATGAAGAGGGGAAACCTGTGGTCGTCTCCACTAATCGCCGCCTAATGGCTGCACTAACATGCCTTTTACAAATGCGATTGTAC
Organism: Syngnathus floridae; assembly: GCF_059516105.1. NCBI lineage: Eukaryota > Metazoa > Chordata > Actinopteri > Syngnathiformes > Syngnathidae > Syngnathus > Syngnathus floridae. Next base: position 11,125,511 of record NC_142420.1, on the reverse strand, counting down.
ATGTGGGCCTGCTTGCATACGATATATACTGGATGATGCGCGAATTTGGACTTGCGTGTTCATGCATCATGCAGATTAACCAAATAGTCGTAGAAGGCCATAGCGATTTGCGTGTCGACAAAAAAAAAGCTCTGTCCATTCCAACTTGAAACAAATCATTTGCGTAGTTTGTTCAGAAATGTTGGATCAAGTGTTTTTAGGCCGCCGATCATTGTATCAATAAATGGTATCATAGACCACCCCTCACAGTCACAATAAACTCTTGATACTCCAAATGGGGTGTGTACATGAAGGATTTTTAATTCAATCAGGTTTTTAATCTGAATAAATGCGTCCATGTAAATGTAGTCAACGGGTGAACTATTGGAATATTAAGACTGAGGAGTGTCGGGATGCAAATACAATCTTATCTATATGTTTAGTTGGGTTGGAACAAAATGTCTCCACAGCAACTGCGTTTTTGTACTTTTTTACCAAGAAAGACAGACAGACATTGAAAAATTAAATTAGATATAAATTAGTTGTAAAATTACATAGGTTAAAATGGAATAGATTCTATGACAGGAATAGGGTACATCAGGTTGAATAAGATTGATTAGGTAGAATAGATTTGATACGAATGTAAATAATACTGATGAGTATAAATGGGTTTGATTGGGACAGACAGTCAGACAGATTCTCGCGTAGCGTTTGCACTCTTTTGACTTTGCCGTTCTGCACGACTAGTTTGACAGAAACAATCCGTTCCCATGTTTACCAGAACGAGATCATTAGTCTCTTAACAAGTAAGGCCGCATTTTAAAGCCATCACGGAGTACGGAATTCGCAACAGGTCTTACCAGACTCTTTGGTGAATCGTAAGCAGCATGTCTTTGCGTACATTTGTCTTGCCAATTTAAAGCATAAATCGTCTTTGTAACTCATCGACTGGAGGTTAGTAAAAGTTCAAGCTCTGACAACACGTAAGAAGCTTCTCTTTGGTTTGAAAGCCGTCGCCCTTTTCCAGCCAGTTTGACGTCGCGTGAGCGTGGAACATTCCAGAATTGTATTTTGAAATTCAAAGGCTTGGTTTCCTGTTGTAGTCGCTGGCTAACTTGACGTTACCTCGGGGCTTTTATTTTTGCCCAATCAGAGTTGCGCTGGACTTGAACTACCCGTTGAAGCGCATGCATGACGACGCATACAACTTGAGTTGGGGGGGGGCAATGAAATTTTGGATTTGTTGCGACGATCGGAAGTCAGGACACGCTGATGTGGAATAAATTGTTCCCGTGACGTTGTTGTGATACTCGACTAACACTATCCTGACGTCCCATGAGTGATTTGTAGCATGCCACGCAGGCAGCTAACAGCTTTGTGGAAAAGAAACTTTAACCGAGAAGACAGTTGCCGCCCACTCGATGTGATACTTTGACATCTTGGACATTTTTTTCCCCATGATGATACCGATTTGGAGGTACCTGCGGAGCAGCAGGAGGGTCCTTGGGTTTGTGTTCGTGGCTTCTGTCATTTGGCTGCTGTTGGACATGGCAGTCCTCCGCATGTCCGACGGTGACGCCAACAGTCGTCTAATGAGGGAGAAAGTGATCCTCGAGCAGGGGTTGGCCAGGCACCAGGACAAAATCACCCAGGGGGGTTTAGGGGAGCCACACGTGAATGGGGAGGACGAAAAGTCGGACAGAAGGAATTCCCAACCGGTCAAACTTTCCAGACGTCGGAAAAAGGAGCAAGTTCAAGATGATGCCAGTCAGGTCAAACCAAATGCAGTTGTTCAAGATGATGCCAGTCAGGTTAAACCAAATGCAGTTGTTCAAGATGATGCCAGTCAGGTTAAACCAAATGCAGTTGTTCAAGATGATGCCAGTCAGGTTAAACCAAATGCAGTTGTTCAAGATGATACCAGTCAGGTTAAACCAAATGCAGTTGTTAAACAGCCTGTGGGTTTGTCTTTGATTGCCGCACCAAAAAATGACTCTGTTGTACTTAAAGCGGAGGAGGTGCTCGAACCTGTGAAGGCAACTCCAAATATAAGACTTCAAGCGTCCAGTCAGCACCAGCATGCTAAAAAACTACCTAGGAAGCAGAAACAAATTGAAAAACTTCCTGTTCAAGGACCACGCAACACTTCTTCAGTGAAGCGGGACAAACAAAATGGAGAGATATTAGATAATAACATCAAAGTGGTCCAAGTGAGAGAGACCCACTCCGTTAAGGCAAGTGTCCACCAGGTTCTGTCTATCGACCTGACTGCGGCCCCCAGAGATCCCAAAGCCGTCGGCCAGTACGGCCTGGCGGGGACTGTCCCCAGCTTGATGGACTCGGTAGTGAAGAAGAGGTGGCACGAGGGCCAATTTAATGTCTACCTAAGCGAGCTGATCCCATTGGACCGCGCCCTTCCCGACACCAGGCCTGAGATGTAAGAGACACACACACAACCCACCCACACACGCCACACGGTCTTAACAAAAACTCCTTTTCCAACAGCTGCACCCGCAACATGATCCACGACGACCTGCCGTCCACCAGCGTGATCTTCTGCTTTGTGGACGAAGTGTGGTCCACCCTGCTACGGTCCGTTCACAGCGTCCTCAATCGGTCGCCGCCGCATCTCCTCAAGGAGATCATCCTCGTGGATGACTTCAGCAAAAAACGTAAGTTTGGCGTGACCTTAAAAACTGATGACTTGCTAACGAACGTAACTGAGTTACTTCAGTGATTTCAAATGTTACTTTTGTGTGTCATCCGTCAGAGTGTTTGATTTGATTTTCAGCCTACCTTAAAGATAACCTTGACAAGTACATGGAAAAGTTCCCCAAGGTCCGGGTCATTCACCTGAAGGAGCGTCAAGGCCTCATCAGGGCCCGGATGGCTGGAGCGGCTGTTGCTAACGGTACGCTCTGGTTTTGATTTGAAATTATTTGATTGGTTATTTTATTTAGTTAATAATTGTTTTTGCCAATTTTAGATACTGTGCATTTTTGACAATTGGAAAACAAGTTGTGGTCAACAGTAGGTTAAAAATGACTTGGCCATTTATTATGCTAACCATTTTTATATGAGGCTAAAATTACTGATTTGAATCCTAAAATAATTCACACTCTTTTCAAAGCGGAAGTTTGTTCTGCTCTCAGGTGACGTTCTGACTTTCCTGGACTCGCACGTGGAATGTAACGTGGGCTGGCTGGAGCCTCTGCTGGAGCGCATCCACACTGACCGCACCAAGGTACCCTGTCCCGTCATCGAAGTCATCAGCGACCAGGACTTGAGGTGACCCCCATCAGAGGATAACGAACTCCTTTGGGTTCTCTAGCACCAATTCCAAAGACGTTTCTTTCTTTCCCTTAGTTATAAGCTGGTTGACAACTTCCAGAGAGGAATTTTCCACTGGCCTCTCGTGTTTGGCTGGAACGCCCTATCAGAAGAGTACGTCAAGAAGAACAACATGACGCCAGCTGATCCCATCAGGTACCCAAAAACCCGCTCGCATTTTTTTTCCCCTTCTTGGCTGCCGCTCACGCTTCGATTTCCCTCCTCACAGATGCCCCGTAATGGCCGGAGGGCTTTTCTCCATCGATAAAAAATACTTCTATGAACTGGGCGCCTATGATCCCGGCCTGGAGGTGTGGGGAGGGGAGAACATGGAGCTTTCTTTCAAGGTAATACCCAAAAAGTCTGGACCCAAAGCTATCGGACGCCTCATCAAGTGTTCCTTCTGACAGGTCTGGATGTGCGGGGGCCAAATCGAGATCATCCCCTGCTCGCGGGTGGGCCACATTTTCCGAGAGCAGAACCCGTATCAGTTCCCCTTGAACCGGCGCAGGACGGTGGAGCGCAACCTGGCCCGGGTGGCCGAAGTGTGGATGGACGAGTACAAGGAGCTATTCTACGGCCACGGCAACCTGCACCTGCTGGACAAACCCCTCATGGACATCGGCAACCTGACCGATCAGATCCAGCAGAGAAAAAAGCTCAAATGCAAGAGCTTCAAGTGGTACCTGGACAACGTCTATCCCGAGTTAGAAGCTCCTTTAGTCAAAGCCGCGGGTCTGGTATGTCGAGCGGTGACCCGCTTGGAGTTAAATTGTGATTTTCAAGGTTTCTCCCATTGTGCGCAGGTCTTCAATCGAGGATTGAGGAGTTGTCTTTCCATCCAGAATGGCGTTCTCGTCTTTGACACGTGTCATCTCAGCAGTCAGGTAGCTTTAATTTAAGCTAGGCTATGCGGGAAATCGGTTATTTGGAGAACAAAGGCGACTCGAGCAAATGGGCGGAGGCTTCAAATGTAAACATTTGCTAATGGGGATTGTTAAAATGACCTGGACCTTGATAATAATTTAACAAAAGGTTCAACTCAAGCATAGATGTGAACTTTTTGTTTTGCTCAAAAATTTGGCTCTCATCACAAAGAATCAGAAATTTGCTTGCTTTTTCACAAACTACCTTTGTCTTTGCAGAGTCAGCACTTCAACTACACGTGGCTGAAGCAGGTCCGCCAGCAGGATGTGTGCTTGGAGTCCAGCGCCAAACAAAGCTTGTTGACTTTACAGCCATGCGGCGACGGCAGGAGCAGCAACAGCCACAAACGCTGGCTACATAAATTCTCCCAGTCCAAACTGGTAAGTTACGTTTTTGGTCCGCAACTCGAGGCTACGCCATACTTAGGTTTTTATAGGCAGGGACCTGAATTTCCAGCCAGACTGGATGTTTGCCATTTAATCCCTCTCACATTTGTCAACTGCTTATACAAGAGGAGACTTGACAATTGAGTCGTAAAATCGGTTTGTCAATGAGGGTTTGTTTACATGTCATGTTAAAATAATAATAAAGAGAGGGTTTGTTTTTTGGGGGGAGGGTCAAAAGTTACCTGTCAACAGCAACATCGCTTCACATCCTGATTGCTCTGTTGTCTTTGTTCAGCCCGAGCACTTGTTGGTCGAGATGGGCTCCAAGCAAATGTGTCTGGAAGCAGCAGCAAAAAAGGCCGTCCTTCACCTCGCACCCTGCAACGCCACCAACCTCTTCCAGCAATGGCAGTTCACAAACTACTACTCTGAGTGAAAATATCCTCAAAATGGATATACAGGATAGGGAATAAATGCTTAAAATGTTTTTTTTTTTTTTAAATGTAACGCAGGGACAGTGAAAATGTGCAATGGTGTCATGACCTTTTTCTACAGACTAACGTCTTTTTCTTACCACTCCGTTGCTTCTACGGGTTCTTGAAATTTAAACCCATGTGGTTGAGTTTGACTTTTTAAAGCTCTACACAAAATGCAGCAAACAACTTTTGTGCCTGGTTTGTATCCTGTGAATGTCTCAGACTAGATCATGGTAACTGAAAACTTTTTGAATTGAATTTGTCTAAAACGGGTAAGAACTGAGATGTTACTTTTTTTAAAGGGGGTTTACTTGAGCTCTTCTGTGGTTTTAAACGCTGCATCAACCGGGTGCTTGGAACGCTCTCCTTGTACAGTTGTGCTTTTGACACAAGAGAGCGCTGTTTGCCTGAAACGATAAGAATCTGAGGGAAAATTTGTTTTTGTTGTGGTTTGTTTTGGGAAAAAATGTGCAAATAAAATGACCAGAAATTCAGATTAAATAGCAGTCGTGTGTTTATTTCAAATTTGCACCATTCTACAGTGTAGAATAAGTATGGTACATACCATAAAACATTCACAACCAGTCTGTTGGTGATTAAAAGCCCCTTACCATTCCTGTTTTTTGTGCTTGCTGGGAAAGTAGCCAAAAGGTGGGGCAAATCCTCCACAAACTCAACTTTCCAGCCTTTCGGACAGCTGCTTTAAGTAAAAAAAAAATCTGTTTCCGGAAATTTGAATAACGCCCAAATTAATTAAAATGATAATTCTAATTGTGAACACAAAAAACAGGAATGCCCAAATTAATTAAAATAATAATTCTAATTGTGAACACAAAAAACAGGAATGGTCAAGGTTTTAAAAAAAAAAAAAAACATCAAGCCTTGTCAAGCAACAGTGTCTTGAAATTCTGAACAAAAAATAAATTATCAATTGTCACACCATTTTGTCATTAAAACAGATTTAGTAATGATTTTGTTTTTGTATTGTTTCTCACAAAAGCAAAATATTAGGGTCAGAGTTACTTTCTTTTTACAATAAGTTTATTTTCTTCACCTTTTCGGTGAACAAACATATTTTTGTTGAAACCAGTTTAGATTCAACTGCTGATTATCAAAGAATGCTATTAAAGCTAAAAACAAATCACGTTATCAATTAGCCTGGATTTTAGAAGTTAGATGTGAAAACAGATGTTGCCTCCACTACAAATTCATCATGATGTACTCAAACTCCTCAATTTTCTTGCGAGTATTTCCTCGCCGGATCTTGCGGTAGGATAAGGAGCTGTATTTGGAAGCAGCGAGGTGGTTGAAGGATTCCTGGCATGCCAGGTTGTCCGAAGACTTCTTGGGTAGAGGAAGAGTGGCGTAAGCAGGGATCGGGTCTCCTGAGAACACGGAGCGATGGCGGACTTCGGGGTCCTCCGAATCAGAGCTCGAGCTCGGCTGCTTAGAGAAGCTCTTGTCCTGAGCTGACTGCTTCTGCTCAACTGGTCGGTCCTCTTATATGAAAGCAAAGAGGCGGTAGAACAACAGAAGCAGTAGAACATGACTATTTTTGAAAAGTTAGTTTCTTCCACTAGGACTCTCTTAGAGCTGCCTGGCCTGCTCCAGAAGTTATTGGATTAGTCGTTTGTTGTGGGGGTCAAGGGTCATCTCTTAGATCCTCTTCCTTACTCAAAGGTGTTTCTCAGGGATCCATATTAGGCCCTGTACTACTGTTTATTATGTCCTCTTTAAATGCCATTAAGATAGTTTAAGTTAAATATTTTGGTATCATTTTAAGTATCATTTGAGACACACACACGTTGCTCACAAAGGTCTAACGTTTTCTTTAAACGTAACACATTCGGCAGAACACCTTTCACTTAAAATGACTTGCTTTTAATCACTTTCAACATGAATCGTTGTATTTATTGGGGATTTTGTTCACGATTTTTTGGACAGTTTGAGATGTTGGTTTTATTGTTTTGCTCTTATCTTGAGTAGGTCGTCACTGTAAATGAAAAATGGTTCTCACCTGACCTACCCGGTTAAATAAAGCTTAAATGTAGCCTGCGTGCTTACCTTCTGAGGATTCGCTCTGCTCGGGACTTTTTCGTTCGTCTTTCAAAGCGCCACGAAGATCAGGCGAGTCCGTCACATCCGTAGCATGAGTCTCGGTATCTCCCTCGAATTCTTCGGCTCGGATTTCCTCACATGGCTCTTCGATTTGAGCCTCCTCACTCCTCTCTGAAGAATTACGGTCCACCCTCGCCGCTTCTGGAGAAAAGTCCGCGAATTTTCATGCGTGTCTCCACTAGTCTAATCACGAATCTATCAACTAAATCAATTCGTTTCCACAGCCGCCATTTTGTCCGACACTCCGTCTGTCGCCGACTAATTGACGTCAAGTGCGCGCCTTGGAAGCGTCACGTGACCCAACCCGGAAACCAGGTGACGTCGGCAATGGAAAAATCGTAGAAACGTGTGCTACTTCACAACTCCACTGCAAACGTCACAAAATAAAGGTTTCTGGAAATAAATCACACACTTTGTGGGAATTTAATAAAAAACGTTTGGGAGGATTTTATTTTTAAATTTGCCAGATATTTTATTGGAAATTTACCTAAATTGTCCATCTTCTGCAACACTCACCCCATGGATGTTAAAAACTCATCTGCACCTGCCTGGATCTGGAGATCTGTTGGGTCCTCCATGCTCCTCAGCTTGGTCTTCATCACTGTAGAATACCGAGTCGTCTCCTTCTTCCACCGTCCACACATCTCTGTCCTCCGTTTCCGAGTTGTGGCGCTTGGTCTCTGGGACGAATCCGCAAATGATCTCTAGTACCTCTGACGCTATTACAACCTCTTCCACCTCTGCTTGGGGATCCACAGGCTTTGGAAACACTGGGTTCTCTTGCATCTCCATCTTCTAGAAACGTTTTCAGGCCTTTGCTCATAAAGTTAACATCCTTCAGTCTGATGGCAGTGATGAACGAACATTCAAAGTCGAGGCTTGTCTTTCAAATTCTTGGGAACTAGTCTCTTCATGCCACGCTTGAAGTCGGTAGTACAAGGTCAAGCTTGGCAGTCCTCTCCCCAACGTAATCGTTTGTGAGCGTTGGCTCACCAATGAACAGAGGTTTTGTTGTAGGGTCCAACAAAGCCTCTTTGTGACTCGAGCTTCACAATATACAGCGACTGTGCCCAATCCCTAATCTTTCTTGGGTGACCGATTAACATTCTACCATAGGTTTACTATACTGTACTTCTAAGACGTCTTAGAGGCAGTCTTGCCAACATTTTGAAGGATTTCTTACCAAAAGAAAATGTACAGTGAACTCAGATTGTGGTTCAGATGTCACAACATTAACTTGAAATAAATCACTCATTTAGTACTCAAGCTCTAAAGCCCTTGTGATATTTTTGCCAAGCAGTTTTCATTTTTTTCCGTTTCATGCTACGTTTTGGCACCATCCTGTGGCATTTTGGTATAAATCTTCCTTGTTGAAGTTAGTTGATGAGCTCCATTGCAGTACTTTGGTGCCATGTTGAAGTAAGTCAAAAAATGTTCTTGCCACTGCAAATGTGTAAATCAAAGCCCACCCAGAATATCAACTCCCATCTAGAAATGAAAACAGAAGTGGTAACATCTCGTACCCACATCCTGCATAGATGCCGTGCAAGAGTCTGTTTTGGGTTTTAAATACAATTCCGGTTGCTATGTGAACACAATGTCTGCGGTTGACAAGCATACAGCGGCCATGTTGTGATGAGAGCAAGAAACACATTTCTTCTTTTATTCAAGCAAGTAGGATGCTGTAGAAAATGACATTAGGGAACATTTGTGAACTTGTGAAGATACAGTCAGTGCATGCTCAAAACTTTTCATAATGCTTTTGTGCCACCTTTTACAATCCAGTGAATGTGGTATGTGCTTAGCAAAACAACAAGAGACGAGTAGAAACAGTCGTACGGTGTTAAAAATCGTAGCATGGATGTGCTACAGAATGAGCAATCCTGTTTTCACCGCTTGAGTCGGATCTCTGTTTTTGAGGTGCGATAGTGGTGTTGCGTAAGGACGACCTCTTAGGGCTCCTCTTCTTCGACCGATCTCTGATGCAGTCCAGGAATCAACTTGAGGATGTTTTTCCGAACGTTGGTCCGTTTGGTTTTTCTGGGCAGGGTACCGAACAAAGAGGTGATTCTTGCCCTATCCCAGGTAGGCGACTGCGAGCCAATACTGCTGCCGCTGCTGCTTGCCAGGCTGGAGCTGCTGGACCGGCCGATGGTGTGATGGAGATGACTGGAGGAATACTTTCGTGAGAAGAAATGCTCTTCTTGGGTGGTGCTGGCCGCGCTGCAGGGGCTGGGTGAGCTCAGGTCCCCGAACACGCTCCCCTGGTCACTGTCGTCCGTCAACAGTCCCCTGTAGCTGCTGTCACTGGAGAAGCGGAGGCTGCGATGGTCCACCGGTGAGTTCTGAGCTTCCGAGGAATCCGTTGAGAGGTTGCTTTCTTTCAAAGTGCCTGCAGACGGAAGACAGAAATTTATCTGTATGTGTAAAGTTTAGTACAGGAAGGATGTATCTATGAAGCGAGTTATCTAGCTAGCCATCTAGCTATCTATCTATCTATCTATCTATCTATCTATCTATCTATCTATCTATCTATCTATCTATCTATCTATCTATCTATCTATCTATCTATCTATCTATCTATCTATCTATCTATCTATCTATCTATCTATCCATAGCTAGCTATCTAGCTAGCTAGTTAGCTATATATCTATACAGTGGTGCCTTGAATTGACTTGATCTTGTGAATTTGTAAATAGTCAACAGCAAATGTCAAGTTCACGCTTCAACTGCTCACATACACAGATGACAGATGTCAGTGCGTGTGAAAAAGGAAGCGCTGTGGTCTGACAGCCGAGCCCAACCCATCTCACCTCCGATGATGCGTTGTTCCCGTAATGTAAGCGCTTGCATCTCCAGCAGTTTCTCACTCAGCGATTGCTACGCACCAGACAAAATCACACGGTTAAAAATGTCCTGTTATTTTCCTGGTTTAGAGAAGCTCACCTTAAGCTGGTTGACCCTCTTCTCCAACTCGATCCACTTCACCACACTGCCGCATACTGTCTCCAACCTGCAATGGGCCACGCATGCTCGTTAACAAAGGTTTTCCTCTTCCGGTCACAGTTACTTAAGGGTGGATTGGTACTTTAAACTGTTAGTCGATCCTCCTATCAGATCGAGAACGTGCTGATGAGTGAATCCTTCGATGCTGTCGCCGTTGATGGTGATGATGACGTCTCCTGTGAAGAGATTGATGAAGACACATGTAGGGCAAGCGATATGATGATGCAGGTGTCAAATTTGTAATCAGTCAATCGGCCCATTTAAAGGTTGACAAGTTTTTAACTATCTCTGATAAAACCGATGCATGCAGTTTTCATAACGGATGTGCAGTTTCACGCAATCGACACGAAAAGTATGAGAAGCAGAAAGGTGAAATGGGGTAAAACGTGGAGGAAGTGAGCTCGTTCACCTGCGGTCAGGCCGGCAGTCTCTGCGGCACTGTTGTCCTCCACCCTGCTCACAAACGTGCACACTTCCACTGCAGAGCTGCTCTTCAGCTGCAAGTTGTGCGTCTGCAATAACAGGGAAATGCATATCAACGAAAAAAATCTCACTTTTGAGAGAAACTGGGGCACGCTCGAGCATGCTTAGCTGTACCTGAACTTCAAATCCAAATGTTTCATTTTCTTTCTTTTCCAGGACATTTGTGATTCTGTGCAAGACAAAAAGTCAAGGTTGCAGTTTGTACACAACACATTTTATTTATTTTAGATTACCGTAATGTTTTACCTTTGTGGATCAGAATAGTCAACCAGGAAATGTTTAGGCTGCAAAACACAAAATGCAAATTCATTAATGATGTGCTTACTTGACACTTTTTTTTTCTAACCAAAATTAAGACTTTGGAATGAGCTGTACAATAAAATTGCATCATAATAAGAGTCACTATTAAGCTCACAGTTAAGTGAGTGTGTGTGTGTGGGGGGGCGGATTCTCATGCTGCAATGTTACATAACAAATAAGATTAAAAGAAATCACGAGCTTTTGGGCCAAAAATTCACATTTCTTGGGAATTTGTTGAGAACACTTAACGGTAAATCGGGGATAATTCACTGTTCAATAAAGGACCATTCTGAAAGATAAAGCTTAGCGATAAGCTAATTGCATGTCAATATTGCTTTTTTTTTTTTAAAAATCTGATGTCAAAATATTCATTTATTTTATTTTAAAAGTAGACCCAAGCACAGAGCACAATTTACTATGTAGAACATATGCTTAAGTGTGCAGTGTATTTGTGCTAAGTATAGATTTTGATTTCAAAATAATGAACGCATACATTGTTCATACTTACAATTAAAATCCATTTTTGTTTTAATACTTTTAGGTAAGGGTCAATCCCAAAACAGACTCAATTAAAAACAAGTTGGCCTTAAACGTGGTGGTTTGTTTTATTTAAAGGGGGGCTCCATTTAGTCAAGCCTGCTTACCTTGGCTACTCTGGGCAGAGAGTCGCTGCTGTGTCGGTGTCTGTGGTGCTCGTTGCTGCCCCTCAGTGAGCGTCGGTACCACAGGGAGCTTTTCTTCCTCTCCGCACCGGCCTGGGCTGGACGTCCACCGGGATTCATGGCGGACTTGAGGGGCTGGAGGGCAGGCCGAGGGCGGAGGAGGAAAATTAGGATGGAGACAGAAGGTGGGGGAAAGTGGACCTGCTTCAGAGCATTGTCGTGCTTGCGTTTGGCATGCTGTTGAATGTTAGACGGAGGCGTGCGCGTGCACGTCGCTGCTGAAAGCCAAACGCGTCAAAGCGCGTGTCAACGTCACCTGACGTGCGTGGCGCTGGTGAGAAGCCAAACATCATACCCGAAAAGAAACATGATTCGCTCTTGAATTTGTGTTCACAAAAGAAAGTATTCTATGTGGGTTTTTTTTACCCGCAAACAGGTGAGTTTGCATGTGCGGAAATGCGAATAGTGGGGGTCCACTATTTTTTTAAGCTACTTACCTATTTAAACTTTCTTTGCCTACTTGCGGCTGCATGGTCTGATGAGAAAATAAAAAGCAATCTTTCCACTCGAGACGGTTCTTGTCCTTTTTTTCTGCAGTCTCAGCAATTTGCTGCGCCAAGTGTCAGGGGCAAGCAAAGCGTGACAAACACCTGCGCGCGCCCTGTAAGCTTTAGAAGGTGTTAGCAGTGTGCTTCCATGCGGAAAGACTCACTAGTCTTTTGGGGACGATCAAAAGGAAGATTTGTCACTCCCTTTAATGAGATCCCCCGAAATATTCATGGCGTCATTATATGATCAAAGTCCCAAGTGACTGTCTGGATCAAATTGATGATCTACATGCATATTATTTTGGAAGTAAATCAAAGATCCCTTTTGTTTGCTAATATCATTGCCTTCTTCACGACGGAAAGGATCATTTATCACACTGATTGCTCGGTCCCGATCACCCACGAATAGCGGGGGTTCGCCATTTTTTCTCGAAAACCGCTGTGTCCATCCATTCATCCATCCATCCATTTTCCGTACCGCTTAGTCCCCACGGGGGTCGCGGGCGTGCTGGAGCCTATCCCAGCCGTCATCGGGCAGTAGCCGGGGGACACCCTGAACCGGTTGCCAGCCAATCGCAGGGCACACAGAGACAAACAACCATTCGCACTCACACCTAGGGACAATTCGGAGTGATCAATCGGCCTACAATGCATGTTTTTGGGATGTGGGAGGAAACCGGAGTGCCCGGAGAAAACCCACGCGGGGCCGGGGAGAACATGCAAACTCCACACGGGGAGGGCCGGAGGTGGAATCGAACCCGCACCTTCCTAACTGTGAGGCGGACGTGCTACCCAGTGCCCCACCAAGCCGCTTATGCTGTGTCGTGAAAAAAAAAGAAAAAAAGTTTTTAAAATGAATGGAAATATTGCTTCCCATGAACAGCAACTGAAACCACATTTGAGCTCCTTGACTCAATTAGTGACTGCTGCACGGCTTCCTGTCTAACGGACATCCTCACGTCATAAACTTGCTAAGAAAACAGAAAAACGAAAATGAGTCACGGCTGATAATAATCCAAAGGTAATTTTTTGACCCACATGCAATTGCTCAAAGCTTTATGTAATGTTCAATCAAAAAAGGACCATATATTCATCACTCACCAAAAAACTTTATTGGCTCGCTTTCAATAAATAGTGCAAAATAAAAGCGACAATACAATTATGCACAGGAAAGACTATTACAGCAGTCAAATCTAAACGATACGTTCGTGAGTACTTTGAAAACCTTAAAGATGAACACAACAGTCTTGGTGTTCCGTTATTGGTGGTGTTAAAAAAAAATCACTCCATTTTAAAATTAATTTGACTCTCCTGGAAAAGCACATATGACACAATGGAAGTTTTTAAAGCTTTGTTAGGAATGATTGAAAATCAAGCCAAAAAAAATAAAACAAATAAAGTGCATTTGTCAATAATGCGTTTGCATTTCTTTATCAGGCTACTTTGACCAAAAGCTGCAAAAAAAAATTTGCTTACATTTGCTACATTTCTGTCCTGTTCCTCCATTATCAAACACGAGTGCACAAAAATGGATGGCTCAACGTGATGTGGACCACAATCATCTCAAAGATTCAAGTTCAATATCCAAGTCCAAAAACACACAAGTAACAGTGTGCACTTTCCCTTCTGCAACACACCTGTTGCTCTCCTAAAGCGCGATGTTTTCCCGATTCCAAATAACATCTGTCAGGTGTTCAGGCAACTTTGGTTTTTGACAGTTCAAATAAAATCACAAAGTGGAAAAATCCATACATTTCACATTCGTGGATGAGCCGTCGGTATGTCCCAAAAATTAGCATTCGGCACCTTTGGGCAGCGGAATGCTTACAACTGTGTATAATCTTTTTAACATTTGTATATAAATCTTAAGAAACACAAAATGAACAATATGATGACAATTATTTTTTTTTACATTCTTCACTAATGTTGAGGCCAACTTGTCTTGTAATTCCACTATGCTCCTCAAGAGGCAATAGTGAGCTAGCATGCCAAGAAGGCTACATATCGAGAACATATTCCGTCATTGTTTTCGATCAGGGATTAGCGTTGAACCACTATAGCCTTTTTTTCCTGATGGAACAAATTAGGTGGGGTTGTTAAGACTCTTTTCTGTGGTGTCTTAAATTTACAGTACATATTCATTTTCATTTGAGAGAGTTTAGCGGTTTAATGAGGTAGATTTAAATCTTTATTTTTTTTAAACAAATTGGATGTTGTTCTGAGCTGTGAAAAATATTGTGTTCAACCATTAGAGGTTCCACTGTAAATCAACTCTTACGGACAGTAGTATTAAGTAAAAACTAGGGGCGCTGGATCACTGCTGCCCCCTGTTGACTTGGGGTGCAAAATATAACACACCTCATGACAGATCCTTAGCGAAAAACATACACATTGTCCGAGGTGTGCCATTTAAAAGGAAGTATGGCTGTCTTGGCGAGTAGCACACTAACCTTTTGCAACACCGCGTTGGCTACAAGACCGTGTTGGCACAACAAGGCGACAAGGAGCAATCTTCCGGCACTTCAATACGCGAGGTAGCAAAGGTTTATACATTGTCATGTTTCTATTCTACCTGTTTGGTTCTAATCTCCACAACAGTGTTGCTAAGATGCCACAGGCATCTCATTCTATCCTTTGGCACCGATAGCAACCTCTCTTGGGTTGTATTCTGAAAAATGTGGGCTCGGGACGGTACCTTCCTAGGGTGGTCCCGGTCAAGCATGGCTAAGTCGTCGCGGGGCTGAGAAATGTTTCTACTCTTTGACGTCTCTGATGGTCGACAGCTGGGCGGCGGTCTTCTTGACGCGCAGGGCGGTGAGGCGGGCGGCGGGGTTGGCGTACCAGCACTCCCTCATTAGCTTGCCCATCATGCGCAGAGCCTAGCTTGTCAACACAGTACAGAGACAGACATTAAGCACAGCTGTTCAATTGAGTTAGGGATTTGGCGCCATCTTGTGGCAGCAAAGGGATGTACAGAAGGAGCACAAATCTCACCTCACAACTCTGCCACTGATTTGGAATGTTTGGTCGTAGTTTTTGCTCGCACACCACCTTCCTCATGTCATCCACAGACGGATCTGAAGGCACCAGATCATAGTAAGGCAGCTGGAAATCCTCGTGAAGTCCTGCGTGAAAATATTTCCCATTGATGTTTGACAAGGAAAAGTTGAATGTGACAATGGCAGAAAGCACGGCACCTCTGACTGAACATCTCCTGGCCAGTTCCCAAAACACAAGACCCAACGCGTAGATATCAGCCCGCTTGAACGACTCAAAGTTGCTCATATTGATGCTCTCGTCCAAGATTTCAGGAGACATGTACCTGCAGAAGACAACAGGACTTGGCTTTATTCTTCTGGGAGTTAAAGATGAAGCAAAATTCCATCCATCCATTTTCTTGACTGAATACTGTTGTAAAAGTGCCTGTTCACTGACGTATGGCCAACCTCTTGGTTCCAACTCGATGGTTGGTGGGGATATCTATGCTGTTGGTGCCAGAGTCGTGTTTTACGGCCAAGCCCAAATCGGCGATGACCGCCGTGCCGTTCTTCTTCACCAAGACGTTCTTCGACTTCAGGTCTCTGTGCGCGATGGCTGGCTTCCCTGCAGACAGACCGGAACATGTACAGATATGTATATGTGTTTGTACGGTAAATTTGCGTGGATAGCTAGCTAGCTAGACTTACCCTGTGTGCCAACGATCTCCATGTGGAGATGAGCCAGACCGCCAGCTACAGACAGAGCGATGACTACCATGCTCTCCACCGACACGGTGTACCGGTTGAGGTAATCGAACAACGAGCCGTGCTCGTGGTACTCCGACACCAACCACAGTTGTGTCCACGAGCCGTTATCTGGAACACACAGACGTACGTGAGCAATAGAAAGCCAGCAGCTATTTTTAATTTTAGCTCTCCAAACTCCATCATCATAACCACCATGCAGTTGCTTATTGAAGTGTTTATGAAAATGAAAAATTTCACATGCCACGAGAGGGAGCCAGACACTACCTTTGTTGTCAGCCGCAATGAAGCCCAGGATGTTGTCATGTCTGAGCATGACTGTCTGATAAATCTCGGCCTCGCGGAACCAGGACCTCTCGTCCCTTGAGGAGAAGATCTTGACAGCCACGTCTTCCCCTCGCCACTTTCCTCTCCAAACCTCACCGAAGCGGCCTTTCCCGATGCTCTCCTGAAGAACGATGGTCCGGGCTATCGTTCGCTGCACCAGCAGCGGAAGCCCTGATGAAAACAAACAAAAAATTTAGAACTAAAATCAAAACACCTCAAGTCAAGACGAATTTTGTAAGAGAAGCTTACCCGATCCCGAGCCGGAGGTGCTCATGTCGTAGATGAGGTCTTTGAGACATTTCTCGGGAGACATGAGCATGTGCTCATCAAGGGCTTCCTCCGGCTCGTGTTTGCGTGCCCGGCCGTAGACGCAGTGCTGGCGCTGCACCAGCAACGCTCCCAGCGCGACGCCAATGCATAGCAGGCAAGAGGGCACCACGATCACAGCGACCAACTGCAGCCGGCTGCTGTCGCCGCTTTCCAAAGGCCTCTCTGTCCACCAAAGGCAAGGCAAGTTTAGCGATAGCCAAAACACGTGCTAAAACGTGCTGATGGCCCAACGTGCACTTGAACTCCATCACAGTTTCCCAACACATTTTCAGCCTTTTACCTAAATACTAAACAAGCTGCTGTCCAACACGCTCATGTGTTGGAAAATCTAGATGTACCTTTGTCCGAGTTAATGACTTTAAGTATGTTAATTCCAAGATTAGTGTTTAGAACAGGTTTGATACGTTTACATTAAAACCACATTAACTTCAGTACTCAAACACCACTGCCACTTCAGCCCAAGATCTTCAACCCAATCAACTGGGTCCAAAATAATGAACCCAACCTTGGGTAAAAACTAATCCAATCAGTTTCTATTGGTTGCTTTTGTCTAAGTGCAGGTGAAATTAATCCCTTTCAACCATCATCGACCATTCACTTGGACAGTTTTATTAATAGATGTGTGTGTGTGTGTGTGTGTGTGTGTGTGTGTGTGTGTGTGTGTGTGTGTGTGTGTGTGTGTGTGTTCGTGTGTGTGCGTGTGAGAGAGATGGTTCTAAACACAGTCGCCCAGCCTGTGCCAGCGCTGTTATGTCACAGGATCTAAGTGGGATCAGCATCAAGCTCGTCTCGCCGGGGCCACAATGAGTGGGAAATCCCGCAGCGATTGACTTCCCGGGCAAGGACGCCAACAAACCACCATAAGCAATTTATTATCTAGCGATATTTTTGCCGCAGCAGACGCAAGCGACATCTGTAAATATGTGTTGACAGTCGCAATTTTTGTCCGGCAGCAAGGGCAGTACGTCACAACATCTGATTTTCTATTGAATGCATAGCAGTGATTCAATTTGAGCATTGTTTATAATCAGAAAATGTCTTGTGTTTAGTTCCCCTTTTCACTTAAGTGGACGTTTTTGGTAAGGTCTGACCCTTACAGATTTTTCGCAGGCCGATTCCAGTAATTGGCGGAAAATCTCAATACCCGATTAATTGACCAATTATTTTTAAAAAAAGTATATAATGAATAAAATAATTATATTCTTGTTCCCTTACAATAACGTCTCGTAGTGATGGTCGCGAACGTACCGGGCTGTAAACGCAACGTCTCGTTGTTACAGAAGTCGCTGAAGCAGCAGTTCCTCTTGGAGACGTTGGGGGAGCTATAGCAGAAGACCTGACCTCTCATCTGGGACGGCGACAGACACGATTTGAGGGTCTCCTCTCGGCCGTCCACCAGCATTACCGAGTTCCAGCAGGCGCCGTCGCCCGACGTCTCGCATACTTGGCTGTCGCACAGCTGGCACACGCATTTGAGACCTGCGAGAAAAACGGGGAACAATCGCAAGCAGGATCTGACAAAAAAGGCAAATAAATAAATAAACAAACAAACAAACTTGGGTCAATTTGAAGCGCATTCGTGTCCATTTTTTGGGGGGGATTCAATTTTGTTTTGTTGAGTTTATTTATAACACTGAATATGTATTGTTATTTTTATGTTGGGTTTTTTTGTTGGCTCTTGCTGGGAAGCAGACCTGTTACGCAACGGCGGTCGTGTAAAGCGGCGGCGGTGTTGGCTGCTGCTGCTGCTGCTGCTGCTGCGGAGGAACACAAGTAATGCCTCTTAGTTTAACACCCGCCTAATCTCATGTTCCGCTTGGAGCTGCTGTCAGGCTTTGTTTGACAAGTCCCGCCCGTGATGGACGCATTTTTATTTCATTCAACTGGACATGTTCAATGAAGCAATGAATGATTCGGTAGAAGTTTCAAATTTGAGCAACTCGATGTTGGAAAAACATCCGACGTGCGACGTGAGTGTTAAATATTGCGATATTGAAATTGGCAAATTTCACAAAAAAAGAATTTTATCTTACTTTTGCTAAATGAACACTTATTTTCTGTTGCTCTCTGCTTAAGTTAGAATGATCCCTGCTACCACATTCCTAGAAAATCACGATTTCCCATTACTGGTGATATATTTTTCCAACAGGCCAGCAGACTACTCCTCGTGGTTCTTGGAGGCTGGCTGTTGTGTGTGGTGACCCCTGACCTACATACGCTTCTCCTATTGGATAGCAGTGCACATTTGAGTTTGCATCTGATTGGTCCAAGGTAGAAGATAACCAAACGCGTCACGTACCGTATGAAAGTATTCGTTTGTATTCAAATTGACAGCTTGAAATTTGCAACCATTTTTGCAGCACACGCGTGTCTATTTGAAACATGCTGGCGATATGCAAAGAATCCAACACACAAAAATGCAAACGTCACTTCTTCTAATTCTGTGGTTTGACCTCATCAGCTTTGAATTGTATTTCATTTGCCCAAAGGAGTTCAAAAACTCATCAAAATCCATCCGACGGTTGCCAGGCAACAACTCAGGTCAATAGCAAGTAAACAATTAAAGAAAATGAAAGATGTGAGACTGACAGGGTTATTAAACTGAATGGAACGAGCTAGTCAGATATGGAATGGGAACGTGTGAGGTTTATTTGTGTCTTGGTAGTAGGACAAAACTGTGTACTGGTAGATTGATTTAATTAGTAATTATAAATAAATAAATAAACATATCTATCTATCTATCTATCTATCTATCTATCTATCTATCTATCTATCTATCTATCTATCTATCTATCTATCTATCTATCTATCTATCTATCTATATATATATATATATATATATGCAGACGATGGGTAGATGGGTGTATATATATTCAAATATGAAACTGTCAATTAGTCAATCTTCAAATGGCAAAGATATTCCACTTCCTTGACACCGATAACCTCTCACTTGAAGGTTTCCAATTAAACGCTCTTGCCAACAGTAGCACTGCTGTCAGTGTCAGTTGAGGAAAAACGCACTAGTGACTCTCAGTCGACATCGGGTAACTTATGTTAAATATTGATGAATGTTCCGTTCAGCTACAGTAAAAGCAAAATAACAAATCCTCTGGTGTACAGTAGAGTGCCGTCGATTCACAGGACACAACATTAGGTACACCGATCCAAGGCGATTGTTACTTTTGAAACACTTAATGGTTTAAGACAGTAAAGCAAAGAGGTCATGCTTGTACGTGAGTCATACACACTAAAAAAAAAAAAAGACATGGTGCCCTCCAGCGTGTGTGTGTTTGTGTGTGTGTGGTACCTGCAGTCAGCTGCGCCACACACAGCAAAATCCACACCGTGTGAAGGATCTGCTCGGCGGGTCGAGTCATAGCAAGGACCGCATGGGCTCCCTTCTCACACTGCTGTTCTGCTCACTCCACGCGGTCGGCACGTACACATTGAGACACACACGGACACACACACACACACACACACTAATGAGAGGAGGAAAGTGTGCGACGCAATGAGCGAGAGCTTTGCAGCCCTCCCCTGCAGGGAGAGAAAGTAAGAGGATTACACAAACTCACACCACTGATGGAGACATGTGAAGTCCGCACACACACACGCACACACACACAACCATGTGTTTGTGTGGATGTGGCCACTTGATTGACTGCTCTATTTGGAACATGCAACACCCCTAAAAAATATTTTGAATTTTTTTTTTTTTTATAAAACTAATATTGGTAGTTTTGGTAAAAAAAAAAAAAATCTATATCTATATAGTTATATAAAAAACAGAATTTGTTTTAAAGCAAAAGCTGTGATTTTTTTTTTTGAGGTGGTGGGGGGTGCACATCTAACTGTGAACATGTGTTTCCTAGCAACCCGTTACAGCTCATTAAATGCAATAGACATACTATATTTGGACACCACGTACAATATGTTTGTGTGTTAAGACATTTTAACTCGGCGATAAAAAATGGAGATGGCACTGGAAGAGTTCTTACGAGCGCCGTTAGAAATGCATTTAAAGTGGCTGCTTGTGTTTATCTAGTGTTAAGGCAATGTGTGTCACCTTGTAAAAAGCAATCATCCAGTTTTTTTTTTTTTTGCTTATTCAGCAGGTAATTTCAGCAGAAGATACGCACCGGCGCGCACTAAAAGAGCTCGACGGAAAAGGCGGGCACAGGGTTTTCTGAGCGAGGCATGTGGGAGCATAATGGATTAAATGACACTGAATGTGATGACGGTCAAAAGTCCAAACAGCTGCTGATGCATATGTTGATGGCGGCTGGCCATTACTGGCCTCGAAACTCTTGTCAGATTCAGCTTCCATTCCGCGTCGTTGAGTTCTGTATGTTCGCTTTTCCTGACACATTGAGGGAAATAATTTGTGAAAGTTGAAATGAGCAAAGCGTCAAGACAAATCAGACAGGTCATATACTTGTTTTCTATTTAATTAATAGAAACCACTAGCCGATATAAAATGTTAACGAAATAAAAAAAATAAAATAAAAAAAAAAAAAAGGTTGAAGTTTGACTTCTTGAACTTGACAATGCACATTAAGACGGTATAAAGGCAAATTTAAGAGTACAGGCCTCCATTAAGGGTGAAGGAGATGGCTAACCTCAGCATCACCTAGCAGATATTCTTGTGTTGTGCACAACTAAGACAAACAAAAGGAAGGGATTGAGAACTATACACCTGTTTGAAGGACTGCTGACATTGGAAGAGTGATGGACGCTTTTTTTTGCAACAAGGCTAACAAACAAAGCCAAGAAAAAAAGAAAAAAAATTACTCGATGCGACCTCTTCTCCAAACTCAGGCGCAAAAACCAAAGCACTAACATCCAGGTTAACAGCAAAAATCTAGCCCCCAGATTGCTTCATATTGAATGTCCGGTTCCCAAGAGCTCGCTCAGCCATCTTTGGATGCCAAAATGTGTCTTTGAAAATAAATACAGGGCCGTGCCGCTATAAGGGCACGCTGAAGGGGCTGGGCGTGTTCATCCGGGAAGTACTGTAGCGCCTGTGACGGGGCGCCAGGTACGCTTAAATGTCTGTTTTCATTTTGTCAAAGGAGCTGTTGATCTTTGTCAAAGTCTTTTTGATGCGTAGCGCCGTCAGTCGGGCCGACGGGTTCTGGTACCAGCACTCCTTCATCAGCTTTGCCATTGAGATTAAAGTCTGGGGAAAAAAATATTATAGTCATATTAATATCAATGCTAAGATCATTTACCCTGTCTATGATGTTTCACATTACATGTTAGCATCAAGCTAACTTTTTTCGAAGAAATTAAAGTTTCATTGAACATTTAGAAATAGGTCAAGCTCACTTTATTTTGAAGGTTTTATTAATAAAGAACATGGTTAATCACGAGAGTGTTTTTATGTTCTGGAATGACTCACCGGGTCCGAGAACCATCTGTTGGGTATGTTGGGCCTCTGCTGGTCCACACAGACCACTTTCTTCATATCCTCAAAACTGGGATCGCTTGGAACCACGTCGTGGAAAGGAGGCTTGTAGTCCTCAACGATGCCTATGGGGAGAGCACGTGTGAGACGCTCACAAATGAAGCAACGTGTGGTTCTTGCTGGACACCGAGAAGACGCACCATTGCTGACAGTCCTCCTGGCGATCTCCCACAGAACGAGGCCTAGGGCCCAGATGTCCACCCTCTTGTAGGACTCAAAGCAGTCCATCTGGATGGAGTCATCCAGCACCTCGGGAGCCATGTAGCGTTTGGTGCCTACTTTGGGATTGTTGCCCACATCCAGCTCGTTGGTGTCTTGGAAATGCATGACGGCCAAACCTTGAAGACAACAAGCGGCTTTTGTCAACAGGATGTAGAACATCTCGCCCAGATTGACATCATCTGATGTCATTCACGTGGGAGGAGCTCATCACAAATCAACCTGCTGAGCTTCTTTATGGAACAAATGGAACATTGGTGTTAGATTAAGTGCACTTCCGAATGTGTTTACAGCCAAAGCACAGGAGGAACATTAAGCGCTGCTTGTTTCTCTTAAATTAGGAGCAAATGAGCCTTAAGCAGAAAGACGAGAGGAACCACATTAGATTTATTTCCTTCGCTGCACGCGGTAAACAAAATCACGTTATCGGAGCTTGGGCTCCTCAGGGGTTAAAATGTCCTGAGTCAGAGCAACCTCGCAAAGCTAAAATGGTCATGTGATCAGTGAGTCTGGATTTGAGACTCTTCCAGGCTCATCAAATAAACAAATGGAGACCTTGAAGAAAAAAAATTGTCTTCTTCTTACCGAGGTCGGCGATGCAACACTGGCCGTTTATTTTCACCAGGATGTTCTTGCTCTTGAGGTCCCGGTGGGCGATGGCCGGCTTGCCCTGGGTGCCGAAGATCTCCACGTGCAGATGGGCCAGGCCGCTGGCGATGGAGAGCGCCATGCGCAGGCAGCCGCACGCGTCCAGCGTGCTCAGCTGCAGGTAGTCGTACAGGGAGCCCATTTCGTGGTAGTGGGTGATGAGCCAAAGCTGCGTGCTGGAGTTGCGGGACGTCATGTCGGAAGCGATGAAGCCTGGAGGGGAGGAGAACACGAGAAGTCTTCAAGACGGTCGAGCAGGGTTGATTGATGATTGTCATCGGCGACCTACCAAGGATGTTTTCGTGTCTCAGCAGCACCGTGTTATAGATCTCGGTTTCTCGGAACCAGGACTTCTCGTCTCGGGACGAGAAGATCTTCACGGCAACACTCTCTCCTTGCCAATGGCCTCGCCACACTTCGCCGTAACGGCCCTTGCCTGGCATGAGCCAAAGATGGAAATTAGGAAATGATGTTGGCTCTCTAGTTTAATCCAGTTTCGATTTTTATGGGTTTTTAGATGAATAAAAATGGAAGACAGTATAAAAATGTCTTTTGTTTGGTAGGTAAAAAAGGGCTTTTATGCACCATGCTGCCTCTCACAGGTCTGTTTTAGTACTACATGTACATGACAAAAATTTGCTTTTTTTCCCCATATAATAACTTTTGTGCTTTAGGAAATTGCATTCTACTACACTGCAATGTCGATTCGAATGTCCGGCCCTAATTTGATGTGCTCTCGATGTGTTTTATGACTTCCAAGAAGGCAATAACCATGCCCGGAGTACGTGCGTGCTTTAACTCTTCTGAGCGAATCCAACCGCGTCAGCTGTGAGACACTAATGTTCAACATGGAGAGTGTCGGGGGGTCGTATTGCTTCAGCGGTTGATTTCTGCTTCTTTTACTCATCATTGCAACAACAACAATGGCCTGTCACCTAGACACTGGCCTTTGTTCTTGTTGCAAGCCGTGCGATTTTGATGCATGTAAGAAGCAGACGGCGCGTTTAGAATTGTATGAGATGCACAGTTTGTTCCTTCTTATGGAGATTTAAACCTTGGGGGAAAAATGTACGGGGGACTGCTGCGGGCAAAAAGCATATCCATTATCGATTTTTTAACAGTTGTGAGGCTTCTCTTGTACTTTTTCATGTGTGTGTGTGGAGAGCCCTCCCCCCCCCATTGTGCTGACACGAAGGTCTCATTAAAATGAATGAGCGGGGCTGCATATTCTGGCGCAGACCTAATGTCAATAACAATACTTGCTCGCTTGGAGTGGGGTGGACACTCACCCACACACTCGTTGAGAGTGATTTGTCGAGCCACCGTCCTCTGAACCAGGAACGGAAGGCCGGAGCCGCTTCCCGAAGTGCACGAGTGATCCAGAAGATCCTGGGAATGAAAAAAAAAAGACATAAAAAATTGAGAGAAAAGAAGAGATTTGAGTATGAGGTTAAATGGGAAGTCAGAAGATGTATGCGCGTGAAGAGAGGGCGCCCTCTATTGTAAAAACAAGAGAAGTACATCCCCAGCCTCTTTTTTTTTTTTTTTCCCCTTTCAGGTGTTGTGGCTGCTGGACATTCCAACTAATCCCTGAGCCAAGCTGCAAAACAAGGCGAGACTCTGCTAAGCCTTTTATTTTTAGCTGGGCAACAAGACATATATAGTACCTGGCACCGCCACGGGAGGGCAGTGCTGAGTCGGCAGCTGAAGACAAACCAAAGCAGGAGACAAAGAGGGAAGAAAGAATACAACATAGGAGGCCGATGCCTCGTATTAACAGATTTATTATGGATGCGCTGTCTGCGAGTCAACTGGAATTACAAGACGGAAGATTGTGGCTTTAAAATAAAATCGTTTATAGGCTCTAAATAATAATGGTTTGGCTCATGATGGTACCGCAAGATACGAGTTAGATTAAAAAGTGGAAATGGGAGTTGTCTGCATTCAAGGATGTGAATCAATACGTGCAGATGTTAGTGAGGTAGATGATTAATAATAATGTTTTATTATCGCAAGATTTCAACTACGCAATGGACTTGTTGGCACATTGGCAAGATATTTATTAGCGCGCTCTTTATTTGGCTGTGAAAGAAGGAGACAAAGTTACGGGACAGGGGGGGTGAAAGCGCCGGCCTGTGCGACCGCATGACTCCGCCTAAACTCTGGATCTGTTTAGTGAAACCTCAAAACATAAACGGCGCTGTGCTAAAGCTCCCAATTTGCCGGCTGGGAGAGAACATTCCGAGCGCAGACAGTAAAAATGACCCAGAGAAGGAAAACAAGCGTCGAATGGGGTTTTTCTCGCCGAGAACAGAGAGTCTCTCTCTCAAGTCGGCGTACACAAACAAGACTGGGGTTGTTGCACAACACGGCTTAATCTATGTTTTAATCTTGTGCTGGAATTTTATAAACATGAGGGATTGAAAATATTACTCGACATGGACGCATCATTGCGACTCACCGCCAGCGTGCTCTCCCCCACGTTGGACGCAATGAGACCGTCGATGGTTCCGTATTCGGCATCCCGTGATGTCAATCTCTCCATCTGGTTGTGGTAGATGCGTCGGAACACCAGGATGGCGATGGCCGACAGGATGATCAGAACCAGGATGGGCGCCACGATGACGACGGCTAGCATGGTCACGCTGTAGTTGGAGAGCTCGTCGGCTGCCGGGAGGGGGGAGAAGAAAAATTGGAATTAAACAACATGAAAGGAGTGACTGCAGGGCTTTTCCACAGCATCAAACTAATCTTAGTTGCATGAAGTGAGCTATCAAGTGAAGCTCATCTCATGCGCCGTGGGAGGAAGACAGCAGGACACCGTCGAGCTGAATTTAGCTCTCTGTCTCGCTCACACTCCCCAGGTGGCTTCTAGCCTCAAGATAATGTCAGCAAGCAGACAAGACAGTGTGGGGGGCATGACTAAGTAATAAATAGTCAAGCCCCCCCCACTACTCAGGGTCGCCGTCATTTTGCTCCCGTGGTATATTTTTCCTCATGTCGCGAGAAACGTAGTAGAACACCTTTGACGGGAAGCTGGACGGTGCTGTTGAGGTTGCACAGGTGGCCGAAGCAGCATTCCACAATCTGGTCTCTGGAAGGCGGCGTCTTGCAGGTCATGGTGCTCTGCTCGTAGACATTAAAGCAACCTTTCTGGTACATCAGAGAGCCGCCGTTGACGGTCAGGGAGGAGAAACACTGGCTGCCCATGCAGCGGTTCCCCGTGGCGCACGAGCTGCCCTCGCACACGCACTCGTGCTTCTCTTTGGCCAGGGGCTTCACTTCCTCTGGAAAAAGATTCATCCAGGGTTTGTTCAAATACGTTAAATTTACCAATATTTATTTCATCTTAACTATAAATTATGCAATTTTAAAAAAAATCCCATTTATTTTATGAAAACAAAATATTTTACACGTGATTGTTTAATTATATTTTTTAACTATTTGTTAATAATTTAATTATAAAAAATGCAATTTATGAAAATTTAATTATTTTATCTAAACAAAATATTTTACAAGTGCTTATTTAATCATAACCATTGTAATAAATGAAAGGTACCTTTCCCCGGAGCTTGCAGCGTGACGTTCATGTTGCACAGATGGCCTTGGCAGCACTTGACGACGCGGGCTGGCGAGGGCGGCTCGGCGCAGGTGGCCCGGCCCACGTCATCGTCCCTCAGGCAGCCCTTCTGTTGGACGGCGGTGGCGCCGTCCTCCACCGTGAGCGAGGAGAAACAATGTTGGCCGGCGCAGCGCCGATGGGGCTGGCAGGTGGCGCCCTCGCATATGCACTCCTGCTCCCGGAGGGCCGGTCTGCCGGCGGACGCTTCCGCGTCTGATGGGTGCGAGCCGAGAGAAAGGCAGAGCGGCCATTAGCGCAATATCATCACTCTTCTATTATCCTAACCGGCATTCAATTAGACATGACAAGGGATCGGAGCTTTTTATCGGAGATACTTTTCTATTTAAAACGCAAACACCCACCTTGGTCGTCTCAACGGATTACAGCTATTTTATTACAGTGAGCCCCCGCCCGCCTGCCTATTCACTATTCACAACTTCATGAATGCAGATAATTCTGCGAAGAGATCATACAGATAATTCAGGCTTTTTCTCCATTTTCTTCTGTCTGAGTCAAGGTCTGGTTTGTGAGCACATGAATAACTAAAATCCTGCAATTAGCCTTATTTTGGTTTTAAATGTGTAAGTCTTCGCTGGGCAGGGGTGGCTCTACTCTAGTGGATGAGGGGCTAAGGGCCACCCCAGAAAAAGAGGAAAAACTAAACTATTTGCTGTGTCACCTTTGACAGAAAGCGAAAAAGTGTTCAAAATAAGTGACAAAGCGGCCCAGGCATCCTTCAATTGTTTTGTAACGTTCCAATAACCGATTAATCGGCTTATTAACTTAAAAACAAATGAATCAATTAACGATTTTTTGGTGCCTCATAACTTACCATAGTAAAGTTAAAGGCGGACTGTTTTAGATCATTTTGGCAGTAAAAATCTGTCAAATGTCATGACATGAATCTTTTAGGCGATTTTGGCCGATCTACTATTGGCCGATCAATCAGATGCAATTTTCCAGCTCACCTTTAACATGCTGCTGCAGAGACAGGTTCATGTTGCACAGATCTCCGTAGCAGCACTCCACCACCAACTCGGGAGTCGGCGGCGTAGCGCACTTTCCTTCTTCACTACCCACAATGCATCCCTTCCGAAACTCCCGAGTCCCGTTGAGCAAGGACACCGAGGTGAAGCACCGCAGGCCAAAACAGCGGTTGCCTCCGCCGCAGGACGACCCGTCGCACAAGCACTGCGAGCGCCTGGTGTCGCCTTCGGCTGTACGGACGACAGACATTTTATTGTTTCATTGGCTTTGACAGAAAAAAAACCACTGTTTTCGCCGCATCGGAAATGTGCGCACCACTGCAGTTGTCGAAAATAACTGCGAGACAGCGGATTAGACGGAGTCGGGAGGGAGAAGGGGGGAGACGTGCTTGAATGATCAGTCTGTGCGTGCAAGCTGCTCGAGGGCCACTCAGACAGACATGGAGGCTGCCTCTGTGTTTTGTCTGACAAACCCAGTGTCTATAGTTAGCTAAATACAAGGGGATCATGCCCGTTAATCCAGAAGCCCCCCCCGGGTCCTTCAATCTGAGGTGAAAAACTGTAAAAGAGGAGAGGGGACATCCTTACCTTCCAAGCTTGTGCAGGGAGGGACCAAAAGGATCACAATCAAAAGAAACATGTAGCCGGCTGTCATTTTCGACCTGCATGTTTGGGGAGACACAAACACAACCTTTACTACCGGTGTCCAAAATACACGAGAACATTTTCGGAGGCCTCGTGACAAGACGGTGTCAGGAAGCGTCACTTTCGACAGGCAGTTTGCAGCGGGACGCGCTCTGGTGTTTATTCGGCAAGAGTCAAAACCAAGTTTCAAAAATGTAAAGTGGGACTCGTGCCTCGCTGTTGTCCTGGCAACAAGGCATGAGTGGCAAGCAATGGGGAGACTGGTGCTTGCTTATTGGCTGCCTGGGTCCTGGTGCATAAGTGTGTGTGTTGATGCATGTGTGTTGGAGGGACGGGCGTGTGTGTGTGTGTGTGTGTGTGTGCGTGCGTGGTGGGGGGGGCAGACAGACGTGAGAGGAGGAGGCGAGCACTGTGGGGAGAATTAGCGTGGGTGCCCAAATAGTGTCTGTCCTCTTTGGAGGGCTGCAGACGGTCTAATCCTTCAATTTTTAATGCGGCTGTAGTAACGTCGGTAGAAGGCGGGCGGGCGGACACTTGTTTGTTCCTCCTTCCGCTCCACGTCGCAACCCTGTCTCTCAAAACATTTTCGTAATGACACAATACAAAACCCACCTGCTCCAAGCTTTTGCAGCAACCTCCCAGACATAAATGATTAAGTACGTCATGTTAACATTAGCTTAGCTAACAGTGGGCCACTCACGCAGGCCACATGCTGCTCCTTTAATCAGAGTACAAAACGGGGATAATCGGTCTGACCGGGGGGGGGGGGGGGGGGGGGGGTGCTCAATGGGGAGGTGTAAAGCGAGGTATAGCCAGGGGGCAACCGGGGGACAGTGGGTCAGAGCAGGGGCAGAGAATTGGGAGCAGCCGCACAGGGAGGGAGGGAGGTGGGACAAAGAGGTGTCTGGTGTCAGTACCCGGGGTGGGAGGGGGGACACGTTTGTGACGGCTGTCTGGCGCTGCAATCATGTCAAACGTCATCATGAATATTTCCATTTTGATTGTTATATGTCGCATCATTGCGTCTTTTCCTGCTGTCAGTAAAAACTGCATTTTTTTTGGTGATATCATGCGAGCTGTAACAAGGCGAGCTGCCTGGCGCTCACGTGTCAGGGCATTCCACAAAGCGAGACGGGGGTGTGAGATTTCACACTCGACAATGTCTGGCAAGTATTTTGTAAGGCTCATGGGGCGATGGCAGGTTTTAACGTTGGGATTTTCAGAATTGGGACGCGTCATGGCCATGCAGCGAATAGTGACTCACTCACAGCTGATTCATCTGGAACTCACCTCACTCAGCTAAGTGAACAAAACGCCGAAGGCGTCACTTATTGGCCTTGATTAGCACACGTAATGATTTGCTGCGCTTTTGCTTTACATTTCGCAAAGGGGGAAAAAAAAACATTAATGGAGCATTGAGAATACAATAGCTTTTTTTCAATGAGTTAGCATGTTGCTACGCTAAAGCTCTCGGAGTTTGCGTAAATGTGCGTGCGGAGACGTCTATTATTGAGTTCTCCGGTCGGGCTGTGTTGAAAATGTGACGGGGAAGCCGTGGGTGTGTTCTCGTCGACGCGTCTTTCATCGTTACCGAGCAGAAACCCGCCGGAGGGAACCTGCCGGAAAAAAATTTTGACGCCGTTGAAGATTCAGATCAGACAATTGGATGTTTATTCCAAACAAGATGTTATTTTAAGAGAGGCATCAAATGGACACTCGGAATGTGATAACAACATTGAAAACTTTTTTTTTTTTTTTGCTGACTCGAACAACTTGGGACATTTTGTGTGTTTTAACACGTTTGGCTACAGATTGAAGAGTACAAAGGAGGAGCAGAAAGACATTTTTATTGCCAGCATGTAAAATGTGTTTGCTTTGACTCCTGTTGAACGCTTGCAGGTTTTTCAATGTTCCCTACGGAAGGTAGGAAGGGCCTTTCCAAGTCATCCCATATCAAGTGGTAGATTGAAATACTCCAAAGTGATATTTTGAAAGCGAAAATAGATGCTAGGTTATGTGTATGCAAGACCGGCAAAATGGAGGTAATGACGAGCGATGGTGTTGCAGTGAGTTTGGGAGGGGTCGGGATGCTGGATTGGACGCCCTGCAGGAGCTGCTGAGTCATCGCTGGCAAAGAAAAAAAGAGGGGAGACGAGAGGCGCAATCTGCGTCGGAGCTGGCAGCCTGGCACAGTCAGCATGGCACAAA
The DNA here is from genome assembly GCF_059516105.1 of Syngnathus floridae. Lineage (NCBI taxonomy): Eukaryota > Metazoa > Chordata > Actinopteri > Syngnathiformes > Syngnathidae > Syngnathus > Syngnathus floridae. Next base: position 11,095,101 of record NC_142420.1, on the reverse strand, counting down.
AAAAAAAAAGCCGGCCGGCGAGGAAACTGCATCAAACTGCAGCGAGGAGATTCAGACGGCGGACCGACGTGCGCAGACGGATGGCGAACAGTCGAGCCCGCAACGACGGCGAGACGATAACAAATTATCCGCGCCGACACCCGCCAACCTATTTAAGCACGTCCTTCTGGGCAGCGCCATCTAGGTCACCTCGCGTCTCCAACGCGAGAAGATACTAAGTGTTGTGGCGCTTTGCTTTTCTGGCTGGCGGCCACGCTACAACATAATGAGAACTCAGCAGTCCTGCGAGGTCACCGCTTCGCAACGCCGAGCGGGAACAGTTGCTCGGTCACAATGCGGCAAAGCGGGAACCGGGGGATCTTGATTGGCGGGCTGTCAAGATTGGCCCGTGTGGAAATGAGCTCACGGACGTCGGGGCCTCTGGCTGACGCACGCTCAATTACGATTCTCGGCAGCGGAAGAATCTGTTCCATCAAACTCGTCCAGCTGCTTCTACATCTAAAATGTTTAAACTGTTTTCCTCATCAGTACATTGAGATCATTTGTTGCCATTACTCAACTTTTGAAACTAATTCACAAAATTAGGTGGAAAGTAAATCATGTCTAAATAATAAATCCATTTTATTTTTTTAAAAATGTTACAATTATTTTTAATTTCCGATTTTGCGGACCACCTGCAATACCGCCACGGACCACTAGATGAGCGCTGACCACCGCTTGACACCCCCTGGTTTAAAGTGACCCAAATTGGCTGAAATAGAAAAATCGGCGCTCGGTCCAAAAGGGTATCTGACTAGCAACTCGGACTTAGCTAATGACCACGGTGACCCTCCGCTGCGATTGTGTGCGTGAGAGAAACGTGGCTAAAGAAGTCAAGCAAAGCTCATTAACCTTTTGGACGAAGGCCTCATCAAATAGGGATAAAAGGGCTCCTTATGCGGGGCCTTGGAAAGGATTTTGGAATAAGCCCAGTCCGGCCGAGGCCTGGCAGTATCTTAGCAGCTGCTTCGTTTTTGCAATGTGCGGAATGTCATCATATGAGTTTTCCATCCCGCTCGCGTTGTTTACATTGGCAAAGCGGTTTTAAAAAGTGACGGTAAGTTTTTTTTTTTTGAGTGGTTCTCAGCTCGCTGACGCGCAAAGTCGTTTGAGACGGATCGAAAGGTTATACGGTGCGGTGATTAAGACACCGTTAACGAGCTGTGGTCGCCACGGCAGCTGGACTTTTCACACGGCCATCAAAACATTTTCAAGCGCCAATTCAAACACGCTCTTTACGGCCCTTCGCAATCTTTGCTGGCGAAGGAATGCACAAACACTCCAAAAAGAACGTTTTGCCGAGCTCCCTGGCCCGGAGTGCCGCTCTTCTCAAAAGCAAACCTCGCCTTGATTTGTGTTCCGGCGCAACCTTTTGGCAAAACGTCTCCTTGTCAAGGAGGGAAACTAAGGAAAGGACTGAAGAACAGGGGGCGGGGGGCATTTGGGGGGGTCCCCACCAGGCAACCCCTTGACCGCTGCGTTGATAATCAGCCGCCCGGCAAACGAGCGTGCGACAAAACGATAAAAGTGTCAACGGCGCAAAGCGGGCTTTTACGGCCCAGAATTCCCAAGCTAAAAAAGTTCACTGGGTCGTTGTAGCTCCTGAGCTTGTCACAACATCTAAAGGTTTTACAGCTTTTATTTACTTTACGCCCTGACCTTTGACTTTCACATGCTCGTAACACTCCGAATGGACTGGAGTGCAACAGTTAGCCAAAGATGGTTGCAAGTGATGACTTCAAGTTCAGCTATAAAGCGTCAATATCGAACATGGGACTCAAAACGTGCTGACTCGACTGTATCGGAATTTTTTTTTAGCAAATTGGGATTCAACGCAATCTAAACGGTTTGCTTCACAAAGGACTACAGAAATCATAATTACTGTTGAGAAACTGAAAACGGAGTGTTTAAACCATTTTAAGCTAAACAATGGCTCTAAACACGATTATTAAAATGAGTGTCGATTAATCGGCTAACCTCGACTGCGCTACATGGTACGCTAGCGGAAAATCGCCACAACTCATACCTAAAATATTCTCAGAATTTTCCCATCTGGACCGGTCCTCCAGCCAATCCCAGACCACTCATACCAAAACTCCCAACTTACCAAATAGTTATCTAATAAGTGAAGCCAAGTGCTTGACTTCTCTGGTCTGTAAATGTAATCAGAGGGATGGAGCAAGTGGGCAAAGACATGCACGGTCCCTCTTAGAAGCTGAGCGAGAGGACAAACGCACGAAGCCAGCCTTCCTGGAGTGTCTCCAGTGCAGACCAGAGGAGCCAAAGGCACTGCACATCCACGTTGGAGTGCTTCGTAGCAGACAGTCTCCTCTCGGCTCCCCCTTCCCCCGCCACTCTTTATCCACATTTAAGAACACAGAAACCGAGACGATCAATAAGCCTGTGCGAAGCCACCGGCAGAGGGACAGATAGTCAAACAAGACCAGACTGGGGAGGAAGATTCTCTTTATCTCCATGCACCCCCCTCCTCGCACCCCCATTGCTTCTCAACTTTGATTGTCAAGACTGCGGCACGACGAGACAGCTCAGGCTGATGCAATGTGTTTGGGCTAAAATTATACTGGAAAAAAAAAAAAAAAAACACTGAGGACAGAAGGCTTCTATTGTTAAAAAAAAAAGAAGCTGGACAGTGCAGCCAATTCAACCCACATGCTGCGTTTCCACGCTCCTCATTTAATGCCAGCCGTCACCGACGCGAAGCAAACTTTCTGCACAGTCAGCATCTAGCGTATACACAAACAGAATGTAAACAACGGCCAGATGCATGCGAGGCTCCCAATCCAAAAAAGGCCGTCTCTCCTTCTTCTCCTACACACTGACGTGGAAGAGCGATGAGCTCCAGACTCTTGCGTAGACTTGAAGTCTATCTTGGACTCATAACTGCGCTTCCCTTCTTAATGACAAAGTCTGTAACCTGATTTCACACATGCGCAGGCAGAACCCCAACCCCCACCATTCTCTGGTTTCTGGACCCGGCCACTCCACCCCCGCCTCCCCAACTAGCATTAGCACATTGTTCCTATCTGACACTGCAGTCTACTTGTGGTAGTTAAATGATTTAATTACTATCTTATACGTCTGAAGCCAAACTCCGCCTAGCGCTAATTTGCTATCTACAATCAGACCAAAGGAAGCATTTCAAAACCAGGGATCTGTGAAAACAACCTGTCCTCCCTCCTCCATTGTCTGGGTACCTGTCTGACGAGTCGGCAGGCCCGGCCCAGCCCGTCAGACGTCCTGCTATCAGACTAGCATCGGCTCACGTTCAGCGAGCCGAGGAGCCCAGACGGCAAGCGGCAGACTATGAAGTTGTTGTCTGCGGATCATCGACCAAGCAAAATAGTCACAGTCTGGGGCTGATTTCTTTTGTTGGAAAAAAAAAGAAGCTGATTTAATTGCGAACAATAGATATTTTCAGAAAGCTCACAGGAGAGAGTGAGAAGAAGGCCATCAAGACCGAGACGCTATTCAAACATCTGGGTTTTTGGGTTTATCTTTGCGGTGGTTCACATATGCATATGAACTGGAAATTTAACTGTGCACCTTAGATAAATATTTTTTTTATAAAAATACCTTAATTGTGAGGGCCTCTGGCTGATGATTCCTTTGCACGTCAAAGCGCTACATGTCTTGCTTGGGGGCAACCGCTATTCAAATGGAATCATGGGAAGCGACCAAACCGCGACTTGTTGAACTCATCTAAGACGCAAGAAAACATTGATGAAGTCGAAGGAGGACCTCCTGGATTTCATTTTTTGTCTAGCTAGCTAGAAAAGACAGCTAGATAACTAGCTAGCATCTTTTGTTTCAACTTCTACTTTTCTTTGTATTGTCTGGCAGTCTGGATCTGGTTTGAGGTCTCCAAAATGTTAACTGTATACCTCGTTTAAGCTCATCAGTTTTCACTTTAAATGATGCATGTAGGCAATAATAAAAAGCTAAACCAATGAGTGACGATGCGTATCAAGTCAGCTCAGTCGATGTAAAACTCCAACTGACAAAGTACTAGGAATTGATCCAAAAAAAAAACTAACAGCTAAAAGTGGGAAAAAATGGCCGACGCTTAAGCTAAAGCCATTACTGATGACATGTTGTCCCTCAAGTATAGCTTCAAAGATCTTGAGTGTCTCATCCACATTGTTTGGCAGAGACTTAAAAGCACTACATCAGATGTGTAATCAAGTATGAACACAATCAAGTAATCCCCAGACATACTTGATTAATGTGTTTGTCTGGCCGAGGTGGAGAAGGTGGCTCGCAGAGGAGGGGGTGCGCGGCGACGCAATGATGCTAACAGGCAATTCAAGTACTCCGGTGGGTGTGAGACGTTCACACGTCTTTTAAGCAGCGCAATTATCTGGGAACGGTTGCAGTGAGAATCAACGCCTCCCAAATGAAGTCCTTGTTGGTGGGTCTACAGGCCAATCCTGGTTTCCTCAAACTTTAGCGGTGACAGCTAATATGGGAAGATGAATGGTGGTTTATTTCTTTATATGGTATGACATTGCTCGGCAACCAGATCAGGAAAATCCTGAGGATTTAAGTCAAACGTCAAACAAAATGTCATTTATTCAATTTACTAATTTGTCAATTAATTGATTAATAATTGCACCTCTGGTAGGTCAATTTTGGACATTGTATGTTCCAAAACCTTTGCCAATTAAGGCTTTATATTATTAGTACAATTTGATGAATTTTTCTTGATGAATTACGATTATTTTGGTTATGATCACCGATTAACTGGCAACCAGTGCCGACAGGAGCTTAGTCTGGGGTTGTTTCCCCGCATCTTCCTCATGTTTTTTTCTTTTTCATCAGAAATCAGGGCATTGTAGATGTTTTGGTATGTTGGGAACCCCTGTTGAAAATGCATGAGGTCTGTGCTCCAAAAATACATCCTATCAATTCATTTTTCATCTATAGGAGGAGCCAAGTGTGGTGTAAACCCCTTCAGCCCCATCCCTGCAGGTCTGTGCGATTGTGATGTAAAAAAAAAAAAAAAAAAAAAAAAAAAAAGTGCTCAGCGTGGGATGACACACACGCACACGATCACGCAGAAACGACCCTCCCAAAGAGATCTGCTTGCATGACAATGCACTCGCGAGTCGCAACTTGTTGCCAACTTTAAAAAGCCGCATTATGGAATTAGAACGCTGCAAATGAAGCAGACTTGTTTTTCTAAGTTGTTTGGCCTGAGGTGTTCATTCAAAATATGTGGGGAAAAAATAAAAACATGCCGAGTCGTGTTCGTGTGTACGTGACAACAAGCTTCGTGTTTTTACAGGCTTTCTGTAAGGCAAAATTCTTTAAGCTTTTTCCGAAAACTTCCCACCCACATACAAACATGGAAAATATAATCTCAAACTACGCCATTGGGGTACTCACCTCGTTGGAGCTTTGTCTCAAAGTGCTTCAAAAGGGGGTTGTCGAATGGACCAAGGCGTCCATCTCTTGGAGCCGTTCAGCGACAATAGCCAGTCTGTTTGCCCAAGTCCGAGACGCTGCGGCGGCGACGCGGCGCCAACATTTCTCCCCCTCCCGCAACCGCCACAACCACGTCCACTCGCTCGCTCCGGCTTCGTCAAATTCACTTTTCACCTCGCTTCTCCGGTGTAGAAGGGATAAACAACGGACAATTTTTGTTTTGCCTTTAAAACGCAATTCGCCTTTTACGTTGCAGTCGTCTGGAGTTCTCAAGTCACATAGAACGAAGGCGGCAAGGGAGGGAGGGGGGAGTGGGAAGAGGAGGAGGAGAGGAGAGGACGGGGGACACGGTGGTAAGCAAGAGCGACTCAAACAGGAAGTTAGCTAAAGACTTGGTTACCCACAATGCACAGCGAGAGAGCACGAATGACTTCCGTTAAAACCCTTTCGAAGTAAAACATATTCCGCACGAACGTTTTCGAAATAAAAGCAGTTATTTTACCTAAACATTTAAAACCGAACTGAACTCAAAAGATTGAATGTAAATAATGAATTCGAATAAAACGTAAGGGAGTTGTATTATCACGATCATAACTTACTAATTTAAATTTAAATTACTATATAGAAATAAAGTTGGTATAAACTAATATCACGAAACTGATCACATATAACAGATAAAAAACAAAGTAAAGTAAGTGATTTGCACTTTTTAAAACAAACTGAAATGAGTCGTTAGGTTACATAATTTAAGTCTCTTATTCTCAAAGGATACCAATGTGACTGTGAAGATTGTTAAAATGTGCTCTTTGTTATCGTGTTTATCCAAAGCACTCTAGAAATTGATTACATTTAGGGCATCATGCTTCTTATAGATGACAAATGCAGTTGTGTTTTGTTGGCCTGCAGTTTAAGTGGATGTGAAATGGTGTAGGACAACAGAATGTAAATAGAAGTGCAAAAGCAATTAGAATACGAAGTAGACTTCAAGTGTGTATGTGCTCACCAGAGGACGCTGTTGCATTTAATCGGATCTAGAAGGCTCTGCGCCCAGGGAGCAAGCAACATTACAAACAATAAAGTAAAATTGGATTTATTCAATCATTCTGATTTTTATTTTATTTATTGATGTATTTTTAGCCATTCAATTACTTTGAGTGGCGTAGTAACTGTAATTTTGTTGTTCCTCATTGTTTTGCTTTTTATTGTTGCACTTTGAGCAAAAAAAACCAACAAAAAACCGCAATGTAAACTAATTGCCTCAGCACATACTATGGATTTAATCATGACCGTTTAATAGCATATTTGTGCACACACACAACCTCATGTGGAAGCTAGATATTGTTTGCTTTAGCTCACAGCTGGTCTCTGCCGTGTACCATTTTGAAGATGTCACTGACCTGTCAGAAAACTCAAATAAACCCCAACAAGAACACTACTGACACAAGACTATCCAGATGATGGCCAAAAGAGCACGCACATCCATGGTGTTCCCATCATCATATGCAGCAGAAAAATAAATACAGTCAAAGTTCCTTGCGGGGGAAAAAAATGATGACCGCATGAGGGGTGAAATCAATCTCAGCCTATTTGCGGCATCAATCACTTCTTTTGAAGACACAAGAAGACATTTTTAAAAAGTATTAGAATACCCGCATTTCTGTGTAATTTGGTCCCAAAAGAGAATTTGAGTTTTATGTAACGTGATGAAACTGGAGTGGTTGGTCAAAGCTAAAACTGCCCTTTGCACTCCAGTTTTAAAATTTACTATTCTCAAGAATCATTACCCGATGAGAACACAGAAGAGCTCTTGCAAAACCTTCGCATAAGAATTTTTGTCATGATTTGATATGTGGAGGATGATTAAAGTGGCATTATGGTTTGGGGCTGCTTTGATACCTCAGGGACTGGACAGATTGCTATTGAACGGAGAACTGGATCCCGACATTTGAATTCAAATCATTCACCATCATCAAAACCACATCGCTATCTATATGCAGATGAGAATAGAATAAATAGAAGTGTTATGACAACTTTGCTGGCCTGCCACAAAAGGAGTAAATGTTTAAAGTACTTATTGATTCTGCTGTTTTGCTAATCAGTAGCCAGAGTTGTGCAAAGTTCATATTCAATGTCAAAATCTGGTTACCGGGTAATCTATAAAAGGTAAAAAAAAAAAAAAAAACAATGATCAGACATAGTGTCTTGGAATGTTTGTGACGAAACAGAAAAGGAATGTTTATCTCAAGCCGTGTGGTAACGGTGACATAAAACTTGGTTGGTATCGGGAGAAATAAAGCAAATTGGAAAAGAACCCTAAGGCAAATTTTGCTTTTTCTGTAAGCCAAGGGGGGGGGAAAATATTACAATGCCAAAGCCCCCAAAAAATCTGGAAATTGAAGTGGCAAAAGACAGTTTCGCGAAATGTTCTCGGAGTCACAACAACATGCAAATGGTTGCATGTTGAGCAGGTTGACATAATGTTGTCGTGTTGACAAGTCGGGGTCAAGGGTTATCTCGATGTACCCAGTTAAAGTAGAATGTCATAACACGTTGGTTAGTCACGGCTTTTTTTTCTGAGGGCACGATCACGAGACCAATCATTTGCCAGATGATTGACTCCCAATCCCGATTAATGTTTTTGTGAGACTACTGAATGCTACTCCTCTCTTGCCCGGCCAATCAGCAGCGAGGTCACAGGTCACGACTATATCAACTCTGGAGTTGGAGGCAAAAACTTAGTTGAGACATTAGCAGCAGCGGCGACGTTATTTTGAAAATTTCTGACTTGATTTTCTTGTACTCATGGCACCCATTCTATTGAACTCAATGGGGAACGACCACAGTGTCCACATCAAGTAAGTATTTTTTCAGTTTGCATGCTACAAATTGGTGGAAAAAATGACAATACTTGAAAAATTGCTATTACATGTTTTGAGATTTTAAACAAGTTTCATTTAGGCCATTTTCAAATAGTTTAGTTTTATTTTGTGAACTTTTCTAGACTCAAAAACTCAACTGGTACTGGTTCAATCTTGCAAAAATGTATTCGAGTTCAAGGTGTCATTAGCGCATAATTAGCATTTTGGCGCAAGCTCCAAAATGGGCTTTTCCCAAAAATTAGCCCCTGTAAAGTTTCTTTGTTACATGAAATTTGGTAGACATGCCTATTATGAGAAGACCCACAAAAAAAGTCTTGACTTTTCCAGTATTCTTTTTTTTTTTTAAATGGTAGAAACTGATTATGTCATAATCAATTCATTTCCATGAGCTAACACTTTTTTTTTTTTTTTTTTGCTTCAGACAAGAGGTTCATGTAAAAAATCCCTATTTGCACACTCTGGAGGAGGACATTCTGTATCACTTCAGCTTGAGTACCAAGTCTCACAACCTGCCAGAGATGTTTGGCGACATTAAGGTACGACCCGCAAAAACAAACCACCAACCCCAGCTGCTGGCTGGCGGAAAGTCATGATACCATATCCTCTCTCACAGTTTGTCTGCGTTGGCGGCAGCGCCAATCGGATGAAGGCCTTCGCTCAGTTCATCCACCGGGAACTGAAACTTTCCGGTGACCCGACGCAAGTCCACGATATTTGCGAGGGAACCGATCGCTACTGCATGTATAAAGTGGGACCGGTTCTGTCAATAAGTGTGAGTATTCCACTCTACAGGCCAGTGCTTATTAAGCTCCTCCCCTTACTTCAACATAATTCCACGAGTGTCTTACGTGAGCCTTCTAATGACAAGCGTTGTTTTCATAGCACGGCATGGGCGTGCCGTCCATTTCCATCATGCTCCACGAGCTCATCAAACTGCTCCACCATGCCCACTGCAAAGACGTGATCCTGTTTCGTCTCGGAACATCCGGCGGCGTCGGTAACAACTTTTCCCCCTTTCCAAAAAGTCACGACATTCTAAAAAAAAATTCTCGTTGGAGACGAGTAAGGAGTTTTTTTGTCCAGGTCTGGCTCCGGGCACGGTGGTGGTGACGGAAAAGGCGGTGGACTACTCCTTCCGGCCTCAGTTTGAGCAGGTGGTTCTGGGTAAAGTGATCACGCGTAGCACGGAGTTGGACGAGGGTGTCGCCAGTGAGCTTCTGCAGTGCTCCAAAGAACTGCAAAACCTTCCCGCCGTGATCGGGAACACCATGTGCACCCATGACTTCTACGAAGGTACGTGGAAACCGCGGTACCTGCTGTTTAAAGGTCCTCGACGACAAAACCGTGAGAATCCTTCGCTTCTCAGGTCAAGGACGACTCGATGGGGCTCTGTGCTCCTTCTCGGAAGAAGAAAAATTGGAGTACCTGAGGAAAGCGTACGAAGCCGGCGTGAGGAACATTGAAATGGAGTCCACCGTGTTTGCGGCCATGTGTCGCGTTTGTGACATCAAAGGTGAGGTTCGGTGCGCTCATGATACATTTTTTAAAATTCCTCATAATTATTTCTTTTTGGGGATTTTATTAGCGGCCGTCATCTGCGTCACACTGCTGAACCGCTTCGAGGGTGACCAGATTACGTCCCCTCACGATGTTCTGGTGGAGTACCAGCAGAGACCTCAAGTCCTGGTGGCCCATTTCATCAAGAAACGCCTGGGACATATTGTTTAAAAAAAAATCCTTGCCCTTTTAATCAATGTATATAGCTACCACAGACGTGTGTGTATATACTGTACCTAATGTTCATATCTTCTATTTAGACACTTTGATTAAGTTAAATATGATGTTGACTGCATTTGCGTTTGTATTGTGTCAGTTTGGTGCTGCTGTTCATATAAGCATTTTAAAAATAATGTGTTACTTTAATAGCTGGAAAAACAAAATGAATATTACATTATTTGTTTATTTGTTGTTTCGATTTCTTGTTAGAGGTCTCATTCTCGGTAAAACATGGCCACGCGCTTGTAGCATTGTATGCCTCACGATGAAAAATGTTACAACGCGGTCGTGTCGTGATATTTGGTGCTTGTAGTCAATGCAATACAAATAAAGTTTTCATGAAAACACAATTGCTGTCCGTGGTATTTAATACATTACATTGAAGACTTAGCGTTAGCTGTGGCCCACAGACTAGCAAAAGCTGACAAGGCTAACTGCATTACATTGTAGCATCGAAGACTTAGCGTGGCCCACAGACTAGCCAAAGCTAACGAGGCTAACTGCAGCTATCATCTTATTTTCGAACTCGAAAATAGTCAATAGATAAATATAAAATATATTCAGAAGTAGTAGTTTGATTCTCACATGAATGCTTAAAACTGGAGTTCAGATTTGGTGTCTCGTCGGGGTGGTTTTGGAGGCTTGATGTGGGCCATGACCTCTTGGGCGTACTGCGTGTGGTGCAAGCCAGCATCCCTCAGGGCCTGCTCGACCCGCAATCTGGGATCAGCGACAATCTGCGCGACACAAGAGAAGGCAACGCTTCAAGTTTCACACCCGGCCTGACATCTAAAAGTCTGAAAGTCATTTCATGCCTGACGATTAATTTCTCACTGGTTGGCATTTCGGGGAGAAGTTTCTCCAAGTTAGAAAATCATTAGTCATGGTTACATAAGATCAACCACAGACTGCGCCGGCGGCCTTGAGCTCAAGGCTGTTTAGAACAGTCTGCGAAAAGCAGGGCAAACATTGTTTAAGCCGCCAAAATGCTTGCATAAGAAATGCCACAGTGCGGGTCAGCGAGCATTTGCAGATGAAAGACAAGGCAACACAACAAATTTGGAACAGGTGGCGCCTGGAAAACTTCGGAGCTCAGATACGAACGACTAAGGAATTGCCAAGCCCGACAAATAACTTTTGTGTTTTATCCTAAATACATATTTTTGAGAATGCTATAAAAATAAGACTCCAGTTGAGACAATATTGTTTGAAATGAATTTTCACCTGGTCGGCCGTGTATGTGTGGAGTCCAAAGAGAGGCCTCTGGATATCATCTTCTCTGAGGGTCAAATATCGATTCCGCCAAGACTGAGTGCCTCCCATCATCCTCTCTGCGTCGGACTCGGCCACCACCGCAACCTGAATTAACAGAATTGCCATTTAATGTGACATCAACGTTAGCTAGTATTCCTATTCGGTGAGGTCCTGCAACGATGTCTGCCTTCTGACTTGCTACCAAATGGTGGCAGTGGTGCCTCAGCACAGATTAAAAGACTTGTGGGCACCGGTTCCAGTAACAGATCCAATCAATGGGGTTGAGCGGGTTAAGAGCACATAATGATCCACCTGGTTTCGAAGAGCTTCCAAACGGTTGTGCCTCTCCGCTTCCTCCCTCTGACGCTCCAGCTTGTATGCTTCTCTCGCCTCCTGGCGCCGCTGCAACATCTCGGCCCGGAAGCGTACCCTGGGGAGAACGCCGAGGGTGAAGACATTAAGACCGGCAAATGCCCTCCCTTCCATCTGCTACTGCGCCGCAATCGCACACACACTACACATGGCTCCTGACACAGAACACCTCCAAGCTTTGGAGCTTTTTATGAGGTTGTCAGTTCTGCTACTCTGTTTTTATATCCCACAGGCCTCACGAGTCTTCCTTTGGTTCACCGTCGTATCTGAAGCGGGGATATCGTCACACAATACGAGTGTAGTGGGTGATCGAAATACAAAGCAAATCATGTTAGGCACTGTACCGTATCCATAAAAGGCTCTTTGACATCAAAGTGATTGAGCAACAATAAGAATGTAACGTAACGTAACGTAACGTAACGTAACGTGACATAATGTGACATAACATGACATAATGTGACCTAACGTGACATAACGTGACATAACATGACATAACATAACATGACATAACACAACAATATCAGTGAATTAATATAAAAGCTTCACTCAAAGACCAAGTGGTGAGAACTCCATCTCCCACAATGCATTGCTCACCTCTCTTTGTCTTGCCTGGCCTGTTCGTCCATGGCGCTCCTCAGTTTGGCCAGCCTCTCCTGATCCCTTTGCTCCAACTCCTCCCTCCTCTTCTGCTGCTCCAAATGAAATTTCCGCAGCTGAAGGGAGAACATTAGCGCGGACGTTGAATCAACGAAGAGAACGGTGGTGACGTCGGCTCCTTAATCTGACTTGCACAAAGCTCTTAGCGCTTTCGTGTCCTATTGATCGCAACCGAGGCGAAATCAGATAAATAGACAAAATGAGATGATATTTCAATGTCTGGCCGACTATGGCGGTAAATTATGAGGAATCAAATGCGTGGTAAATGCTCTCATTAATCAGTGTCTCAGCCCAGGGGAAAGACTTAATTAAACATGATTATGCTCCTTCCTATTCAAGGGAAGTTGGTCTGTAGGCACAATAACGTATTGCTGATAAAATACCTTGCAACATGTCAGTCAGTTGTGTTTTTACGCGTAAGAATGTTGACAGAAAATTTAAACATGAGGCAGATCAACTACAGATATACACAGTGGATATAAAAAGTCTACACACCTCTGTTGCTTGTGACTGTGATTTAATATGAGTTTGGATGTCATTGGTAAATTCTGAGCACAGCTACACATTATAAGGGTGTGCAGACTTGTGCAACTAAATGACCTCCCTGCTCCATTTTTTAAACAAATTGGTTACAATTAGGGGTAAAAATTAGAAACGATTCCCCGGTCCTATTTTGTTATGCGTCAAAAAACGAGCATTTCTACAGGGGTGTGTACACTTTTTATACCCACAATATTTTTTCATCCGATTATGATTGCGCCACGTGTATGGGTGGGTTCACCTTTTCCTTCTGATGTGCCCGCATGGCAGCCTCTTTCTCTTGCTCCCGCTTCAAAATGGCCTCGGCTTCCTCTTGCTGTCTGGCAGCGATGGCCGCCTGTAACTCGGCAACCTCCTCCTGATGGGCCCGCCATTGCTGCAGCTGTGAACGCACGAGCATTGTACAATTTCTAAACCAAACAGTAGAACTCAATTTCCAAACGGCAAAGACTGTAATAATAATAATGATGACTCAATATTTAAATCAACATTTTTTTTTCTGATACAGCTCTGGAATTGGATTTCTTTGTGCAGGTACAAGAAATAGGTCTCCTTCAATTTGCATGTTTTTCAAGGTCAAGTCTCTCTCACCAATTGAGACACTGGCATAACTTTTTGTCCCCCCCAACACACACACACTGCTGCAACATTTTTCCTGTGAGTGACAGGCTCGTTATGCAGCAGGCTCTCTGCGGCGTGCCGGCTATTTGAGTGCGGCATTCCGAGCTCGCAGGCAGATTCCCAGGCCTATTGAGAAGAGAGCGCAGAGGGTGGCCATAGGAATGGACTGAAAATTAAAATGCTCCCGCACGGATTAACGCCAGGTAGTGTCATTGAGGCTTTTGCATGTGTTGAATGTCTGGGGGGGCCCAGACAAACTAAATCATTACTAGGTTACAAAATACTGTGGAAAAAAAAAAATCATTAAGACATTTAAAGCACTCGTGGTCAATGTTACAGATGTGGTTGTATAAATAAAAAGTGACTTGAGAATTTTAATTGATTTAAAAATAAATTATAAAATCAAAAACTTGCTACAGCATTTATTTCTTTAATTAATATTACAAGTAAGAAAAAAATGTATAGAAAAAATTATACAAATAAATATTTGTATAAAAATAAAAATATTTAAAAAATATATAATATAAATAAATATATAAAATAAATATATAATAAATAAAAATATTTGTTCAAAATTGCTTGCATGATATTCAGCTAGCTAGTCTGGAGCCAGCGTATCGGTCAATGACCTTAGCTTGAAAATTGGAACCTACAGTAAAAAGCGCAAGTTCTGAATGTAATACCGATGTTTAAATTTAATCCAGAAAGCACAACGGCAACAAAGAGGCTCTGAAGAGCCTAAAGTATTAATTCCTTACAATGCAATGTTGTATGAAATAAAAGCAAGCCGGCAGGGTCCTTTTATGCAGCATTGTAAAGACTGTCTAAGGAACAAAAGAATGGCTTTTTTTTCTTTTTTTTTTTATCTGTGCGCTGCAGCCTGTTCAAAAACCTTAATTGTACGTTGACGTCTTCAGTCACAGCAGCTTTTAGAATTTTCTATTGCGTGTCTAATAGTCAAACAATACACGGTATAATGGAGTGAATCAGTTCAGGAAGAAGCGTGAGCAAAATTGACAATTTTTGACAAAAGATGAAAAGTGTCATACGCCTACTGGAGTTACTCACGCACACATGGACGTACTAAACAAGTCAGCGACTCGTCGTTTACAAAATTGTTAAACTCACTGAAACAAGCTAAAATTGACAAATTAGTTAACTTAAACATGTGGCAGCTTTTTACCACTCCCGTCTGGCTTTAGTTACGACTATAAAATTCTTAATGAAGATACTCCAAAGTGTGAAAGAAGTGGGAGTATATGAAAGCAAGTGCAAACAAAAAATCAGTGGGCTAATAAAAAGAAGAAGAATGGCGGGCTGGATGCAAGGAGCAGAAGTGACTTGAAGTATCTCGTTCGTTTGAAATGGAAGCCCCGTCAGGCTGAGCAACTGGCGGCATGATGCAACCTAAGAGCCAGTGGTGCTCTGAAATCAATTGGAAAGGATTTATTCCCGAGCCCAGCCAACCTGATGAGGTGAGAACCAAACCAGAAAAGCTTTCCAAACTCATCCAGTGGAGGCACAGGGAGGATTAGAAAACGTCTGTCACTGGTGCTTTGCATTCAGGGAAGCTAGCACTTTTTTTTTATTCTGACTCCAAACAGTTATAGGAGTTACTTTGATGACTGCTTAGAATGGTTATAATCAAATTAAAATATATTTCATGAATATTTACATTTACGTATGATGCAACAAAATGGAGGCAAAGTACTACTTTTGTCTAAATGAAGCTCCACAGCTCACTTCAACTAAGGCATCACGACCATAACTGTAAATTCAAGTTAAGCTTTTCTTTCTCGACAAAACGAGACAGTTATCAGAAAAGCCACGGGGCATTACTATCGTTCCAAAATTGGCAGAGAAACTGTGAGCACACAAAAAAGCAGATTTGTTTACATGAGTAACAAGGTTGTCAAATGAATGCCAACAGGCGCTCCTCTGAGACAACCGAATCAAATGTTTTCAGGGTTCTTCTTTATTAGTTCGTTTGCATTTCGTGGCACTTACCTTTTCTCTGAGATGGAAGCAGATGTCTTGCTGATGCTGGCGGTCCCTTTGGAGCTCCAACTCCTCCTGATAGGCGTCCCTGGCCTCCTGCAGGGTGGCTAAGGCTTTAGCCAGGAGCTCTTCCTGGTCCTGCTGCCACTGTTGGGTCAGAACCTTTATCTGGGTCTGCGTGAAGCGCTGCCTGGCCAACGCACGCTCGTGCTCCATCTGCGGGTAGTGAGCAACATCACAAATTTCAGTTCCAAATTCTTACAAATGGGCATTAGAAACTAAAACACAAAAAAAGTCTCTCCTCTCGATTTCCTAGCTGGGAAAGGTGGTGAAGATCTTTTGGTTTTGTGCGCGAGGAGCTGCCACATGCTATTCATCATTGTGTCAGGGGGCTCACTGTGGCGGCATCACTTGGCTGCTTTTGCAGAACGCGGCCAATGATATTAATCTCTCGGCTAATAGCAGCTAACTATGGTGGGAAGGCATTAGACGGCTGGCTGGCTGGCTTTGCTGAAAATGAGTGAAGCGCCCGAGGCTGTGAGGCAAATCATGTTTATTAATGTATCAAAGTGTCAAACTTGTGAAGGATCCCACCCTCTGTTCTTAATTTTTTTTTTTTATCTCACGCTTTTATTGACTTACTGGGACGGAGTTAAAATGGGTTACAGTGAACCCCTGTTTTGTCACATTACATTAAATCATTTTTATTTATTTTATTATTTTATATTTATATATTATACATTTTATATTATTTTTTATTTTATTATTTGCAGAGAAAACTTTTAACTTGATTTCCGCTTGAATGTCTCTCCATGTTGAAGTTTACTGTGTTGTAATTAAATTTGTGTTCATTTATAAAAAGCCATTTAAAATGACAACTAACAACACGGCACATGCCAATGTCTGATTTTCTTTCTAGAAAATAAATTGCCGTTTTCTTCCTCGCATCTCCGTCAGACTGAGCTCTAAATGTAGCATTCAATCGGATGCAATATTGGGAGGTCTCGGAGTGCCAGACAGTTGTCATGGTGACACTAAGCCATGATGTCAGCAACTCGCCACCATGCTGGGACCAATATGCATTTGAAAGAACAAAAATACAGACACTTATCAATATGTCGCCATCACTATCATTTTGCCTTCGGGTTAGATCTCATAAGATGATTTTGTGAATATTGCAGATGGATGTATGCGCATCACAGGGCGTGCAAAACTGTAATTGCTTTGGAAATGAAAAGATTTTGCCCTAAAATGAAAAAAGCTAAATATGGCCCATTATAAATAAGCAAGATATTCTTGTAACATTAATTAGCTGCATGATGAGGAGAAACCTTGGCGCTCTACTTTCAATTAATGCAGAACTTAATGGGCAATCTTGGAAAACTTTGGCATTTTGTTTTCGTTTCATTTATCAGTGGAAATGACTAAAAATGATGCAGAAATTGGCTTAAAACATTTTTTTTTTTTTTTTGCACATTACCAGATCCTGTCTGCCTTTCTCCGGGAAGACCCTTTGAAGCATATGCAAGCATAGAACCCGATAATTGGGTATGTCTTGCGTGTACTGCGACAAAGTGAAATTGAAGCGTAGGTGATCATCTGGACACCAGCCGCAGTATCTGAAACACGTTTATCGGATTGAAATAATTATTGCACACATCTGACAACAATGTCCAAAAAAATGTCATGCCAACTTGTCTGTTCTCTTCAGGTGCTCGTGAAGACATTGCAGTCGACCGTGGTGGATTTCTGATAATGAGTGGAAGGCCTGGATCAGCGACTCCTTTAGTTCTGGGTAAGGGCAGTCTGACTCTAAAACTTCTGCTGGAATGTTGTCTTTCACCAAGATATCCAAGGTTTGGAGATATTTCTACAGGCAAGGTTCATCTTTCAAGATTGGCATACAAAGCTGATGATAAGCAAGAAGCGTACCTCCAAACCAAGATCGCTAATCTCCTCTTGTAGATCACTGTACTCTTCTTGAAGTTTCGTCATTATGATAGATTGCTGGTCTTTAACAAAAGTGACCTGGAATAAAAAAATTGATTACAATTTAGAACTTTATCTTTGATCTCTTCTGCTTAACACCTGATGTTGGACTTGTTCCCAGTTTGATTGAGGACTCCTGTTTTCCTCCTTTTGCTCCTGCTCCAACCTGAAGCTCAAGTCTTCCTTCAGCTGATGAACTGGCGCCACGGTGCCCATTACGAAGGCTTTCCGGTCTCTCTCGAGGAAAACCTCTAAACACCAGACCAAGGAGAATTCTTCTGAGTTGTGGAATTGCTGTTTGAGGCTTCTGTAGCTTACCGTAATCTTTGAGTGAGAAGATAGCGGTGTCTTCTATGCTGAGCGGCCTGATATTGTCGATAAAATCTCGCATTTCGCTCTCAGCCTTTTCCCTGTTTGTGGATAAAGAATTAAAAATCACCGCATGTCTGCTTTTTAACTTTTGGAGGAAACTCTATGACGGTTATAAACGTCAACGGTACTGAACGGGTTAACAAAGCTCCAAGTATATTTTCAAACAGAGTGCCATTATTTGGGCTACCTGTTATTACCAGTAATTCTGTTTCAAAGTAGCTGCTGGTTAGAAAAGAAAAAAAAAGGTTTATAGTGCTGCTAAGAGCGCCAAAGGTGTGATTTGTTCCGTAAATCCAGAAGATGGATACGCTTTGTGTCTATTTACCGCAGTTTTCACTCGTCGGGAAAATTAAATCGGGGCCATAATGTGCTCAATGTCCCTCTCGTAATTATAAGTAACCAAAACAAAACGCTCGCGGCGTCTTGATTTTCAAAATCTCCGTACAATTACACTAGGTATAAACCAACGTGTCGGATGCACATGGTCGCTCGTTAGTGAGTATCCCGCTTGTGTACAGTACATCATTAACCTCGGCCATGACGCAGGCGAACAGAACCGCACCCCGGGGGTTCTTGCAGCCTTTGTCACTTCACAAAACATGATTTTTTTCCCCTCTCGTTTAATGTATTCTATCGGCTTCTAAAGCTCCACTGCCACTCTCTCCCACTGTGTTCGCTCCAAGTCAACATTTTCAAATCTTACCATTTCACCCCCTCATTGGAGTTGATCTTCCGTTTCCCCTTTTTTAGCACCACCCAAATTCGGTCAGTCGGATCCCCATCGGAGTTTTTAAGTGGCTGTTTAGTGTAATAGCAAAGTCAGACGACTGCGGCAGATAACGACTGGGAGTAATAGGCTTCTCTTACTCGGCTTTTTGTAGCCGAGGGCACTCTCGGCTCCACACCTGCCTGTGCTGCCGTAATATGTCGCATTCCTTTATTTCCTTGGCGACACATCGGGTCCTCCTAACCTGGAAGATGAATACACCGCTGGATGAAATAACTGCAGTGTAGGCAGAAAAAGTCCAACTTTGAAATTCATTGATGTCAGATTATTTGATTTAGTGGGTCAACGCTTTATGCGCTTTGGGTACTGATTAGCTTTGCACATTTATCTCATTCAAAAAGTATGACCATGTTTAACAACTGAGGTAACCCAGTTTGAAATGACTAATCAGATTTACTGATGGTATCAGGAGTGGGATGGCTCGCTACAAAAATCAATGTAATGCAGCAGACCATAGAATTCAAATGGAGCATAAGTGAGTGTAATCTAAAAAAAAAATTGCACCAAAGGCAACAAATGGCGATATATTATTTACCCTCTATCACTATGGGAGATGTGTACAGAACGCCAAGCGTGCTATTCCGCCAGTGGCAAACATGTCTTATCTGGGTTATGCAGCGAGTGAGGTTGGATCAGTGCAAAGGCAAGTTTAAGGATACAAAAAAAATCAAGAGGCTCCTACGACAGTTAAGCAATTAAAACACTGCAGGTTGAACAGCCTAATCTGCTTGGCCACAAGCACACACGTTTCCCTGCGCTCTGAGTCAAACTTCAAACAATTTTTTAATAGACCCCAGGCAGCCTGATGAATATTAACCAAACTAAGCACTATTGTGTGTGGCACTGATATCACTGCTCTCTTTCAACTCTTAAATATTACGCAATGGCGGTTTAAATCCAAATAATAATAATGGGTTGACAAATCCATAGAAATGTTGCAGTTTTGCAATCCAACTATGTCAATTCACGGCACCACATGGTTATCATATTTCAACGGTACACACACAAAAAAAAAATTTGTTGGGTTAGACGTCACCTTGTTTCCAAACGCAGCAGTCTCTAGCCGTTTGGCGTCAACCATAGCTTGCATTTTGTCATATTCCGCCGGCTTATAGTTTGATCTATACAGGCCATTCTTCAGTTGTATTGTCAGTTTATCTGCAAGGAAAAAAAGCAAACGAGGTCGGACAATAAACAAGTGATCACAAAAGATTCATAATGTATGTCCTTTCTTGGCAACTAGAGTTCGGTCAACTTCGATTTTTATTGCCAGCATTTCATAGGAAAGGACTTCTTAAGATTCATGGTCATTGTAGTAAATTCACGCATGCATGCATTCTGCGTATTTTATGACTAGTTTATGTGCAACACATGTGGATTCTACGGCATACGGTAATAAATAATATATTTTACCACATTGTAATTTATGCTAGCACACCTATGGAAAGCAAGTACAATGTGGATGTGTGACGAGGGTAATTCATAGACACTTCAAGTATTTTTATGGGATAAATAATTGATATTGAGAGCAACTTAGGATGGACTACATTGGGATATCTGAAAGAATAGAAAACCAAATGTCCAAAGTTGTTTTTCACTGACTTCAGCAAGAAAAGACAAAGGCCACGGTTCAAATGATGCACTGCGGAATAGATTGCCCAGCAGGCGGAGCAGAGTTGCAGTGTTAAGACATTTATGTTTGCAGTTCTGCTGAGTGCCATAAAGACAGGTGAACAAACAAGCCTTGTGGGACAAGAGCATCAAAGCCACGTCAGGACATTTAAGTGGAATTCCATTCAGGAAGGAACCTCCAGGTCAAATTTGACACTAATTCCACTAACTCACCCAAATCTTCTGGTCTGTAGCAAGTGATAAACGTTTGGCCGCCTACATTCATTGCCCAGGTGCTAGTGGTGTATTTTTGTACTCACAATATCAAATCACCTGTAAAAAATAAATACAGGAACTAGTCATATAAACAATTCATCATTATTTCTGAAAACAGGGTAAAATAAATGTAAATGTTACTGGGTACCTGTTTGAAGGTAAATAAGTGACAAAACAGTTTGTGAAGAAAACAACTGGTTATGACGTTTAAAGGAAAGTATACATTTTGTTGTTTGTTTGTTTATTTCAAACATACAAACAAACAAAACAAAATATATACTTTCCTTTAAACGTCATAGCAGTTGTTTTCTTCACAAACTGTTTTGTCACTTATTTACAAAACAAAAACATATCGCATATTGATGACGTAATCGCCGGCCAAGGTATATAAACACGGAAGCGGCAAGGTGCGTTTAAACGCAAGCGCGCCCCTAGCGAGAAAAATTAAACATTACTGCAATTTATCTGCGTGTTGAGAACTAAAGATGCAAAATACTTTTGTACTTTACCATTATATAAGATTATTTTATGCGTGAATGATCAAGTAGCTGTCCTTTTTAGGCAACCGTGGTATGGGTTAATTTACTATGTACAACACAATGCATATCTGCACTTGTTGTCTTGTTGTTTGTATTTAAGCAGTTTAGAAATGACATCCTTTGAAATGCATTGGGAAAAAAATTAAACCCAAATAATTCTTAAAAAATGCTAAGTTATATTCAAAATGTATTCACAGCATACAACATCTATCTAGCATGCAGCAGCAATTTATCTAGCTATTCATCTGTCCATCCAGCAAACTAACAATATACGGTCCAAAGTCTGGTTAAGCAAGAAAAAACTGGCAATTTTTGCAACGGATTTTGCACACTAAAGTTGATATCAAATGGTAAAATTAATCGGTTCCCACTTTTTCTTTTGGTGTTCCTCTCTCCTCTCCTCGATTGTATCGGTTGACAAAAAGTGTAACCAGGGAAACTGACGTCATCGTCTCTCATTGGTCCATTCAACAAGCCCAACCTTCCCAGTTATTCCCGCCTACCTCTGTCTGTAACCAATCAGAAGTGCTCGTTCCCTTCTCGCCCCACCTCCGTGCTCGGGACTGCTGTTTGGGAAGCAAGGAGCTCGCGGAGGGGGTTTCGGTTCTTCTCAGTCGCTCGGCTATGGAGGCGAGTTGATCCCTCGCACACGTATGGGACTAAACGATGAAGTTTCAAGTGCAGACGTAGAGGGGAAAGCCGCCACCTGGCCAAGCCTCAGCATCAACGACAACCCCACGGAGGTATTTATTTTCATGTCTTCTCTTGAAACTATGTTGAGTTTAGAAAAGTCGGGAGACATGAAAGCATCAGGGCGTACATAAGGCGGGGATTCAAGTGTTACTTTCTCCTCGGAAAAGTCTTTAAATACTCGCTAATGGAATGAAAAGGCTATGTGATATATTTTTAAGTAATCTATACAGAGGAGAATGCGTTCATCTTTTCGGAGGAGGCACGTACACATCTTCGTGAGACCTTCACGTGCCATTGGGATGCAAAGATGGCTACTTCAGGCCCCTCGTTTCTTTTATAAATCCCCTGACGAATAAACTCACCTTTAGCGTAGTTTGCATTTGAACACATGCTGCCAAGAAGTCATGCAAAGAGGAGGGCAGGTGAGCCAACACTGTGCTGGGGGTGGTGTGTGTGTGTGGGAAATCTCCGGAATGCGTGGAGCTCGAGAGGCGGGGAACCAGACTCGCTTAACCCGTGAAATAAGCGCATCTTTCCGCTGATCTTCAATGACTTTCACCGCTGTCACACTACCTCTTAAATCGCAGTTTTATCAGTGTGCGTGACTTGAAACAAGAGTCGAAATGTGCAAGCTTGGAACAATATAGAGTAGAGTCACCTTTTTTATTCTTCCCTGCAGGCATTTGTCTCGCTGATCAGGATGTGCTGCAACCAAAATCAACTTATTCAAACATGCCCATGCCAACTCACCTGCCACGGGCAGTTCGATTGTCTGGAATCCATCTACCTATCTCACTCTGTAGCTCATCTGTCTATCTGTGCATTAGCCTGTCCATCTGTCTGTCTGTGCAGGTGATGCAGATACAACTGATCCAGACCAATTCCAATTGAAAGGGGTTTTTCAGGGGAGTGCCTGCCCATTTTCAGGCATGCAATTAAACAACCACGTCAATTTTTAGCCATCTGCCTATTTCTGAAAATGTGTCATTCTGGACTTCCACCCCACTGTCACAAAACAGTGGAGCCAATTAACGTTGCTGTTAACAAACACTGGGCGACCTTATTCAAATCATGTTCTGTCACTAATAGAAGTTGCTAAAACATTTTTGCTATGTGGTTTCTTAGACTTGGTGGCTAGGCTTTACCGGTATTAGCATGTAATAATAATGTAATGATCATTTTTGGCTAAATTGGGGTGCCGTGATTTATGAGTTTAACTCCTTCCCGTGACTCTGACGCCACTTGAAAGCAACAAAACTGAGTTGTTGTCACTTGAACCGATGCAGTGTCAATCCAGTCACGGTTGTGGTCTTTGTTCGGCCTCCAGCTCCTCCGTTGCCATACAAATCTGGGAATCTTAATTTGACAGCTTGGCTTGATGTGACCACAATGCACGCCGGTTGAATTTCAGCAGTGGAGATGTGTCGACTGTGAACTGACACAGAGGGGAATCTCTAGGTCACGTTACTCGTGATTCCTATTACTGCAGCCTCATTGCTGACAGCACCGAGCCGTGGCGCTTTAGAACAACGGAAGGGCTGTTGGTGCAAGAGGTCTGCTGGTGTTTTTGTTGCGGACCAGTTTCTGCTTATGCTCTCGACTAAAACGACACACTGAGAGATGACAAATGTTCCTGTTGGAAATATGGAAATAGCAATAATACATTCCAGAATAGATTGATGTATATTTTTTTAATTCCACGGGAAATTTAAACAGCATTTTATGTTGCAAAAAACAATCAGTCAAATCTGTCAAACAGTCGCCATTTTTAAAGTAGTTGTTAACTTTACAGGCAAGTACAGTTTTGACTATAAAGATCATCTAATCACCCCCTCAAAAAAAAAAATATATATATTTTTTTATTCTAAACAGCCAGTCATTTAATAGGAAGTGACAACCCAGTTAAGCAGTTTTTGGCAGGCAGGTTTTCACCGCCTAATTCTTGCCCGGCATCAGGCTTTAAGTCTTCACCCCAGTGTGTCATGTCAGATTTACTTTTTTCACTGGGATCAAAAGTGGCCCCCCTTCCCCTCCCCATTCTTTAGAGGTGGGAAAAGTATTCCCAGCCTTTGCCCTCATCCCCATCTTATTTTTCTAGCCCGCCTGAGCTTATGTAGCACTCCTGTGCACAAATAATCAATCTCATTCTCTCATAGTTGAGCAGAACTAAGTGGCCAACAATCAGATTCATGTCTTTGGTTTACTCACTAACCCTCTAATGTATTTTTCTTGCAATTAAGTTCAGTTCATTTCGACGCAAGGGCGCGCTTAATGTTGCCTTGATAGCCGAGTTCTTTTCAAAAAGAGCCAAGGATATTGAGTCGATGAACTGTGTTTGTTTTGGCTTACGAAAGAAGCCCGCAGCTGTGCGCCACCACTTTCGGGGCGATAATAACAGTTTGTACTGGTAGCAATCAGCCAATGAGGGGCTTCCAGTCATACTGTTTCTCATTCCAATCCACATATGCACAATGTGCTCCGAACAGAATTTTTCGTCCTTCGAAGACACGTACCGGGGGTCAATGTTTACATTGTGATCCGATTTTAGTCCGTTTGAAATGTAAACAGTCATCGTAGAATACGAATAGTTGCTTATTTGAACAAGGTTGAATATGTTTGGATGTTAGCTAACGGTCTAGTCGGATATGGAAATCCATTCTGGAAAAAAAAAGGTACCAGAGTTTATGCTTTGTTTGGACTCCCCGACAGCTAAAGATAATACGAGAAGAGAAAGCATGTCAGCGTTTCGAGAGATTAGGCGCACAATAGATTTTTGTTCGGTGAAATAGGCCTCCATGGTTTCCACATGCTGAGTCCGAAAGTCAGTTTTTGCTTTGTGGGCTTTAACAGTGAGGGGATAGTACGAGCGCTTCAAATCTTGGCCACTATTAAGCCGTTTCATGGCGTCATGGTAGATCTGTAATTTAGCTAGTAGCCTCAAGCACTTATCCTCTTCAGATCTTGACAGAAAAGAACATGTTTTAAAAGCATCAAATCGAGTTGACATTTAGGTTGAGCGTTCCACTTACAACCCCGGCAATGTTTTTAGTCGGACCTCTTTAGCTGTGGTTCCGAGATACATGGCTACAAATCGCAATATGAAGACAATTGCTGTAACTTTTCAAATCATGTCACTTGCTCTGAAAACTCAACTTGGATGTAACAAACAAGACAAAAAGAAGTAAGAATACAATATTATATGTTTCCAAAGCTTGCTATGACACAGACAAGGCAGAAAACAAAACAATTTTTTTAGGTGAGGACAGCTGGTAATGTGGACCAAGTCGGTGTGGATGAATGCACAGAATGCCTCATTAGCGTTAGCTTGCGCTCACGTCTTCTGATGTGGAAACTCTGCCAGTCTTCTCTGCAAAATGATGGAATTAGTTGACATTTTGGCACCATTAGTCAAAGTCCCATTGTTATGCAAACGGTGATTACTTTTCCCCAGTTTGCCAAAATGATTGGCTCGGCGTTTAAATATGGAAGTGGAATGGTCATAGTAATCTTAAATTTGCTTACTTTGTCAATTCAACAAGATTAATTGCCAAATGTTAACGCATCCATCCATCCAAGCTTTAAAACAGTTGTATGTCAAGTCATCTTTCCCCATTGAAATGAATGGAACTGCCATTAATCTGGTCCAGTTAACGCTGTCACTACTCACTAACGAATCCATTTTATAATTGATCACCCTGTCGATTATTATATTGATAACCCAAGTAATGACAAAGTCATCAAGTCCTATTTCACTGCATGGTTTATATTTTTTTTTGCTCAGAAATCAGAGCAAAATATCAGCCGAAAATTTCTCATATCTTGAAAAAATTATTTTCCGAGTGTTAAATGTCGAGACATTTAGAAGATCATTACGATTGTGACTTACTTGAACAGAAACTGGGATTGGTGATTGAAATTGAATAAATAACCTTAGACTGACATTTAAAATGGCATTTAATATAAAATCACAAGCCTTTTGGACTTGAGTCTCACAAGGACTTTTTCATATCAAATCTTGTATTTGTTGTCTCTCTCTCTCAGAATATCGACAATAAAACGACAGGGTTGTAGCCTTAAGGCAAGTGCACTTAGATAAAAGTGCACAAGTCTACATTGGGATCAAAACTATATTTTTGTAGTATTTTTCTATCAATGTTGGTATAACAACAATGCTGAAGACTCCCGCTTTGTTTTCGTCTCAGTTCGACCTCAAGTGCCCCCTCTAGTCTCTCCATTTCCAAGCCTTCTTATTTGTGCTCCGATGCATTCATTCCCCAGGTGATCACACATCATATACAATTTCCCGTTGTAGCGGAAATGCTGGTAAATCATTTATCACTCAGCTGAAAGAGAGAGCTAATCTTTTGGCTACGGGGATGAGAAGATGTATTGGATAGGAAGAAGAGAAAAAAAATAGAATTGCAGCAGTGTCGCAGTTTGGCAATGATGGATGTGATAGCGCCCCACACAAGGAGTCTATTGCGCTTTGAGAATTAGAGTTAGTGGGTCAGTACCTTGCTTGAAATTGTATGTGAGACTGCAAATTTTCCATCTAAATAAATATGTATTTTATTGTATGTTTATGGAATCAACACATTTGAAGAAAAATATTATTTTTGTAAATGGGTGCAATTAAAATGGGCCTTTGCGCCATTGTGGGGGTGAACACAACCGACTCGCAATGGAATTGAACCCTCAGATTCCCTTTTAAACTTCGAGAAACCTTGTCCCATTATGCTGTTGCTGATTCGTCACATTGGTCTTATATTTCCAATAATGTCAATTTTGTTATCTCGTCTCCAAACGCCTTCCTCCGCGCACAGCGTCTGGAAAGTACCCGTCTGTTAAATGCAATTGTCTAATGACACGAGACAGGATGAAGTGTGTCTTCATAACTCAAATGCGGATTCTATTTCAAGGATTTACATCCAATAAGAATCATTTATGTCGTCCGTCAAAGCGCATTACTCTCGGTGGCTTCTCGTTACTTTGAGCTTTTCCTGGAAGGTGTGGTGGGAGAATAATCACCTTACTAAGCTTTTAATGCCTGTTGTTTTTGTACTCTTGCAAACACAGATTATGTGGCGTGTCATTAGCCTGACCCTTTGTTATTTCCAGGTAAACATATTTTAGAGGGAATTTGCAAATTCTGTGCTTATCATTCGTTTTTTTTTTTCAAGGCATGAAGAGAGTTTGGGCGCTCCGCATGGAAAGGTGACCTTATGGAAGTACTCGTATCCACTCCATACTGCTACTGGTGCTATATGCAGTCGAGCTAGCTAATAATGAACAGGGTGACAGACACACGTGACAGTTTCTGAAAAAATAGACAGTCACTCATCTTAATAGAAGGCTCCAAAATTGCCCATAGTTGTGAATGTGAGTGTGACTGGTTGTTTGCTTATGTGAGCCCTGTGATTGCAGATTAAAATGATACCTAAAGAGATGCGATTCATAATCACGGCGTATTCTCGGAGCAGCGGTGTAATTTGGTTGAGCAGAGACGCGACCCGCCGTGTGTTTCCAAGCAGCGTTCTTAGCCCCCTTTGAGCTGCGACAATCAGAGCAATCAGCATTCTTAAATGAGCCACTTAAATTCAGACTGGTATGCATGACTGGTAGTCATTCTTCATCTTTTGTTTTGAATGGGGGTGTCCCGCTGTGCCTCAAAAAACGAATTAGCCTTCGGGTGACTGGCAATACATCTCTTCTATTTCAAGTGAGAGCAGTTTTGAGGGCTTAAAAATAAATAAATAGATAAATAAATAAATAAAAAATTCCATTGCTACCTATGAATGCAACCTCAGAAAATCAGGATTAAGATTTGAACTACACAAAGCCGATTATCGTCACGCGAGAATGTGACACCAACAAACTCACAGCTGTTGTTGCGTCCGACATCACATACCATAGAAAGTTAAACATTGTTTCCGCTTTGAAGTTTGTACTTTTAACCCCAGCATCAATCCCAGTGCTCAAAATAAAACCAGTTTTTCAGGTTCCACGCCGATGTAATACTTCGTTCTGATAACTGTAGTGATCTATTTGAAGGTTGAGACGATTAATCGAATAAAGCAGAACCGTAAGGGCACGTCCACAATCGCCGTCAAAAAAGTAAACATAGCTAATTTAACCATAATATACCACCTCTGGCCACATGACTAGGCATTTAATTAGCATAGTGGCTAACAGCTAGCAAAACTGAGGTCCGAACATTTGCTGACACCCACATCACTCACCAGGCTTCACATTTCAAAAGCCGCATCCACACACACTCTCAAAGTTGATTAATTTGAAGTTGATTGATTTGATCGTCAATTAATAGTTTTACTATTGTCTGTAACCTGGTATGTAAATTCAGGATGTGCACTTGCCAATATTAGAAATTCTACTGCAGTGCTCGTCAGTAAGGTGACACAAGGCACAGGTGGATTTCAGAAGGATGAATACTTCTTGATATAAATAATGAATTATGTCATTTGAATGATCTTTCCTTACTTGATATTCAGGGGTATTTCAAACTTCAAGTCCAACATTTACCTTCTCCAACCTGCCCTTTCCCCCACCCCCAGCAATGTAAGTTCCATTTTATTCAGGAAATCTTGGATTCAGTCAGAGAGGGCTTGTGTAAGAAATTCCAAGGAGTGGCCCAGTTCTGAGGTCACTAAAGTGGACCACGTGTTGAGTCTGGGTGGGGTTAGCTTAAGAGTGCTCTTGGCCGACTGCAGATTACATTTTTGTGTACAAAGAGAAATCACTTCACCGCATACTTTTGTACTGTGCAATCTGTTTTGTTTTGTGACGGCTGTACTGAAAATAGCATCGTGCGTTTCAGGAGCATCTCCATGGCAAAATAGTCGCAGTTCACATTTCAATGCTATTTTTCCTGGGTGACGGATATAAACGTCCATGGCAACGAACGTGTTAAAATATAATAACTGAAATAAATAAAACCAAAACTGCCTCTTATAGAGCTTTACTTGCCAAATATGAAAAGAAATGTAAAAGCAAAACACGCAAATTATTTTTTGTTGGTTTTAGTTGAGATCTTTTGCAAAACTATTTTGAACTCTAAAGTGTAAAAAGTTTGGGTCTTGCAAATACTTGTACAACATTCAAATGTATTTGTTCGTCTGTAATCAGACACAAGTTTGTCTCTTTGTTTAGACCAAAACGAGGTCGTCATTTACCCACAGGGCAACCGATGTAGTCCGAAGGTATTAACCTAATTATAGCTTACAAAAAACTTCAGAGCGGGCTTCTTGTCCCGCCTCCCTCTCTCACCTACTTCTCAGTTCAGCTCCTCAAACTTGAACGGGGCTTGCTATCAGGTCGATGGGGTTGTTTGGTTCCGTCACATTTGAAGAAAAACAGAAATGTTGAAGAGCCAGTCGGTTGTGTACTTAGAAGACTGCCACGGCTTGGCAGCGGCATTCAGTTGATTCTCTCAAGTCTGTTTTGGGAGCAAAACGTCGCAGCGTATGGCGTGTAATGGGCAATTTCAAAGGTAGGATAAGAAATGACACGACTGTTGCTTGTATTGACATCAGAACACGTTGGCTTATTTATTGGTTGTCATTTTTTTCTGCTGCACTTTCCTGTGGGCATTGGACAGATTGTATCCACACAAAAATATTATTCAATCATTAAATATGTTTTCCCCCCCGAATAAAGTGCCTGTAATGTGTGTGTGTGTGTGTGTGTGTGTGTGTGTGTGTGTGTGTGTGTGTGTGTTAGCCATAATGCACAGGAGGCATTATTAGTGTTAAAATTGGCTCTTGTTTCAGTTGAAGTCTCTCTCAGTGCTTTCTTGTCTACAATTCCATCCCAAACCTGACAGACATGTTTTGACATGTGAGAAGGCATCTCTGGTTTTTATTAAACGTCATCACTTTATGAAAATAAAGAAGTAGAACTTGTTGCTTATGTTCGGTCCTCATTTATGGTCTGAATTTGAAGCAAATTATGTCAGCTTTTTGTCATGTTTTGTAAAACAATCAAATGCCTGTTGTGAGCTGATAACCTTTCTGTGTTACACTTCCTCATTCCCACTTGGTGTCGGAGGAGGTGCGCAGTCAAAGTGAAATTTCCTGGCCGCTTCTGGGAACGAAAGTTCGTGTCACGAATTGTAGAGCTTCGGCTGAAGTGAGAAGCAAAAAGTGAGGCAGCGAATGAGTGTGTGTGTGTTTGCAATCATACTATGAATGAGCGGGAAAGGAATTTGGGAGAGTATCCTGAGTCTGTCATTGAACTGGCACATGACTCAATTCGGGTCAGGCCGCTTGAAATGCTGACACTCCCAGAGTTTTTCATCGAAATAGCTCCAATGTATTTTATACACTCCCCCCCACTCCCTTGGTAAAAACAAAAGCTTTTATGTCTCCACTGCAAACAAGCCGAGCGTCTCACAAAGTGACTGTTGAACCATCTCGTGTGTGTTTAAAGTTGCCAGGAGCACACATTACGCGGGCGGAGAGGATCTGACCCCTTAAGCGTTTAAAGTAAAAGCCGTCTGGACCCAAATGGAC
Organism: Syngnathus floridae; assembly: GCF_059516105.1. Classification (NCBI taxonomy): domain Eukaryota; kingdom Metazoa; phylum Chordata; class Actinopteri; order Syngnathiformes; family Syngnathidae; genus Syngnathus; species Syngnathus floridae. Next base: position 11,064,725 of record NC_142420.1, on the reverse strand, counting down.
TCACTAGTCTTGTGTGGGAATATCTGCAAGGCTGTTTTGTCATCTACATGAACTCAATGTCAACTCAGCCTTTCTTTCAAAATTCAAAAATGTTGTTTTGCCAGATGATAATCAAGTTGTTAAATATCAAAATTTACCATGACACAGATTTTGTAAATCAATTGGCTTAAAAAAAGTTTGTGTTTAAATTAAGTTGTACGGTTTTATTTATTTTTATTTATTTATTTATTTTTATTTGTCCAGCAATCATTTTTACATCCCTGAGCCTGGCATTTATTAGTGTTTTTATTTTATTATTGTTATTATTGTTGTTGTTTTTTTTCCAGCAATCATTTTTACATCCCTGAGCCTGGCATTTATTAGTGTTTTGTTTATTATTATTTTTTTTTCTATCTGTGGTACATAGTATGTATTTATGCATGAGGATGTTGACAAGCCATCCTGTGTGCTTTAGTCTTGTAAATCTTGTCGCCGGCGCTATGTGTACAAAACACAAGCTTGGATTTTGTCTCTAAATCTTTAGTCTAAGTAGCTACAAGATGACAGCTGCGGCGTATTTCTCAGACAGTAAAAATCCTTGTAAAATCTACGTTTCCCCAAAGAAATACATACATGCTTTTGCGTATTTCCACCAGAGCGCCATCGCTGACGACTCCTAATAAATATGTAACACCTCAGCAGCTGTATTTATTATTCCACTTGCTCATTTTATCCGCAAACCGCAGGCCAAAGGTAGCAAAGACGCCTCCATAGCTTTTTCAGGTGGTTTAATTCCTTCTTCCTATATTTCATCTTTTTAAAAATACAGTGGTGCCTTAATTTACAAGTGCCCTTTTAAATATTTTTCACTTTGTGTTGCGAGCACTATTTGGGTTAATTCTTATAGTTGTTAGCTGTAGATTAGCAATTTGTCGCTAAATTGCTGTCTTAATTTGTTGTGTTTTGGGTAAAAAAAAAAAAAAGATTCATGTCTATTTTGATACTAAGTCAAGGTGCCACTATAATAATTCTTTTGATTATCTATGTTCCTAATGTACGTAAATCATTATTCATGTTGTGTGTTGTCATATCAAAGCCATATGGCGTTGATTTGCACAGTCGCTGACGAGAAACACTGCCAGCGTCCTGGCCATATGTTGTGTCTGTGTGTGGGTGTGATTTTTATGCATCGCCATTCGTGGCGGCGCGTGACACATTACTCGTCTGTCATTAAGAATCAAGGAGAAACCAATTTTCCGATTGCTTTTTTTTTGTTATGTGTCCAGGAGGAATGCCAGTGCCCGAGCAGAGCCCGGTAATGGAGGAGGGGCTTCTGCTGACCTCCCGCGGCCACTCCACGGGCCGTGGCATGGAGCCCAACAACACGGCCAACAATATCCTGGCGTCTGTGAAAGAACAGGTAAGCGTACTGTTTGCCAACCTTTGTTATTTTACGTGTCATTAATCCAAACAGCAATTCTTCCAAACTGGTGAGCCGTGATTGGCCGTTGCGTGAGCCTTGAGTCATTTTCAATTGTGTGACAAAATATACATCTTTATTCATATAGAGCTTTTACAGTAGCCGTTGCCGTGACAACGCGCTTTAATAAAACAGCAGAATTGATCACATATTGCCAATACTCCAAGCCTAACTACCCCTTTGTTGTTTAAAGTGGTTATTGATAAAAGAGGAGAGACTCAAAGCAGATCAGAGGCGTCATGATCACAGTGAACGTGCCGTCACACAAGTCTGGAAAGTAAACAGCTTTTCATTTTTTTTATTTGAAGTGGATAAAACCCTGAATAGTAAATACTAAAAAAAGCACAAGTTGATTCGGGCAATTTTCTCCTAATTTAACTGCAGTGCTAAATTCTCCACAAGTCATCCAGCGTTTGGTCTAGATTCCATCATTCTTGGTCCGTTACGCTTCATTTATGTCTGGAAGGACTATTGACTTCTCCGCTGTTTATTAACAAAGACTGCACCCAAGTAACATCAGAGTTCCTTGGAAGAAAGTGGCCTTTGTTTGCCCAAGTAAGGAAAGGAAGTCGGCAGCACCTGTCAATGTCACTTCCTCCCTCAGAGGATCCCGAGCAGATAGCCGCGCCCCCCCAACAGGAAGAGCGGCTAACCCGTCAGAGTTTTTGTGGTTTATCATTGACCGCTGAGGAGGAGTCCTCGCTGAGCGCGTAAAACGATCCAAAGACAGATGAGAGGCTGGCTGAGAGTGGAAAGAGAGGAAATGAGACCCGGGGTTAGTGGGTGTATTTCTTCCTCTTTGGTGCTTTTCCTTTGATTGTTGGGATTTTCGAGGAATCACACCGTCAGCATGTTCGCCCACTTGCTTGTATTTTGGGTGAAGGATCTCCAAGAGCTCGGTGAGTCCGTTTTGTCACGTTCTAGCTTTCCTGATTTTTTTTTTTCCCATGTGCTTGTTAATTTCCTGTTGCTCTGGTTGACTTTTTCTTGCTTCACTGTGGAAGTGTTCCTCTCTCCCGCTCTTGCAGCAGTCAGACTTTGCCCACATACCCAAACAAGGGCAGCAGACATGACGAGTATTTTATTTTTACAGTCGCATTCATCCGGCTGGCTCATATCCCAAACTTCAATTTGTACGGGAAGAGTAATTAACTACTTAATTGCAATTCAAGGCACTCAAATGACTTTTTTTTTACTTGTTGTGCGTACAGTTCTGTTGACATCATGCCACAATGGAATGTATTTGAGTCATTTCCCCGGGAAGCATTTTTCGAATATGGCTCTTGAGCGGAAAAAGGTTTGGTAATCAGTCAGTGCGGCTGATAGCTTAGCCTCAATTATTTCCACCACACACATGAATAATTCATTCACCAATCAGTAGTTTCTGCTTTGTCGCTCAATTCCTGCCCAATAAAAAGGTCACGAGTTTAAAGTTCAAAGTGGGGAAAAAAAGCAGTGTGGGATTCCTTCTAACCAAGTGTTGGATTTTGAGTTAATTGTTGATGTTTTGCTTTCATTCATTGTTCCTTCCAAGGAATGCCCCATGTGTAGAGTAGAGCCGTTCCTAGTTTTGAAATCAGACTAGTACAAACTGTTCAAATAGTTTAAAAAGATGAATACTAATAAAATTTGCTAGCAATATCTCTATTTTTAAAAAGTGAAGACAATTTGTGATTTTAATAATGACACAAAATCGATGCAAAATTTGTCTTCGCAGGCCACATAAAATGATATGGTGGGCCGTATCTGGCCCCCCGGGCCTTATGTTTAACACCCATGCTCTAGAACATAGGAAGTCTTTTTGTCATGACACAATTTGCTGCCCTCAGTGTGCCAGCGATGATATTTTCTCTCTCCACCTCGCAAGTGACTAAGCCCCCTAATTACAATCGACTGTCCATTTTTCTCCACTCCTCCGCTTCTTATCTCCCTCCCTCACAAAGTCGAGGGGAAATCTAGACCCCGTGAGCATCGCGGCCTTCATTACGGACATGAAAATGGAAGCCCCGGCGCCGAACGATTACCCCGCCGGGGAGGAGTTGGAGCGCGACACGTTTGCAGGTGAAGGAGAGTGCTCAGTGGAAAAGACAAAAAAACACTTATGTGGGTGGGAAGGACAAAAAGGAGAGCGCAGGGGCTTGATGGAGAATGGCGGCGTGAGATAGGCTGTCACCTCTGAAGCCTTCTCCAAATGTATTGTGGCAGCCGGCTGTCAATGGAGAGGGAAAGCTGAAAATAAGCAAAGAGGAGACAATCGCCTCCCCGTGTGACAAGATGCCGGAGGAGCGCCGTTTTGAAAATCTCCCCCAACACCTCGCTGTTAATTCTCATGAACATCACTGTCATCATTATAATTATAATTATCTGATTATCACCCAGCTAGGAAATATTGCGTGCGTGGAGAGGAAAACTGTGTTGAGCAAACCGACACACTTTTAAAGACTGAATGGAAAGAAGCAATTTTGTTAACATTTACTTGGAGGGGGAAAAAAAGCTTTAAATGAATCAGTGGCTGCTCGATAACGTTGCGCTTTTATGTGCAATTATGTGCACGGCAGCGTGAATGCAAATGAGGCAGGACTAGAAAGACATTTTGGAAAATAGGTGAGTGGGAGTCGCTTGAACTTGTTCACTTGCTTTTAGTTTTTGTGTGTTGCTGCGGACTAAGAGATGTATCGTTTAGAATTCGACCCACATTTTCAGGAAAGATGGAGAAAAAAAATCGTTTGACATTTCGGTTTGCCAAAGATAAAGAATTCAGAATGTGCTCAGTTCAGCAAACACAACATTTTTTAGCCTCCCCGACATGGGGTCTTTAGAGAAAAAAGGAAATAGTGCTGATTTTAATTTATAAAAAGAAAATAGTAAGAAAAAAATTAATAAAAACATACAGTAATAATATCAAATTGAATGTTAAGAAATTAATTAGCTTTGACAAGATTTTTTTTTTTTGCTTCAGTAAACATTGTGCTGCTCCACCTTATCTGTGCGCCTTGGCCACCAGGGGACAGTCAAGTACAGCCATACCGATTATAACATCAAGGAAGCACTGTTCTTCAAACCACTTGTACACACTTAATAAAGGCTTTGATGATAGCAGCGGATTCATGTGCTCAATTGTAACATGTCATCGATTTTTCTTTCTTCTTTTCCGCTTCTTGTCATGATAAAAGCTGGGAGGCATTTATTGACACAAAAGCAATTTCCTCCCCTCAGGCTCATTTTTATCTGTGACTATAGCTCTCTCCATCGACCCCCGTGACTGCCGCGTGAAATGTCTTCCACAGTTGTTTAGAATTTTAATCAGAATTTACTTCAATCTTTTTTTTTTTTGTAAGACATTTAAGGTTGCAGAGACCTTTTCAGTGTGCTGAATCAGCAGTCACAAGAAGGCGCTGGAGGCATTTCACACAGCAGCCATGATGATGAAGCGTGGCTGTCGCGTGGCTTAGCTGTCGTGCCGTCATCTGTTTATTTGGGGGGGGTACAGGATCTGAATCAGCTCGAGTACCACGAGCAAATATGGCCAATAAAGGCATGGAGAAGGCCATGTTAGTACAGGACAGCTGGCTTGTTTGTGCAATCTTCTTCCAATGGAAGCTTGAGGCCAACTGAGGCTCTTGTTAAGTAAGCATTGCATTTGTTTAATGACTCCTCCGGCTACGCTTGTAATGCAAGTGAGTACTACAGATTGGAATTTGCAACTTCTCTGTGTCTCTGTTTTATTTGGCCAAGGCTCATTTTTGCCACATCAAACAAGGATGCGGTGACTCAGTAGTTATAAAACTAGCTTGCAGCCAAAGGAACAGTTTAAGCGGAAATTAATTAGCTTGATTCTTAAAAAAAATCAGCATGACTTTGAGGCTTAAATATGGAATTGATTTATCCCTCGAAAGCATTACATAAATCAACTATAATTCATTTTCATCCATGTTGGTGTATAGGTTGCTGCTGTTTTTATGTCCTGACACTAAATTAGCATCACATTTAATGACATAAAACAAAATAATGTGTGGCTAGATATAAATTTTAGTTACAGTTCCTCACAGATTTTAATTTATTTATCAGTTTTTTTGTTTTTGTTTACATGTATTTATATTTATTTATTTTTGGGGGCAATGGACATTAATGAACATCAGTATAAAAACAAATGCAAATCTGCTGGATTATAGCTATAAAGCTACAAGGAGTAAGGAGTCTAGTGGTCACATGACTGATCTTGTCATAGCACCTTTGCAATGCTAAAGTGCTTCACCCCCCACCCCCGTCCCTCAAGCCTCCAGGAGGCTTTGATTGTGGAGCAAGCACAGCCTGCAGCCTGGCTCTCCTTATCTACTGAGGTGATGGAGATAAGAGCCTCGGAGAGCCTCGGAGCAGTCCGTGGGGGCAGGGTCTTCATTTTTGTTTTTCAAGGCACCCAAAGAACACTGTAAAGTAAGTGTGGAAAAGTAGCTTAGCCCAAAGCATAATCTAGTGACCTTCCCAAGTCTCCTTACAGCACAAGTGCTGGTTGGTTGGTTGGAATGATGAGAGGTCTGATGATCCAGTCATGGTGAGATTGGCCAGAAAAATGCTCTTAATGGAGCGCGGGGAATCCGGCAAAGTGGTATTTGCTGTCGCGTAGAACTGGAAAAGTGGAATCCTTAGTGATGATCGTAATTAGTCAAATGCTGAGTTCTATGCGGCTGCCATGGCAACTGAACCATCGAGGCCAAATGTCACGCAGGCAAGAGGTGCTTATGGGTGTGTGGCTGTCCTCGCTTTCAATCCAAGTCTGCAAAGGCCTGATCAACGGGTGTCTCCAAAAGATCATCTTGAAGGTTTTTCTTCAGTCCTGTCATTTTTTTTTTCTTCAAACGTCAAAAACCGGTTTGTGTATACTTACTTGTTTGGCATCTTCCAGTGGATTCTGATTTGCATTGTCAGCATTTTGTTGCCTGTCTGCTATTAAGTCATTTTATGTCTAAAAGAAGCTATTGACTCAAATCCGTCAATAGACACATGTAACGCTTACTCAGATAATCACGTCTGACCAACTCTCCCCACACACACACACACACACACACACACACACACACACACACACACACACACACATCTTTCTTTGTTGCCATGCATGCACAGGAGCTCCAGTTTGAGCGGCTAACGCGGGAGCTGGAGGTTGAGCGCCAGATTGTGGCCAATCAGCTGGAAAGATGCAGACTCGGGGCAGATTCTCCGGGTGCTGGAAGCAGCAGGTAATGAAATGATTCAGCACACACAAACAGCCCCACTCCAACTAAACACACACCATTTCTTTATTTTTAAATCCTTCACTGTGATTCTGAAGTGTCTGCCTTGTTGCAGTAGACAATAAAGTACCGTGATACCATGAAACGATACCATGTTCTGGTATTTTTTAATTTGTCATAAATAGGTGTGAGGTTGTTTCAAGTTATTTATTAGTCAGCCAAGTAAAATGTGGAGAGTAGCTGAAGGCTGCAAGAAAATACATTGGAGCTAAATACAACCATGTTTGTTGTGAAAACGCCGAGTCAGGGTTGCGTTGTGCGGTGGAATGTTATTTGCTTACCGCGGCAGTGTGGACGGGTTTGTTGTGGGGATTCGTCCGCTCGTCATGCCTTGTTTCAGAACAAGTGCGGAACAAAAGTTTTGGTACAGTTGTAAATCACTAAGTCCACCTTTTGGCAACAAGAAGATCTGAGCACCCCCTTTAAGAGCCCGACACCGACAAAGGAAACGGTTGTCATTGGGCATTTACGTGCAATTGGAGATTAACTTTTTCAGGTCCCGCTGCGGAGCTCAGTAGCTCAGCGGGGTGACAGTAGAGATTAGGATGCACATTCGAGTTTCACTTAGAGCTATCAGCAAACCTCCATATGTACACACAGAGCGCCGTAGATGGATTTCCCCAAAGAGTAGTTTTGCTTGGCAACATTTTAAATTCTAGCCTGGCATTAGCATTCAGCAAACACGGTTTCTTGTCATCAACCGTCTTGCTTCCATTCGCCACGTGGGTCACTGGAGCACGTCTCGTCTCGCTAAGTCCTTTTAATTGCCTGCATGTGGCCATTAACATTCGGCGAGTCGTGCCTCTTAAAGCTCATTATAGAACAGTATAGGGTCGTCCTAATGACAGGTGCTTGATTGTAACATTTATTTCCTCTTCCACATCATGGAAAATCCTCAGACAAAGCCAAGTGCTTTCATTCTGCTCACCAAATTTTTTTTCTAAAAGATAGAGTGGCTGTTATTCCCTTATGGTTTTCTGCTATTGCGCTCATATGGGTCGGAAACCTGCCTATTTTGTCTGTGGCTCTGCTTTTTATAGAACACCTGAATTTTATTAGAATACATCAAATGCTGGATTATGACTCTTATTATTATTATTACTAACTTTTTAAAAATTATTATTATTTTTTATATATTATATTTATTAATAATATTTTTACTACTATTGATTTTTGTGGCTGACGCCAATTCCGATATTATGCAGAATCTTGAAATTCAATTAATTGGCTTATTAATTGAAAAAATATACAATGAATGAAAGATCGTCTTTTTATGATATTGCTGTTGTTGTCAAGCTGTTTAACAAATGAGCATCCCTCGCCCAAGAGGCACCTTTACGGCTAGATGAACAAAAAGGTAACAGAAGTGGACTTTTGTAAGCGAGACATCGAATGACTCGGCTCGTTATTGCCCTGAAGACAATGATTACCATCTGTGGTCCCGTCCTGATAGCCCGATGAAAAATGTACTCGGTAAACAACGCGTCACTGTCACTGAGCCTATATTCACTTTTTCATTTCCTCTGCTCCGCTCGTAGCTCATCTGAGAAGTCGCTGCCTTGGAGAACTGCCGGTAGGTTGGAAATTGCTTATTATGTTTATGAAACTGGCATTTTGCATTAAGTCCATCCCCAATTGTGCCTTTTAAGAACCACCACAAAAACCATAATTCAAAGACCCTGACTGCAAATGTTTCGTACTTTAAAGTTCAATGCGATTGAATGGCAAATAAACATAATGCACATTTTCAACCTTTAATTTTACATTTTGAGTACCACACTTTGAGTACCACCACATCTTCAACATTCATTTTCACAACAACCAAAATTTCCCGTTTCTCTCCCTACAGGCTTATTTGCGCATGTATTCTGCCGCTCATGTATGTTAATGACATAAAGGAGAACATAATGGCCGCCCTTTGTAATGTTTACAATTATCTTTGTTAAGCTGACTGAGCTTACATAATTAGCAGCCCCCGGGCGTTTTTCTTCTTCTTACCTCCTCTGAGCCTCCGGTTCTAAGATTTCTTCAAAAGCTTCTATTTGTTTGCCTCACGTCCTCAAAAGCTTCTTGGAGACAAAGTAGTTGGTAATGAATTATTCCCAGTGCATTTCATGGCTTATTAATTGCCAACATGAGCAATCGTCATTCATCTTATTTCGATTTTGCCTTTGGGGATTTTACTTGTGCATAAGCACTGGGAAAACGTTTGCTTGTTTGATTTGCGGTGGGGGAACGCAAAAGCAGTAATGGCTATTATGTTCACTATTGATCGCCCATTGTGGTGTGGATGATGAACGAGCGTCCGAGGCGATAACGCACTTGTTGCCATCAAAACGCAGCGCGGCGTGAACACGAGTCCCTCCGAGCACGGCGACTTCCCTCGAGGCTTATCGGCCTCATGAGTCACTGTATGCCGCCTGGTGTTTGAGACGGCAGCGTTACCGTGGAAACCGGCCCTCGGCTGCCAGAAATGTCAATGCAGTCATACTTCATGTGGACTAAGACAAGAGAATAACCCCCCCCCGTCAAGCCTCAATGTCAATTTTGAAACATGACCTCTCAGGCAGTTGACGTTTCGGAATATGGAAGAAATTCAACCCAGAAGCACAGCTGACTGATTTTTTTTCCAATTTCAAGTTAGAGACAGCGAACACCTTGGACTGGTCGTCAGTCAATCAATCGCACATACATAAGAGACTGACACGCGGGGATTTTAGTCCTCGATGAAGCTAACATGCTGGTTTTTAAAATGCTAGCCATCTTCCGTCATTTGAGATGGCAAATGGTAAAGATTGTTTTTAAATTATTTTAAGTTAGTTCGTTTTTAGATTAAAATTTTACTGTCACCGCTAGTGAATTGCAGGACACAACTGGACAAACCTGCTACTAACAACTACCAAGCTAGCAAGTTCGCTAATCGCCGGCGACTCCACCGACCTCAAAACAACTTCTGAAGAAAAAAGTGACATTTGCAATATTCTGCTGGTGGCGCCCCTCTCGTTGTTGTCACAGTGATGATTGGTGTTTATAGGCAAACCATATTGGCCTTTGGTGTATACTGTATGCATGTGAGCGGAATAATAAGGAGAGCAATATTTAAAGTGCATCATAAAATGCACAGAGCCGTAAAATACATACATAACCTGAACTGTGCATGATTATCACCTTCATGTTGAAGAAATTTAAAGCGGGGTGGGGGTTGGGGTGCAGGTCATAAAGTCCCCACATGCTCCATAGGTAATGTTAGCATCTGCCACTATTTCAAACAAAATCATTTTTTCCAAAGTAAACTCACTGGGCTATATTTTTACTGTAATTGATGTAATTATGTGAAAATGACACATTATTGAAGTCATTAACATTCTCCTGCTAGGACATACGTCATTAGGCACTCTTCTATAGGTAAAGGTTACAGCCATTACCAAAGAATCCGTCATACTTCCAGGGTCCACGGGGAACTCGCGTAGCTCCGCCCAGATGAATTCGTACTCAGATAGCGGCTACCAGGATGCCAGCAGCGGTTACCACGGCAACCAGGATGTGGTCAAATCGGAGCTGAGGATGCAGCACTCCTTCCCCGGCGCTGGCACGAGCACCCCCGTCAAGATGGCCAGGGCGGAGGGGCAGACCTCAACACAGGTACCTGAGACTCCAAACTCTGGTTTGCAACCAGCAACACGCCACTCCAAATTTATTGTTCTTCTTTCTATTGGGTCATATATATGTATATTAAAAAAGCTAAGATCAATTGCATCTAATTCCCTAAAAAACGGTTTTAGTCGATTAACTCATTCACTACCAATGACGGATATAGTCGTCAAAGATCCTTTTTAAGTGGGCTGACAGTGAATGAGTTAAGTATCAAAAATTAATGTTTGTGCATTTTAAATTTGAGTTCAGCCCTCCAAATGACAAATGTGTTTTTGTTGTTGCGCTTGAGGTGCCATCAGTTGGCGGGGCAGTGCCCGGCCGTGCGATGCGAAGAGTCAGCTCAGTGCCTTCTCGCTCTCACTCCCCGCCTCGAGTCAGCAGCACGTCGCCCTCCCACGGCTCGTTGCGCGCCTACGGCTCGCCCATCATCACCGAACCCAAACCCCTTTCCTGTATCTTCTCCACCACCTTGCCCTCCCCGGCCCAGCGCACCATGAGTGCCGGCGGCTCACCCCTCACCACCAAGAAAAACTCCCCCGCCGCGCTGCGACGAGTGGGCTCCGCCAACTCACGGCAGGGCAGCACCAGCCGCACCACCTCGCCTTTCCAGGCCTCGTTGGGCTCGTCGTCGGGCCGCATGGGGTCGCCTTTGACCCTGACGGACAAGCAGCCCGCTCACTCGTCTCCAGTGCGAACAAGTATGGTGGCCGTCCCGCAGCACTACAGCTCCACTCTGCCTCGCTCCGTCATCCATGGCGCCGACGCCTACCGGTCACAGGCGTACGATGTTTACGAGAGGAAGGTGCGGCCTGACAGCCTCGCAGGTAACCGGCACACGCAAACTTTTACGTCAAGGTTTTAGCATATGTAGATGCTCGTTTTGTTTGCTTATCAAGTCAAGGTGTACCAAATATGGCTGTCAAACAATTTATAACAATTGTATTCAAGATGAAAGATACATTCCCATTGTCCTTCATTGTTACTCCCATTTTGTCCGCTTTGATAAGACTTTTTGACAAAAAAAAAAGTAGGAAAGCTATAGTTATCGCTGTAAAACAAGCACTGATGCAATCCTCATGCTGACTCTGCACTTGACTTTGTGCTGCCTGGGGATATCTTCAGATGCTCTGGTGGATGATGACATTCAAGGTGAACATTTTTTCTTCCCTGTCCTGCTTTCTGTTTGTGTGTGTGTGTGTGTATTGTGTATGTGTTGTGTGTCTGCTGCAGTGGCCGCATGCGTGCATGGTTGTCCTTTGTGGCCGCGTCCCATTCCTCAGCTCCATTTCTTCACTTTTGACTGCAACTCGCGAGTGGTTGCGATGTCATCATTATTTTGGGCCGCAAGGGGAATATTTACTTCTAATGTCCAGGTTCCGCTATTAATCCCGGATTACGTTCACCAGCGCTGCCTGCCACATTTTGGCCGTTCTTGTCAGTGGATGCTCAGCCATGTGACAAATGGAGATGGAGTGCACTGGGACCTCACACTTCCTCACTTTGCCTTTAACTTTTCACATTCACTTGACTCAGCTCAAGCGGACGAGTGTGTCGGCAGTCTTTGTTTCTCTCGCTTGGTGGTTTCCTGTCACTATTGATGCAAGAGATGCTTTGGTTTGTTACGACGCCCTTCCACCTGGCATTTTCCATCTTCTGCTACTGAGGAAGGTGGGAAAATGCTTTTACGGTGAACTTGGTCCTCAGCGCAGTGCTTCTCCTTGAATTAGGTTCAGACAGGCTTGGTTCTAGTGTAGAAGGCACCGAAGGGTCTTCAGATTTGTCAGGGGAAGCACGTCCTTCTCCTTCAGTCGCTCTAAAAGCCATTCTCTTGTCTTTGCAGGCATGCGGAACACATACGCCAGTCAGTTGGGCCCAGACTTGAGGTCCAGTATTTCCCCAGGACGCCGCATTGCGCCCATCTTTGAGGACCGCATGTACCAGACCCCGTTGTACCTCAGCTCGGCCCACACCCAACAGGGCAGCATCTGCAGGAGCGCCTCAGGTGTGATACACACAAATTACGAGGATTCTTTTAGCACTGGTGTCACTGGAACACAATATGACAGCCTGTCTGGCCTTTAGCACCACAAATGGGTCTTTCATTATTTTTGTCCCTTGCCCGTCTATTTTCTTTCTCGCCTTGCTCCCACCGGTGTAGGACGCAAAAGGCTTGGCTGTGACACACCAGGCGGGTATTATTGTTATGGCACGCTAACATAAAGGCGACCGTTACCTCATTTTTAGCGGCTGTTCGAGAAGATAGCGTGGTGCCTTGAGACACAATTTGGAATAATAAAAGTGAATGAATGAATAAATACATAAATAAATTTTAAAATAAAAAATCTAATAAATAAAAGAAATGATAAAATATTGAAAAATTAAAACATAAATAAAAAAATGGTTTCCAAATAAATGCATAAATAAATATATAGCTCGGGTTACTCTGAGCCTCCTCGCTGTCCATGCATGCAGCACCTCCATTCGGCGGCGTTGCCTCCTCAGCACATTGAAGATGTGATCACGACCGATCCGTCTCCGATAATAGCTATTGATACTTGCGAAGAAGCCCCACTGATGGGCTGCCGTAATTTGTTGTAGCCTGTGATGTATATTGACAAAACGCAACGGGGTTGCAAGTGCGAGACGAGGACCATTGACAGTCATTGTGAGCCTGGTTTTTCGAGTTTTTCTTTAAAGGGCTAGGCCTCAAGGGTAATTTTAGTTATGAAAATGAAGAAAGTATAATTTACAGCAAAAAATATGATTCATTTCATCCATAAGCTTTTTAATTCATATTTATGGATCGTGATTTTTACCTGCCATAACTGAATATTTTTTCTTTTTTGTTTAAAAAAACCCCTTTTATTTCATTTAGTTGTTGATGGATATTTTAAACAATCACTTGAATTCACTTTTTTACTAGGAAATTTTTATTTTAAGGCCTTATTTCCTTGCCCCCAGTTCATTTTTTTCTTCCTTATTTTTATGATTTATACGCTGGTGATTCGCTCTGTGTTCCTCCTCTGTGCAAATGGGCACTTTTAAAAGATATTGATCCTCGACTGAAAAATAAATGTGATTTTAAATCAAAATAGTGAGGCTAAGATTGCATTTAGGGTACACTGTGTTTATACTAATCATTCCAGCATATTGGCCTTGCGCAGGAGCAGCCGTGCGAGGAAATTGTGTTTTGGGAACAGCAACTCACGCTGACATGTCGCCTTCTGCTAGGAAGGAGGGGAGGAAATTGTCAGATAGGATGGAAGCGTCACAGAAGTCATGCGAGTTTGTTTTTGCTAGTCGTGAGCATTGTATTTAAAAAGATGAGGTCATTGTATCATTTTCAGGGAATTAAATGAGTTCAGGTGTCAGGGAGGAAATTTATCCGTAGGCGTTAGCGTCCACTCTGCAGGTTGTAAGACACTCCCTTCTTTGCAAGTGGGTATCTAGCTATTTCGGGCAGGTCTCGGCTTAACGTTGCCACTCTGCTGCGTTTGGCAAGATTAGCTTCTAAGCATACGGTGGCACGGCCAAGCGGGAAGGAGCAGAGGAGAGGATTTGCGGATCATCACGGAGGTTGTTTTTTTGTTTTTCCCCAAAGCGCTCGAAGCCCTCCCGGCTAAACGCAATCTTGTTAGAACAAAGCGAGGAGCAAGCGGCCCTTTTGAAGAAGAGGAGTCACGTCTTTGCTAAACCACGGGAGCCTCAGTTTTATCCGTGACATCAATCGGTTCCAGATTTGAGATTCCGCCGCGTCGGCGCCTTTTGTGGTCTCGGCTCGTCTAACCCAAATCTTCGAACGCAGCCAATCTCACCTGGATTTGTCTGTTTGCGTGCGTAGCGTGTTTGGATTTCATCTCTGAGGGCTTTGCTCTTTTGGCCTCAGGCGTGGGGAGTCTCCAGCGGACATCCAGTCAGCGCAGCGCCATGACCTACCAAAGAAACGACTTGGCTCTTCACCCCTCCGCCACCTACGCCGATCCGTATCGCTCGGCGCAGTACCGGCCGTGCGATTCCAATTATAGTCGACAGGGCGGCGTCCTGGACGATCCCACCCGCTCGCCCTCCATAGACAGCATCCAGAAAGACCCCAGGTAGGTTCTTCTCCTGCTTCTGATTGGTTGCAAACGTTCCACATCACTCCCCTCGGTATTTGTAGGGAGTTTGCGTGGCGAGACCCGGAGCTGACCGAGGTGATCCACATGCTGCAGCACCACTTCCCCTCGGTGCAGGCCAACGCAGCCGCCTACCTTCAGCACCTCTGCTTTGGTGATAATCGAATTAAAGCCGAGGTACTTGTCCCATACTTTTAAGTCGATGCTGGCCAGCAAAACAAAAAACATATGCTAACCAGAAGCTGAGTTGCACTCTGTTTGATTACCGACGAGACATGTGGCTAGCAAACAAGATTCTCACCGACTCTCCTTGCAGGTTTGTCGGCTCGGCGGCGTCAAGCACCTGGTGGATCTTCTGGACCACAAAGTACTGGAGGTCCAGCGTAACTCCTGCGGAGCTCTGAGGAACATTGTGTATGGAAAAGTGATGGACGAAAACAAGATCGCACTGAGGAACGCGGGGGGCATCCCGGCTCTGCTGCGACTGCTGAGGAAGAGTGTCGACGCCGAGGTGCGGGAGCTCGTCACGGGTGAGTCTCGGCTTTGTGTTCTGATTCGGTGCTGCTTCCGGGACTGATTGCGAGCTGCTTTCAGGATCTTCAGTCATCGTTTTTCGGGTGCCTTAATAACAAGATACCTGACTTGGTGTCTGTCAAAATACACACAGTGTCAGTAAACATGTTTTAACAATATGATTGTCACACTTTAATTGAAACAATTATTTTAATCAGAATTTCTTATTATGAAGACACACGTCTTGTAGTTTCTTCCTTGAAGGCAAACACGACACAGCACTTCATTGCGCTTTTGTTTGTCATCAGCAAACGTGTTTGGGATCAGGGTGGAGCACAAACGAACGGGCCAAGCAAGCCGTTTGGCTCCCAGGTGGTTGATTCAGCTGTTTTTACTCAGCTTCGGCGCAAACTCCAACTGTTTCAGGTTACAGGTCCAATGGTTACTTTCTTTTTCAAAAAAAGAACAGACTATCACAGTAGTGTAGTATATTTTCTTGGCGGGGGTTGACATGCGAAACAAAACACCTCTCTACTTCGCTTCAGCAAAAATACATTCCTGAAGCGGTGCAATGGCTACTGTGAAAATGTCTCACTTTAAAAAAGCGATGTCTCGTTTTAGACAACCTCTGTGTTTTCCACCACCGTCAAGGGTCAACCGTGTTCAAAACAAGTTCCCCGACCCTCCTCCGCGGCTCTCTTTGAGAAATCCAGGTGCTAGTTATGCTACATTAGCAACAGATGGCCCCCCTGCTCCAGGTCAGGGGTCATGTTGTCCGACACAAAATGTTTACCTGCTGCCTCACCCTGCAGCTGTTGATATTCTCGCTCTCAGACTCTTGAGAACACAGGCTCCAACATCACAGCTCTGACAAACGTTATCAGCGGCCGGAAACTGCCACCTAAAAACTCTGGGTGACTCTCCGAAAACTTAAGACGCTTTAGGCAAGTCCACTGGATTCAAAAGTTGAAAGATTCTTTAAGGAATATGCCTTTAAAATACGTTCGGAGAAATTTCAGAAGATTTATGACAACTATGCTGCAGATGAAAACAATGGAATTGTCTTGAATGTTGACATTTGCACTCACTTTCAACCGTGTATCATCCCCGACCTGCCAGAAAAACAAACTCGCTAACGCCAGACGTAAAAATATTGTCTGTGTCTCAAGATAAAAAGTTGTGGCGTCGCTCCCAGAATGCTCAAGGCATGGCTCTTTTTTTTCCTGTCTTTATAAAGAAGCCTAATCCAAAAGCAAGCGCGAGCCAACTGTCGGTAAACGGAAAACAAGTCAACAAATGAACACCCAAATGAGACCTTCTGGTTCTCGCTTGCTTTTTTTGTGGCCGACAGGCAAAACAATAGAAAAACGCTAGCTAGCCACTTTGAAGTTGTTTTGGTTCATGCCTCTTAATTCTCCTTCCCTTTGCCCCCTCGAGCGTCATAACATTGACCTCAGGTAAACACACGCGTCCCGAAATGGGGTCAAGCCACCGCCACAGATGACATTTTGGAACGGTCACGGGTGATTTATGGCCATACTTCATTTCTGACAGCATTGTGTGCTTTTGGGATGCTGTCAACATGCAAGAACGTTGTGTTTGATGTGTGTCGTCAAACTGAAATAATGAAATCCTCCACATGTACTTCAGGCTTTGAATGGATTCAAATCGCTTCCGATTGGCATTTGTTGGCAGGCACATCGCCTCCGACTGTGTGTGTTTGTGTGAATGAGCTCTGGGGCAAGCCACATTGTAGAATATTATATTTGTCATCGGCTTAATTAAAGAGGACATGGTGTACTATGAAATGAGTGGATATAAACAATGTGGAGAATTTTCTAGAAGCTAGTAGATAGCGTTAGTGTTAATCATTAGCACTTAACGTTTTCTGTTTAGCATTACATTAGCAGCTAATGCTAATGTAAAGTTAAACGGAAATTAGCATACAGTAGATAAATTTATCCTAAAAATCTACAACAGGAGACGATGACATGCTAATGATTGGATTTCAGTCAGGCTGATTATTCCATTGAGCTTTGTCACATTGTTATGCAATCGTTGTCTGCTGTTTATTTGCTAGGCGCGCCCTTTCTAATGTTACGCTTGCGCCACAGAAGTCAGGCTGGGCTGCAGCGCATGCCTGGCAGCGAGAGGCAGCTAATTAGAGGGACATGCTACAAAAGGGCTAATCCTTGACAGATGCAGCATCAAAGGCTGCCAAGGATTGTGAACCACCGACAGTGGCTACCAAAAAATAGGACATTTGAACTGAGTGGAAAGAGGGCAGCATTTTTTAAAGACTTACATTATTTATGTTTCATTTCATATGCTGGAGCAATGCCCTTTGTTGCCTGTTTCCCTTCTTTTTTTTTTTCCTCCCTGAAGGTATTCCGCTCTGATGTGGAAGATGGATGTGAATGTCTAATATAAGGCAGAGGGAGGGCAACCTTTTTGCTACCAGGGGCCATCTCTGTTTTTATAACACCCTCGAGGGGACATACTAAATTGATGAAACTATGTTAGATGTTTGAGAAGACATTTCACCTCTCAATTGAGAAGGCTTCATCAGTTCATGCAACAAGGCGTCCTGCTATTTGTGCTGTCGGCTGTGGTTATTATGTAAAACAGCCCTCACGATTACATAAAAGTAGCAAAAAGCTTGATTAGTGGGATTTTCAGAAAAAGCCCACTAAAGATTGTTGTTTAATTTCACACTTGGTGGGTGGACAAGCACTGCTGGATTATAATACAAACAATACAAAAATCGATCGTTTATCTCTTAAGAATTTCCACATAAGGTCTCCGTCGCACTGCTATTAAAAGCCCGAATTGTCAGGCCTTCTCCCCTAAGCACCCCCAACGCATCCTGAAAGCTCGCGTGTCTCAGTTGTCCCCGCCGCCTTGACCGAGTTTGCGTGCTACGTCTCCGCAGGGGTGCTATGGAACCTGTCGTCTTGCGACGCCGTCAAGATGACAATCATCCGCGACGCCTTGGCCACCCTGACCAACACTGTGATCATCCCCCACTCGGGATGGAGCAGCTCCACCTTCGAGGAGGACCACAAGCTCAAATTTCACTCGTCGCTGGTTCTGAAGAACACAACGGGTTGCTTGAGGTAGGAACCACCTGATGCATACGCTTGGCGCACTAGCAACCCCATGTGGACAACTAGTGGAAGTGGAGATGGAAAAACTACAATATAAGTGTTGTATGGATTGACAATATAACAACACTCACTGACATATATTCTTTATCCTCTGCAAAGAACAACCAATCTACGATGACTATATTTTACTCTTAAAGGGCTAGAGCAGGGGTCACCAACCTTTCTTAAACCGAGAGCTACTTCCTGGGTACTGATTAAGGCAAAAGGGCTACCAGTTTGACATACACTTCTGAAATAGCCAATTTTCTCAATTCGGCTTTCACTGTGTTATTATTGTCATTTGCAGTTAACATGTAAGTGTGATTTTAACAAGAATAGCAGAAATACAGTCAAACCTTGGTTTTTGACCACAATCCGTTTCAGAAGGCGGTTCGAGAAGCGAATCGGTCGAATTCCGAATCTATTTTTCCCATCACAAATAATGGAAACATTTTTAATCCGTTTCAAGACAAAAAACCCGCGTCTTTTTTAAGCATTTTTTCATTTGCGCATATTTGTCTGATCGCTCAAATGCAGCGCACCGCCGAACGCGCAACCGTAGCGCGTCGCCCACCGCGCAACTGCACCGCGACGATCGCATTATTGTGACAGAGCCGTCGCTGAAATTTAGAAAATATTTTTAAAGTCCTGATGTACGTAGTTTCCAAAATTGAAGTGGACCTAAGTGCGCAGGGAGCTTAATTTTGTCCGATCGCGCAGCTGCAGCGCACCACCGAACGCGCAACAGTAGCGCATCGCCGACCGCGCAACTGCACCGCGCTGGTCGCATTATTGTGACAGAGCCGTGGCTAGAATTTAGAAAATATTTTTAAAGTCCTGATGTACTTTCCAAAATTTAAGTGGACCTCAGTGCGCAGGGAGCTTAATTTGGTCCGATCGCGCAACCACAGCGCGCCGGGTGCTCACTGTCGCATTGCTTTAAGAGCGTCTTTGTGTTTTAGGATGGCTTTACTGCTCTCACTTGCTTTCTTTGGAGGCATGATTAGGGGTTAATACAATTCTAAAAGTAACGAAAATACAATAACAACGGAGTCAGTCGGCATCCGGGCGGCGCGGTCGGGTTTTCTCGGTTCCTCCCGGCTCATCTCGCGAGGTTCGACCTCCGAATTTTGTTGGACAACCGAAGCCAAAAAATCTCGAATTTTTTTGTTCGAATTCCGATTTGTTCAAGAACCAGGACATTCGAAAACTGAGGTTCGACTGTAAAATAAATAGATGCAGCTCACTGACAAGTGCCGCCATTTGAGCTAATTTTGGAATAGTCCTGCGGGCGACTCATGCGGTCCTCACGGGCGACCTGGTGCCCGCGGGCACCGTGTTGGTGACCCCTGGGCTAGAGACACCGGTATATGTATAAATCGGTATTAGTTAGCTTATCGGCTTATAAATATAAATTGACGCTCGAAACAACGAAAAGGAAGCTGTTGCTCTGAAAAATATAATTTAAATTTGCCGCACAGACGAGTTTGACTGCACCGAGCCGCCAGCCGGAAGTGACGTCTCTTGACGTCTCAAGTTGTACGCTTTTGGCTTCAGTGAATGTAAACAAAAAGAGGGGCCAGCGCGGAGACGTCGGGCCAGGTTTGCGGCCAACCCAGCTCGCCTAGCCGTGCCTTCCATTATCCTGGCGTACGTTCGTTCGCGGGACGACAAGATGAGTTGAGTTCGCATGATAGGATCCACGAACCGGACAGTGCGTGCCTCCTGTGTGCTCGTGTTCACAGTGGCCTGGTTGACTGTCATCTTTCCGGACTCGGCTAGCGTGCTATCACTCTTATTGTTCGTCTTCTTGTTTTAATTTTCCTATGTTGTTTACTTGTATGAGCGTTGTGAACTCTGTCTTGTCACCCTGGGATAGTGAGAAACGTAATTTCGATCTCTATGTGTGTCTTGACATGCGGAGGAATTGACAATAAAGGAGACTTTGACTTTGAAAAGTATGTCGAAGTGTGACGCGAGGGGCACAATTCAGAAAACGTGCTCAGCTCGTCGAAAAAATGCGATTTAAGAAATAAAATTAAAAATGCGCCTAAAACCTAAACCAAACGCTGCAGATGTTCATTTCTCCATGCGCAGTGGTCAACTCGGCACTCTACTCTTTTTACTATGCCAACCTAACCACAGTGACGGGAGAGGCACAATTCAGAAAACGTGCTCAGCTCGTCGAGAAAATGCGATTTAAGCAATAAAATTAAAAATGCTTATAAAACCTAAACCAAACGTTGCAGGTGGTCATGTCTTCATGTGCCGAGATCAACTCGGCACTCTAAAGCCCCCAAGAGCACTTTTTACTATGCCAACCTAACCAGAGTGACGGGAGGGGCACAATTCAGAAAATGTGCTCAGCTCAGCCCAAGTGAACTGCTAAATTCATCATATTCTGCGTCAAAAGAGGTTTCTGAATCGGATAAAATGATGCTAATATTGCCGCTAGAAACGGAGCTGTCGCTATCATCTGCCATGTTGTTTGGGTTTGTTGACATCCAGATGTACAACTTGTGACGTCACAGTAATGGCGCCGCCAGTTTGGCTTCGTGCGGGACCCGATCAATAAACTGGCATTTCATTTCAGCTTTATTCTTAGTAATCGGTGTCCATTTTTAATTTCCAATGCGGCAAATGTGTTCACTTTATACATTCTATCAAATTCCGTTCTAATTGAAAAAAAAAAAAGGATGTCTCTAGCCCTTTAAAACATCAACATTTCATCTCGTGTTGTAAATGGACATTTTCGCTCTTCTATTGTCGTCTGAGTGTGTACTCCAGGCTAGATGGAATGTTTGCAGTCAGTCGGTCGGACCACACGCGGGTTTCATCCATAATAGATGGTGTGCAGCAATGATTACACAAGTGGAGCAGACACACACTCATCTGTCAGTCGGTATGTTTACACATACGCATGACTTGTACGTGTGTGTGTGTGTGTGTGTGTGTGTGTGTGTGTGTGTGTGTGTGTGTGTGTGTGTGTGTGTGTGTGTGTGTGTGTGTGTGTGTGTGTGTGTGTGTGTGTGTGTGTGTGTGTGTGTGTGCTCTTCAAACAGGAACTTGAGCTCAGCTGGCGAGGAGGCCCGAAAGCAGATGCGCACCTGTGAGGGTTTGGTTGACTCACTGCTCTACGTCATCAAAGCCTGTGTCAACACTTCGGACTTTGACAGCAAGGTACACACAAGGCAACACACTCAAACACATACATACGTAATTGTTATGCTAAGAAGAAAACATGTTAGGGGGAAAAAGAAGAAGCTGTGTATTGGTTGGAACCTTTTAACTGCCTGACCAGCCGAGCAATTATTTTCCATTTGTTTACAGTATATAGCAATAGTTTGTATCTCTTAAGCAAAATGTCTCTGTGTTCCCTCCACACCAGATCGTAGAGAACTGCATCTGCACGCTAAGGAACCTGTCGTACCGTCTGGAGCTGGAGCTGCCTCCGTCGGGATTGATGGACGCGCAGGAAACAGACGCCATCCTGGCGAGCGAGTCACCCAGCAAAGATATAAACAGCTACAGCTGTTGGGGGAGGAAGAAGAAGAAGAAGAAAAACAGCTCTCATGAAGACACTGTGAGTGTGGCAGGATGGGGAAGAGAATTTACATGATTCACAAAAACATTCGGGGGGGTGGTGGGGGGTGTTCAGGTTCAATCTCAAATTTGCGAGTGCCATATATGCCGCTTTTGTTTTTCAGTGGGACGGTGTGGGACCAATCCCAGGCTTCTCCAAGCCCCCTGCGGGTGCCGAGATGCTTTGGCACCCCGCCGTGGTGAAGCCCTACTTGACACTACTCGCCGAGAGCTCCAATCCTTCCACACTAGAGGGCGCCGCTGGGTCACTTCAGAACCTGTCGGCGGGCAACTGGAAGGTATCTATGGCACGATATACTACATAAGCACATTTTTCAAATCACATGACTGTTTTTAATGTCCTGTCAATCCATGCAAATGAATAATAATAATAATAACAATAATCTCCAACACTCAAAGTTCACTGCATGTCAGAACTTTAACAAATTAATTTTCATCTTTGCTATTTTGCCGTTGTCCCTCCCCAGTTTGCAGCGTACATCCGGGCCGCAGTGCGTAAGGAGAAAGGCCTGCCCATCCTCGTGGAGCTGCTGCGAATGGACAACGACCGGGTGGTGTGTTCGGTGGCCACCGCGCTCAGAAACATGGCGCTGGATGTCCGCAACAAAGAGCTCATCGGTAAGGGGCTGTTTTTTTTCCATCATCGTAAAGCCCTATTCTACCACTAGAGGGAGCCAATGTTGCACACTTTGAGAACCACTGAAAAACTTCCTCATGAAACAAACCCCAAAGTCATCCATGAACCAAGTAGTTGAATTAACGATGATGTATATGAAGTGACATAATTTGCATCTGCCCGCCACCCCGAGCATAAGGCCCCGTCACAACGTGTTAACTCCACGTCTCGCTCCCTCCCTCCCGCTCAGGGAAATACGCCATGAGGGACCTAGTGAACCGCCTGCCCGGAGGAAACACCACCTTGCTGTCGGACGAGACGGTGGCGGCCATCTGCTGCACCCTGCACGAGGTCACCAGCAGGAACATGGAGAACGCCAAGGCCTTGGCCGACACGGGCGGCGTCGAGAAGCTGGTCAACATCACCAAGGGCAGAGGGGACAGGTACGTACGCCAAGCCAAGCTTACTCTAATACAACTATATAGTTTATGAATATTGGGGTTCTTTTGTAAGTTTCAGGTTTTCTCTGAAGGTGGTCAAGGCAGCTGCTCAAGTCCTGAACACGTTGTGGCAGTACAGAGATCTACGTGCCATCTATAAGAAAGTAAGGACGTGTGTCATTCATAATCAATTAAGGATGGGCAAGTACCGATACCAAGTACCGATACTGACCAAACAAAATATCCGGCCTCTGTATTCCCCAATAGGACGGATGGACCCAAAACCATTTCCTCACGCCGGTATCCACACTTGAGCGGGACCGGTTCAAGTCGCAGCCGGCCCTCCACACCAACAGTATTCAGATGTCCCCCCTCAACCATACTGGTAGGCGTTTTTTCTTTTAGACACGGAGCTCAACGTTGCCCTCATGTCTCTCTCTCTTCTTCCTCCACTCGTAGCCGCCAGTGCCATGTCGTCTCCTGCCATTCG
Source organism: Syngnathus floridae (assembly GCF_059516105.1). Classification (NCBI taxonomy): domain Eukaryota; kingdom Metazoa; phylum Chordata; class Actinopteri; order Syngnathiformes; family Syngnathidae; genus Syngnathus; species Syngnathus floridae. Next base: position 11,041,398 of record NC_142420.1, on the reverse strand, counting down.
CGACCACACCTTGAGAGATTACCAGAGAGCACAGTCAACTATGCAGTTTTATAACTATCAAGTAGACAACGCTATTCACAAAAACCAATACACAGGTAAGGTACCATATATTTCAGCTTGTTCCAAAATGGCCGAATTCATTCCGCTTTAGCTTCTTGAAGCTTGACTCACACCTGGCTCCCTGACAGTCCAGCATGCAGCACCTGAGAGCCCAACAGGCCCAAAGTGGACTCGCTAGTCTGTACCGGACCACACAATAGTGTTATTATTGCGAGGGGGGGGCGTGCACTGTACGCCAGCCGAGAGCTCTTGCCAGCCCGCATTTGCTGGCAGGAGAGTGGGAGGGCAGAATAAACAAAAACAAGAAAAAAGAGAGCACTGGTGGAAATGGGAGTTTGTGGATTCCAGTGGCGAGACGGCGTGCCAACGCCAGTCCCGATCCCCGAGGCCTGTGTAAACAAGTGGAAAGCAGCAGCCCGGCTGTTGCTTTCCCCTCCGTGGGGACGGGCATTCCATTTTCGCAGATTTGAATTGTTGAAATGTTTTGTACTTTGATTGCAGGGTCTGGAAAGCCGTTGTCGTATTACTACCCGTCGCCCACGCGGGAGGAGCCCAGAAGAACACAGGTGAGACCAAAAACATGCAGGTCCATTATGTTCTCTACAATACAGACCTCAGCATATCATATTTATGCAAACAGAGAATTTTTAATTAATTTTGGAATTCTTTTGTCAATATATTATTACTTTTTTTTAAATAAGTAGTTTATTTCTTTTTTTTATTTTTTGTTTAAAAAAATTCCTGTGTGTGTCTTGCACTCAGCCTTATTACTACACCGACGAGCCCAGCAGGAGGACTTACGACCCGTACAGGATGTACGTGCAGCATCCGCACGGCTACGACGACGCCTATGTGGACGAAATCATGGCGTACGCGCCCCCCGTGGATTATGGTGGCCAGCATCACACGCTCAAGGCTGCCAACAACTACGTGGACATTTACGCCAGCACGCGGAGGCCCTCTTACCGGGCCGAGCAGTACCCCGGATCTCCAGACTCGTGGGTCTGAAACTCAACCATGAACTTGGCTTTAAAAAAAAACAAAGAGACTTCGTTGGAATGTGTGTGCATACAGTGGGTATGAAAAGTCTACACACCCCTGTTTGAATGCTACTGTAGATGTTGATCAAGTGACAAGTCATTTTAAAACGTTTTTCCACCATTAATGAGAGCTTGTACAATTCAAATGAAAAAAAAAACATTTCCACATTACAAAAACCTGGCAGTAGGACAGGGGTGTGTAGACTTTTGAAACCCATTGAACGTAGAGGAGCAACAGCAGAGGGAATCATGGAATGTGTGTCAGTAGAGGGGAATTAGTTAAAGTAGTTGAGAGGGGTACACACACACAACGATTTTTAATATCGTAAATAGGGATGTTTCATACCACCTTTTTTCAAACCGGTACCAGTATGCATTTTTGACTACTTACCAATACCGATACCGAGTACAGACATCACTAGTACTAATAACTTCAATCAACACAATGACAAATAATTTTAATCAAATGTCTCTGTGATGCACACAATGATTTACAAATTAATCAAACAGCAGCACTAATTACTGGCAAGGAAGACTTACTCATCATTTTTTTTCACTTTAAGCATCTGTGGATGGTATCGGCATCCTTCTCGAATCGTATGTGTGTACCCCATTTTAGAGACAAATAAAAAAATCACGTGGGGAACAAAACTGGACATGAATGACAGTCCTGCTTTGTTTTAGATTTTAGATTTTTTTTACATCTTGTCGTAGCGCAGCGAGGGCGTGAGTCATGTGATGCAAGGATCTGGGAAAGAGTCAAGATGGAGGTTGTTTATGTATGTGCCGAAGCCAACATGGTAGTGGGGGAGGCAACGAGTGTACGAAAGGATGAAAGTGTTAGCTGTACTTACTGTTGTAACAATGTTGTGTTTTCTTGTAAATACAGTACACGTGGCCTGGTTTACACTCATCTGCACTGCTATACAAATCATGAACTTGTGCCATAATAAATCTCTAGAGATATATTATATATATATAAATATGAAGAAAGTATGTGGAGACAACAGTGGCATACGTACATAATGAAAACATGATAATAAAAAGGACAATTTTGTTTTTTACACTCTGGCCATTTTTTTATTTGAGTAATTTTACAATCATCCTGCGAAAATATACTTCCATTTTATCAAATTAATTAACATCAACAAAAAACAACCGACAGCACTTTTAGAAAGATGATAATCAGTTTATTGAACAATATTTCTCACTATTGTTCATAATGCGACCTGTCAATCAAGAAAGCACGATTGTCGGCTGTCAACCGATTCCTTGGGTGTACCTTATACAGTGTCCAGTGAGTCTGACAGTTTAGAAGTGCATTTTTTCCCCCCGGAAGTGCACAAGTGTTACTCGTGGAAAGACCAAGATGTCACGTTTCAGGACAGCAGCGAAGTGGGCGTGGCTTTGGGCGTGACGTTAGCAGTGGTTTATCGTATAAAAAGTGAAGCGAGCAGCTTGAAGGGGAAGTTTTGTACATTTGTTAAAAGATGGTACAACAAGGCAGTAAAAGTGGCGGAAAAGACGGTCGTCTGCTTAAAGCTGGACACCCTCCCGCTGGTTGGTATTTATTTGCATGCACTTTAGGTCTCCGAATTTAGATCGTTTTGGTTGCCTCGCAACTCGTTTCGACGTACTGAACCTGCATTGTTACAAAATTGCCTTCATGGGCGCGTTATGGGGTCTATGTGAATGTAGTGTACCCCGCTTGCATCTTTTCTATTCTTTTCAAATGAGCTTCAATAGTTTTAGGCAAGATCGTGTGTTTTTTTCGAAAGTTTAGTCTAAAGCAATCGTTCAAATAGTTTTTTTTTTGCATGTTCAATAGTGAAATTTAGAAGTTTTCAGAGTAATGTCTACGAGTGTGGTTTTTTATTTGAATTTTTTTTTACGTGGGTGGGTTGGGTTATGATTTAGTTAAACAAAGTGTCTGGCAAATCGAAGTTGCGCACGCGTGTGACGTCACTACAAAAATAAACAAGACGGTAATGGCCATTACGTACAAAACTTAAATGTTCTCACTTTCTCCCAAATGTATTATATATTGTATTCTCACCAGTGAAGGCTGGAGGCAAGCGAGTAGCCAAGAAAGGCTTGGAAGAGGCCAGCAGCAACCATGGGACTCCGGAAAAGGAGACCAAGAGGCCTGACAAACCTAGGTAGGTATGCTTGCACAAAACGAATAAATTAGGAAAAAAATGTATGAACATTCCTAGTACTAATTAATAGTTTATAAAACAGTGTTGAACCAACTGACTTGTTTATGACCAGCTTTCGGGGTTGCTTGGCAGCTGGTGAACCAAACTGTGGTCAGTGAGGTTTTTTGTTTTTGTTGCCTCAGGCCTCTGCCCAGTGCCAACAAGATGCAACAAGTGGGTCTTCTTCTGGCAGGAACTCTCGACAAGGTACCCCAAAAACATATTAATGTTTGATTTGTCGAAGATTAAATTTCCAACGGCCTTCAATGCTTCATGCAATATTCTTACTTTTGTATTTTTAATCTTGTTAGTTGAGTCACGACTTTCCAGAAACGCCTGTGAGCGTAAGGCACAGTGGGGTGCGACCCGCTGTGGAGAAGCCCCACTCTCCTCGAACCTTCTGCATCCAGCAGCCTAGGAAGTTCTGAAGGATGCCTTTTATGCTTTGGAGGAAAAAAAAATATTCTCTTTAATTACTAAAAGTCTCACCTTTCGTGGCTGTTTCATGGTTTTGTGTGTCAAATGAAGATTTTGATGTTCAAAATCTATTCTTGTTTCAACATCTTTGTATTACTTGGCGTGTTAGACGTTCAATAAAAAAACTGGATTCTGAGATTGTTTTTGCAATACCTCACAATGACCGCAAGGTAGTAACAAATGACGACACTAATCTTGACGATTGTTTTTGTAGTACTTCACAATGACCGCTAGGTGTTGACAAATGACAACTATACAGAATTTTATCAAAGAGATGCCAAATTACATGTATTCACTGCACAATACCTATAAAGCTCCACTAGATAACATTATTTACCGAGAAGTTTGACTTTAATTTCGTTATGCTATTGATAAAAACATTGCACAATGATTTGATAATAACTGGAAGAAATCAATTGCTCTTAAGTTTTTCCAGAGCGGCATATTTGTGTATATAACTGGGAAGTGAGATGGAAAATATATTAGTGTTTGATAAAACCCTCAAAGGTCAGGCAAGTAGCAAAAAACATTTTCATCACAAGATGTCGCTATAGACTCATGTGGAGTCTAAATCAGTCACGGAGCTTGAATCACCTGTTCGTACCGGTCCTCGATTTACGACGAGTTCTGTTACAGAGACGACGTGACACAAATGTAATTAAATCCATCCCTACACTAACGCAGTAGACAAGTCATAGCCAAACCAAACATATTTATGAAAATATTTTCTCGGCCACAAAAGAAAACAAAAGAATAATCTATTCATTGAGTGACGTTTGTTATCTCGAAATATCGTCGTAAACAAATGAATCTGCAACTTGTCATTGTTCAAGGGGAGGAGGCTGAGGATGATCCGGGGCAGCCCGCCGGCCGGCTGGCCGGCCCTTCAACGACAGATGACCTCATGCTAGGAAGGAGGAGGAGTCTATCTTCGGCAGAGTCTACCTTGGTGCTGGAACAAGTGGGTGCAGACTTTTTTTGTGTGTGTGGAGTTATTCTCAAGTACAGAGGGACGTTAGCTTTCCTTTTCCTTTTTTTAATGAGGGAGAATACTCACCAAAAATTCAACAGGTAAGACGTTCATTAGGTTTTCGTAATTGTGACGTAAATGTTAAAAATAGCGAGTAGGTACTGGAGGCGAAATGTTGGGGCATGCCCAGCGGAGGTGCCGTCACATCCACCGGGGACTGACAGCGACTTTGGGGGCTTTACGTCGAAAATGATTTGACTTATTTTTCTCAAACTAATTGTCAAAGGTAACACGGTGGTTTTTGACAGAAATGTTATCTTTTACAGCTTGACATGAAGTTGGTTCGGGAAAGTTGTCGGTCAGGTAGCGTCTCCATGAACACGCATGCAGGTCAAAGTGAATGAAGCTAACGTTAGCATGCTAAATGAGCTCTACAAGTTGCTCAAGTCATTTATTTAGTTCTGTTTTACTAAGAAGTTTGTCGTTCATATGTGTGTCCTGATATTAAACGACACACGTATTACAAACACCTGATTTAAAACAAGCTACTCGTGTTTTACCTACATTATCAAATGTAACATTTTTAAAGTTTGCCATTCTGTTAAAATGACAAAAAATAATACATTTAGATCAGTCAAGTATAGATAAATAGAGCTTTAGATTTTTTTGAAGCTGTAGCATGTTTGTCCATAATGAAATATATGTGGCACACATACAAACTGTTGATAAAAATAGTTTCCTAAATGCACTTATTAGTGACTAATATGGAAAGAAATATCTTTCAAATACAGCTTTTGCAACCCTTCATTAACTGTTTATTTTGATGTTAAATGCCACCCAGTGATTAGAAACCACAATGTAACTGACGCATTGCATTTAAGACTATTAAAACCAGTCTTGAATTTCCTCACAGCGTCAGGCTGGCTCCCGGTTGACATGGAGATACTCAGTATTATGTTTCCACCAACACCGTTTCGGAGCAATTCTACACTGATTAAGGAATTATTATAGTGCCCGCCTGATGCTTCTGCACTTACCACAAAGATGTGGTATTAGCACCAGGAGAGACTGAGTGCCTTCCAGTCTGAACATAGCCTGGTTCCCATGGTCCCCGGGGCCAGTTGGCCCCGAACAGAAGCTGGCACCAGAGTGGCATTGTTATGAACGAGGAGAGGGACTTTAGTGGTTCGAGTGACCTGATTGACGGCACACACTGAGCTCTTCATAATGGTCAAGATGATGAAGAGGATGGGGAAAAGGTTCCCACAGAAAGTTTGTAGGACAGTAATATCCCAAAATGGGTTGTCGTTTTCAAATTCAAGCAAAACACAGGGCAGGTTTAATTCTTTCCAGTTTACGGTCGAAAAACAATTGGAGGATGCCCGGTGGGATACACTCGAGTTGTTCAGATGTTACTTATTTTAGGTGTTCTCTTTGTGTTTCCTGTGTTGATTGGCTGTCAACCAGTCCAGGGTGTAACCTGCTTCTTGCCCAGAGTCAGGTGGCCTTAGGGAAAAAAAAACTACCTCTTATATCTTTCGGCTTATTTGGCTCAGTCCTTACGAGCAAAGACGTAGAATGACGTTCCCTCTGAGATCAGCACGAGCGTGTGACGCGGTAGATGCAAACACTGCGTGGAGGAATGGAGCAGCGCAGTGTGAAATTGCATAGCCTCAGCGTGCGCATATTTGTGGTAAAAAAGAAACTGGAGAACAATACACGGGAATGCGAGTCTGTAAGCTCAGATGTTGGACTGCTTGCACTCAATTTGACACGTCCCATAAAAGCTTCCTGACCAGTTTTTCTTTTGTTACTTAAGTGAATGCTGAAGTCATAAGGAAGGCAGACATGTCAGTAACGTGTTGGACTTGCAAAAAAAAAAAGCAGGGTTTTTTTTCCCTCTAGGAAAACTTTATGTAACTTGTAAAGGCAACTTGTTAATATTTCACTCTTCATCAAATACGAGGCTTCCCCAGAGGCAAACGTTGAGCTGAGTCTAGAAAGCAGTTTCCCCATGACTTTTTTTTTTATATATATTTGGACTCCCTGTGTTCATTAGCACATAAATCGCTCGGTGAGTTGTTAATAGAGGGATGGCCAGATAATTAGCGTCACTTAATAAGTGAGATTCCCACGAGGTCTGAAGAGCCGTGTCGTTCTCGCCGGAGGATTTGTGAGTTATTTGACGTGGGAAAAACTGCCTCACCACCTTCCATTATCCTTAAATATACGTTACACGAAAATCCCGCCTTCATGTTGGTGATTGCCCATGGGTGTCTTCGTTTGGATGTGCTGCATGAAATATGATTTTGATGTGGAAAAACAAAGTAGAATGTCTTGTCCTGTCTGTTTTAATTTCAGGTTTAAGGAGCGTGAGATGTAAGTTTAAATACGGAGAAGCCTTTAAAATATGCCTTGACACTTTGGAGGCTAACCGTCCTGGGACTGGAAGAAATTGCCTTTCGCACGCTGTCGCGTCGTCACCGACAGGCATAGATTGACGCATCAATCACGTCGAGGACAACGATTGGTGTTGTCGTACGATTCAAATTTTCTAATTTGCCCCAGTAGACGGTGTTCCTTAACTGCTTTGGAATTCTGGCAAAATAGTGCTTTGTTTTTATGTGGCATGTGAATGTTTGTGCTCCATGTTGTTGCAGACACTTGAGATTTTTACCGGAATGTGTCGCTCGCTACTACGACGTAGTCATTGGTTGGCACATTTGTGTACTTTTACGTCCAACGTTCTTCTTTGTTTTGTTCTTGGCGGAAAAGACGTCAGCTGTCTTGAAGAAGGTAGCTTCTTTCCGTTACAAGCGCATCACCGCCTACGCGGCAAAAATGCGAGGACTTTAATGGGCTCCTTCCGCACTTCGATTTTTTTGTTCTCGGATTTTCACGCTTGGTGTGTCAAAATCAATTTGGGCCTTGAAAAAAAACCCAAAATTGGGTCACTCACAAACAGCCTCAGGGTGGAATTGATCCAGTTGCAGGAAAAGCAACAAGTGGCAAGTTTAGCGCCTTTCTGCTTGTCAGATCTGCTAAAATAGTGATAAGGATTTCATAACTGATAAAAGGCTGCCTTTATTTATCTCGTGTTTGTTATTAAATTGTCATGAGGCCACGTTGACCCGTGCTTGTGCAAGTAATGGCCCGAGAACAAGCACAACGGTTTTATGATGTTTGAGCTGAGGGAAGAAAGAACACTCCGATACCAAGCCCCGATACTGCGAATGCCTTTGATGAATAAAATAAGATCAAAATCATTCTCGTAGCAAGTGGAACATTCTTGGGTGGTTGTAGAGCTGAGGAAGTTGGAAGGCGGGGCTGGGAAGGATGCACTTGAGCCCAGACCGGTAGACGCGTGACATAAAAATGTCTGCCCTTTGTTCTTTGCCTTCCTTTCACTCCGGCGTGAATAGCCGACAATAGCCCACATCAAGACGGAGGTGTCCTTCATACCTGCTCTTCCTCCGTTCGTGTTCCTTAACGGGCCATTGTTCACGCTCGGCCGCAGCACCCAAGTTCGGGCCCGCCCTTTTTCCGGCGCTCTTCAAAGAAGTCCCGAGCTTCCCACAGGCGCAACTTGTAGCGGTTGCCGGAGCGCCCCGGTTTCTGATCCGCGACCTCACCTTGCCCCTTAGCGTGACGCTCTAGTATCGTCCCCGTGCCAGCAAAGAACCTATAATTACACATGAAAGCGCTATTATTAATTTTAGCAGCGGAATTGGCACATGAGTTTTTATTTCGTCCGGGAGTGGCTTCAAAGTTTTACTGCCGAACCTGTATTTTCTTTCGATGCAGTTGGGTCACACCGATCATTTGTCAATATCCATTTGTTGTTTATTGTTGGGTCAAAAAGTATGTGACTTGCTCAGTAGCTGAATAATGAGACAGAAAAAAAATCTGTCTTTAAAAGATATCAGTCTTACTTTACTTTATTGCTGCATGACTCTTGTGCAGCAAACCAGCTCTGGAAAAAAAAAATCGCCCACCAACATCGCTAAGCACAACAACTGCATTCAATGTCATGCTGATCGTAGTTTTCATTAATCATTTATTTTTTTCTCTCTTCCTGCGCGGTCTATCAAAACGTGTCCGATGGGTCGCACGCCGCTGCTCTGGCCTCGTTAAACACCGGCTATGACGACAGCGGCAAACTTAAATGTAATTACTCGTGCACTCGTAATTGGCCATTAAGAAAGCCGCGTGAGAACACACAGGGTGAAAAACATTATGTCGAGGTTGATCCGAGCTTTGGTTCGTTCGCTGTTGTCCCTAATAGGACGAAGCAGGTTTGTACACGATGCGCTTCCTCGCCAGAGGCATCTGAGATCAGCAATCCTGTGTGTGTGTGTGTGTGTGTGTGTGTGTGTGTGTGTGTCTGTGTGTGTATAGCGGTGTGCTCTGATAACTTCTCAAAGTGAGACGGCCCCATTAACCGCACGTCACGGCGGCATTGTGCAGGTGTCGTTTCTTTCTTCTTCACAATTGGCGGCGGATTTGAACTCCATCAAGACAGCGGTGACCCGATATCAAACTCACGGTGATAGCCTGAGGCGCAGCCCCGATTTCCTATTTCGACACTTTTGAAGGCAAGGTTCCCAGCAAGCTGCAGTTTGTCGCTTTGGTAAACTTGCAAACTCTAACGAAGTGTCTCCTTGAGATGCAAGTCGCATTTGAACCGTGGAACTTTACTGTTGCCGTTGGTAACAGAACGTAAGACTTATTTGTACAAGCCCTCTAAAATCTTTCTTCAAACTGAACTTGGCCTGACCAGATCTGGGTCAACCCTCCGTGTCCCTGAGCAGACCAAGACAGGAGAAAAAAAAAAAAAAAAAAATTGGATAGCAAGGCTCTCCCACAGCAACCGTAAGCCGTCCGTCTGTCCATCTGTCTGCAGCTGAGAATGCCTTTTGTGTTTAGTTTGTGAAACGCGAGACCTTATTTGGACGGTAGCGTAGCTCGCCGCTACCTTTCCAGCTTCTGATTGGTCAAGCATTATTTACTGTTGTCTGGACTCTTACTCACGCTTAGGTAAACAAGCACATAATGGCCGCACCTTGCTACGTTGCTCGCTGGCTGGTGAGCGCAATCTCAAACGGCCAAGTTTAGTCACACAGCGTCAATTACACGTGGAATTCGGGGCATTTCAGAGTTTTCCCTCTTCAGTGAGATAACACCACGAGTTTTTTTTTTTTTTTCTGGAGACGTGCTGAAGCATTCTTTCCGTGTACTCTTGCACCGGTGGTGACCTGCACAATTAGGAATGCTGTGGGAAAATGACCAGGCTGGCAATTTGTATTATTTTGGGGTTTTTTTGGGGAGGGGGGGTAGCACAATAATCTTGAAAGTGAAGAAATCCTGCGTCAGGTTTGGTGAATTATGAAATTTCACGTTTTTGTCTTTTTCTTTTTCTTCAAGGTCTCAACAGGGAAGATTCCGGGAGTGTTGCCATGTTCAAGGCGGTTCTGAAAAAGAACAGAGACGGCAAAGCAAGCAGGAAGGATTCAGGTACGTGGAAGATGTGAAGATGGGCATCGGGATCTTCTCAAAACATTTGATACCTGATCTTTGTACCCGCTTAAACTCATTTCAAACCTGCCCCTTATTAGTAAATAGCATAAAAGTGACTTTCCCAGCCAAGTGACCCAATCAGCAATTTTATAAGTTCAGCAAAATGAAAGTAAAAATGATTTTTTGCTCCATTAGCTCTTGTGAGCCACACCGAGCCTCTTAAGTGTGTTATGAATCCAATCCAAGCAGCCTGTGACACTTTAATCTTTTCATCAATTCACTTTGCTTTATACCGAACAGTGAGGCGGACACAGTATTCCCGCCAAGAAGGAACCCTATAAAAAGACGTCTCAGTTTTTTTGGCAACTCTTCCGAAATGCGTCAACTAAACAAACAGAAGTGCCCTTGTGTCATTTTCCTTCGAGGCCAAATGAGTCACAATCTTCCCGCGCTCGTCCCGATGTTCTCGTGTGACCGTTTTTGCTCCGACTGCATTTTGCGTTCCCGCGCTTGCATCACGACGCGGGCGTCTTCCACCACCAGCCTGCCGCGTACAAAAGATACAACGAGCGTTCCACCGCCGCTGTTTTACTCCTCGACGCTTAATACCAAGCTTGATTTATCATCCCACGCGGTATCTAATTGCGGCATGCGCTTACACACTCCAAGCGCGAGAACAACAGTGGAGTTTTATGGCTTCTTCATTCTTCCAGTTGGGGATCATCCGTCACGTCCCGCCGACCCACCCTGTCACCCTTTCTCATGGCGGGACAATAAAAGCAGGCGACTCGGTCCTCTTGGTTGTTTAGGGCTCTCAAGACAGATGAGAGGCGACGCTTTGCCCCTCCGGTGGCCATTCGTGAAGGCGCCTTACGTGAAGGCACCAATCGCGACGCCTGCTTCTATTCTTAGATTTGGAGCAGGTCACTTCCTGTCCAACAGCTAGTCAGTAAAACCTGATCCTGAAGGTTGTCCTGATCAAATATGGTCTTTCGGATATTTTATTTGCCCAGTAAGTTTAGAAGGGATCGGAAGAATAACGGCGATACAAGAGCGACACCCCCGACATGGCGGCAGCGATTGAGTGGAGACAGCTTAAAAGCAGTCAAGGAAAGTCGGTTCCCATGCCAGATAGCAGCGCAGTCATTAGGCTTCCTTTGGGATCGCCACATTGCCAATACCACAAAAACACAGCGAGCTAATTTGGTCTCTCTTAGAATCCTCCTCCCATCTCTCCTTGGCCTCTCGATTCCCTTCTAAGTACGGTGCTTTTTTTTCTTTTTTTATAGTGTGCCATGGTGGAAGTGGGATGCTGGTTTGTTGGGGCCTGTTGCCTTTGATGGAAACATGCACCAAGAAGGGATTTGTTTCAGAAAATATTTAGGGCTTGATGTCTATTTATAGTTGGAATCTTATTAACTCATTCACTGCCATTGACGAGAATAGACGAGATGCTAAATGAGTTATCCCAGCTTTCTGACCAAATAGTTAACTTTGCATAGAATGTACATTTTTTTCCAAGGCGTGATTTGACTTTCCATTTGCATTTCGACTGCATCAGGTGTAAATCTAAAACTGGAGGGGGGGGGTCAGCTGGACGACCAAAGTCTGTCATCCCGTACATATGTGCGAGAGGTGGCAGATCACAGTGGAAGTTTCAGCCCCCTGCTGTGGTTTCAGATTACCGCCGGCACACTTTCAACTGCTTTGCACATTTAAAATGACATAATCACATTAGTCAACAGATGTAAGAGACAATTAAAATGTCCTTTTTGATGACACTTTTTGCGGCAGTGGGGTGGCTTTTCTCTTCTCACGAGGCTGCACAAATTGCAGCCGGGGCCGCCTCGCTTTCATCATCCCGCACCGTCCAAGACGGCAGGGGGTGACTTTTCTACTTAAGCCCAAAATTTAATGAGGGCCAAGTGAGGATAAGCAGAGCGAGACAAGAATGTGAAATTAGCTTGCTGCTTTTAATGACTTTTTATGTCTTGTAATGTCATTTTTAATGGGGCCGGTGGCTGATTTGGAACAACCTCGCCTACATTTTCCAAAGAAGGTGAAAGATGAAGGGAATATTTATAAGCGAGATAAGCAAGTCCCCTTGAATGTGCATGTAATGAATGTGTGTGTGTGTGTGTGTGTGTGTGTGTGTGTGTGTGTGTGTGTGGGTGTGTGTGGGTGTGTGTGGGTGTGTGTGTGTGTGTGTGTGTGCGTGTGTGTGTGTGTGTGTGTGTGTGTGTGTGTGTGTGTGTGTGTGTGTGTGAGTGTGAGGAGCCCATTAAGCACCGCAGCGACGTGTTGCCTCAGCTGTGACTGGTACTTGTGCTGTCTCAACAGTTTCTCGGGTGTTTTGACACGAAACAGTGACTTGTTGCAAAAAGCTCCGACTCATTTGTTAACTAAGCCAAACTTTCATTTGGAGCTTTATACTTTCGAGGGCATTCACACAGTAAAGAAAAATGAATGAAAATGAAAATAACCAGTTGACCATCCACACAGAAGGGCCTTTTGAGCATTTTGAGGACCTCCCTGCTTTTTTTCCAAACACAGGCCAAGCTCTGCGTAGGTTCCGCTAATGCTACAGCTCCTGTATAGACATTGTGTGATTTTAAAAAAAGAAACACGGTTCTAAACAAAGTCCGCCCGCCGTTTCCAGCGTCGGCTTGCCCTCGAGAGCCTGTTCTGTCTCCGCGAACAGCTGGGTGGTAGCCTCTCTTCAAGCCATATCTACCACAGCCATTTTAAGACACACTCCCTCCTTGTCCTGTGGCTTCTAAAAAGGAATTTCAGAAAAACTCCCTCAAAGTCATCTTCACGGTGGCTGCGAGTGTCTTTTATTTGGAAACTAGCAGCTCAGCAGGTGGACGAAGGAGTAGGCTGCTCTTTTCTTGATGTTCTTGCTAGATGAGGCATTATTTAGTTGAGGAAGTATGAAAAGTTCGTCACCTTCACCCCGAGGCACGAAGAAGAGGTGTCATAAACGCATGCATGGCATCCTGCCAACCGCATCGTTTGTCATACTCGCAGGACATAAATTGTCATCCTGGTAGCACACGTGCTCAGGCCAGAACTCATCAAGGTGCAGATAAATCATTTCGCAGCTAAAAAAATTGTCCAAGTTGTCCGCATTACTCATAAACATTGACTTTTATTGACTTTAGTGTCAACTTCCATTTTTTTTTCCCCTCTAAAATGTGTGAAATGGCACTCAGGCTCATGTTTGCTTTTTTTTTTTTTTTTTTTGGTCCCAAGTCATGTTTGTCTAGATTTTCATCTCCAGACTGTTAAGGTAAGGCTTTAATATGGCGTACAAAAGAATGCAAAGGATTTTACAAAGAGGACCATTGAGTGCGGAGCAGGCTAGCGAAGCCAGCAGGCAACGATTTAGCAGGGCGTAGCTCAAACCACATTTTTTGGTTACACACACATTCATACATAAACTCACATACATGAACACACCCACAAACCTCAGGTGTATCCACATTAGACACGCCCTGTCTCTCCTTTTTGAAAAGCAAAATAAGGGAAGTTGGTGATCCCAGCCGACAAGTCTTGCTATTTTCCGTTTGACTCGCTTACAGCAAACATTCGGGCCTCGTATGGTTACAGATTGAGGATTAGCTAAGGCATCTCGCATTTGCGGTAAATTGGAAGGACCAGCTACTCTCTTCCAAAAGCTAAATTTGGTTCGTAAGACACTGGGCGTTGCGTTCCCTCGTGACCCTGTGACCTGCTAGTGGGAACATGGCAAAGGACAAGAAGCCAAACAAATACAAGGGTCTCATTTAAAGCGAGGGGTTATGTCATCCACGACACACCAGTCGGAATCCCGTCCCCTCCTTAACACCTACTTGTCGGTAGTCATGACCAACGTTTTGTTACATCAAAGAGAAGGCACAACTTTTATCAGTTTGCATGCCCCTTTTTTTGCGATAGCGGCGGTCACGGCGGTTCATCGGGTCTGCAGGACACAAGCTTTTCTAATTACACCGTGACCTGCTTTGGCAGACACATTCCTTCTGTCTGATCTTGCGTTTATTTCCTTCATACCGTCAGGATTTTTTTGGACCGTCTCACTAAGAACTCCAATGTTTATGCTTTGTTGGTTTCTATTGTTTTTTTGGAGTGTCTTTGGAGAGGTCTGACTTTGGGAAGGGGGGGGGACTTTCCTGTCTTTCAACATATCTGAGCTTTTTGTAAGTGTGTCTGCAGATGAATGTCTTGCTATGCATGGCTCAGGAGGATTTGAGGCAGGTTGAACTCGTGACCTCGGATGCTTTTGTGCCCAGCCGCAAAGGGAGAAGGGTTAGTGTCAATTGCAAAGAGGCGGAGTTTGGATAGAGTCCGCTTACATCTTAATGTTTACATCTACTGTGTCCCAACAATAATTGTCATTGAACAGAAAGGTCAAGCTTTTACAATTTCAATGTGAGAGATTTGTATAGCCGCTGCTGGGTTAAGGGTAATCTGATTTTTAAACTATCATTTCATCAATGTGCGAATTGAATTCAAATGACCCCGTGGGGTGATCAAGCTGGTTACGATTGACACCAAACGTTCTCCGTGAGCTATGTTTTGTGAATGGTGGGTGTAAGGCTGCAGTTTTTACCATGGTCCTTGTTTGTTTATGGGATTTGGCTGCTGGGGTGGACAGCTTTATAGACACGTCCATTCAGGGTTGCTGAAGCGGCCGTTGCCTGGCAGCGAGTGGCGTTCTCATGACCTCACCTGGCCCTGAAGAAAGGCGATCCGCCTCCAGATCTGTGCTAATGGCAATCAAAAGCGCCTCTTACACGATAGCAACATGAACTGCAGTCAGGTTGTAATTTGCCAAGAAGTAGATTGCAGTCTTCAGAATCCAAATGGGATGTGTCACTGGTGGTTCCAAAAAGATTTGTTTTAACTAGATTGTTGTGTAAAGATATTCTGACCCAAGTTTGAAGGGAATGTGTGAAAGTCTTGGCAGTCTTGGAATGCCTCATTGACAGATCCCAGGACCTCCTGGCGATGCTGACGTTTAGGTTACTCTGTGTAAGTTACAATGGCATGTTCTGTTTGGAGGTGGGCTCGCTCCTTTGCCTCCTGCGTGGTTTTTCTGCTGTGGAAATGATGGTGTTGAAGTAAACCACGTGCCAGACTAAGCACAGATTGGACCTCACACAGAATGCCACGGACATGACAGCAATGTTGGCTGTCTGGAACAGATTAATCCAATTTGCATTGTGTTCTATAGGAAGTATTGTTTTATTTTTTGTACAAATCAGTGTGACTTCTTATATCTTTGCTAACAGCAGTTCTTGAACTTTTCTGGGAAACCTCATACTGTCAATAAAGTGAGCTCCTTCTCGCCTTAGGTGATTGAAAATGAGAAGATTTGGATCTGTTCTCATCTTCGTTTAATTCATTCAACTTGAGTGCTCTGCCATCATCCATCTTCTGTTCCTTTCAAGTACAAGTCACTTTCTTCCCATGGCCATTGAGACTGATGTTTTATGAGGAGATATGGAAAATGTCACAGCGAAACCCCCTCCTCCCCCTTCTCCTCATCTGCGCCTTCTCTCCCACCCCCCCCAGCCCCAGCCCACCGCCCTCCCCGTCCTCCCCTGAGGCCAGGAGGAAAGGCATTCCTGAGCACAGGCCACTTCAGAGCTGCGGAACAGAGCCGCTCAGTCTTTTTGTTTTGATCTGAAGCAGTCTGCCGTCATGCGTGTCATTCCTATGTAGCATTAGCTCCCCTTAAAGGAGCAATATTACTTGTATTCTTTTGGCAAATCAAAGGCATACGTCCAAGATGAGCATTTTACGGCTTCGGGAAGAGTTCACACACTGCCTGTTGTGTTTTTCCAAGGACCACCGGCATCGATGAGTTCCGGGACGGTTGAATAGAATTTAATAGTGGTGTTGCAAATTTATGGATTCGTTAGATATATATAGGCTAAGACCAAAGTACAAGGGCACAAAAATGAGAGAAATTGTCTTTGAAACACTGCGCTAGTTATTTCAAGTGATCTTAAAGCATATATTGGAGTCTTTTAATTAGACAGATTAACATCTCATTAACCCGCCCGTCATTAGAGACTTTCACTGAAGACCATCCCCCAATTTCTCGCCCCTCCCGACCGGTTCTGTCATCCCACTGTTGATGGTAGTGTGTTAAACCATGACAGCTTTTGTCAGCGTGTCACCGGGCTCTCGGAAGTACACAGGGAAAGCCGCATTGGCGCTCAGTCCAGCGGGGGGAAATCGTGCTTTGTTTTGTCCCCTGAAAGAATTTGCATTCATTAGAGCCTTTTCTTCCTTTTCTTCTTTTTACTGTATAATGAACTTGCACTGCAATCTAAAATCATCAACAGGGACAGTGAGTTGCTCCTCTTCGCCACTCTCGTGGTTTTGCAAGCAGCGTGTGTTCCTCCAAAAAATGACGTCCTTTTTCGGTGCCATCACAAAAGTGCCATTTACATTCGCCAAGGGCACCAACGCAACCCCAAACCGAGACAGAACCCATTTTCTGCACTTGTTGGTCCTTTTTTTTTTTTTTAATCTTTGGTCACTGTTCATTTCCCCCATAAAAAAAAAAAAAAAAGACATTTGACCGCGGTAAATGTTTCCACTGTGCGTTGGTCCATCATTGCCTCCGGACACAGTTTACTTAAGGCCTTGAGCAAAGTTTTTACTGGCGTGCGTTAATGTAGCTAAATACTGTGGCGCTTGACAGCAGTTTTCAAAGTAACCCAAAACCCTGTGGTTCTATCAGCTTAAGATGACTGCCGGTTGTTAACGCAGTGTTGTGTCAGGGATCAGAGATTGCAGATGTTCAACTCACTCTTGTGGCCTTCATACATTTTTTGATTTGAGGAGCAACATTCTTAACGATGCAGTACGGTGGCAACGTAAAGATCCTTGGCCCGTCGTTAATCGGAAATTACAAGGCCTCTCCTGAACGCCACTTCGGAATCAAAAGCACATTTCGACGAGTCATTAATCTTTACGATTCAAGCGGAGGATCACGTTGCTAGTTCACAGCAGGTTTCAATGCAGAGAAAGAACAAGACTTTTGAAATCTAGATCACCGACAGAATGCGATGATGCTGTCACACTAGTGAGACAAAGTGCTAAGACTTAGACTTTCACCTAAAGACCCTGTTGACTTCTAGAGTGCCTCGTTGTTTTTTCAGTCCACCTCAACAACCAGCATGTGGACCGGGACTGGCCACTTTAGAGTGCCTCGTTGTCAAATTATGAGGCAGAGCATTAGTTGGAGTATGGACTTATATTGACCTGCTATTTTTTACTTTTTTAATCTTATTTTGTAAATGAGTGTCTTCAAAAAAACTTTTTCATATGGGTTGTGCATGTCCTAGTGGGCTTTGGCCATCTACTTTGATGAGAAGTAATGAGCATGCATGGCACTATAATCATTTTTGCTCGGTCTTAGGGCAACAGTGTGTAATTAGAAAGGCTTGATTTCCTGCACCGCAAAAGGGCCTAAAATTGAAGGCTTTTCCCCGAGCAGGGTTTAGGAAAGTCCCCGAAATAGCTCTGGTGAGTTTCCGTCCTTGTGTCTCACTGCGTATAGTATCGGTCAGATGGCGGTGCTGTCGCCGTGACATACTGCAGCCCGTTGGCCGGCCGGCACTCGCATGATCTGCTTTGATGTGGCACCCCTTGTTTTCAGAGCCATCCACCCAAATTACAACTTTGTGTTAATCTCTTTTGCATGCGACATGACTAAAAACGTGTTTCAACCTACTAAGTCAACTGAAAGTCTGTTAGCGTAATGCTAACCCATAATGCAAAACACAATAGGCGGGCTAAAGGAACTAGCATTGGTGCTGCGGTGTTATATGCCTTTAAGGAACTAATACGTGAACACCAGCGGTGCAGCAACACAGAAAGATTTACAATATTCACAGGCGTATATTCTTTATCTACTGTGACTAAATAACAATTGCGACTTTGTCATTTATTTGTTTCAGTATGTGGGATACTGCCCCCTGGTGGACATAGCACACACACATAACAGAAGGAATAATTGATTAACTTTTTAATTATCTACTTAAATTATCTAATTCTTGGGCTGGATCGGACTTTCTATTAATCCTACACCTCAAGGCGCTGATCTCGTTCATTCCCCTGTTGTGTGGTTTTCATATATGAACGCATTTGGGGTTCACAGGTCAGGGTGGCAGCAGCAGTTCCTGGCCTTGGCTAAAACACCTTTGGGACATTCACAGGTTTTTCTAGATGTCAGAGGCCACGCAGAGGTGTCACTGCAAGCCTTCCGCTTCCTGTGTCTGGCATTCATCTTTGTTTAGGAGCCCTTTAAAAAACACAGGACAGCTTTGTGTCTCCTTTCTTGTGGCGGGAGCCTGCACAAAATGGCTCTCTGTTTCTCATTAGCCCGGCAACACCACTTGTCCCCCGAGGGGAGGAGCGGGGATGCGAAAGATGTTTGCGACTTGTAGTTGAGACTGCAGACATCATTGCACGTCTACCCAAGCTACTCTGTGCCACAAAGTCATTGTCATTACTGCGGTTTACTGCGCTAGGCGTGCTGACGTGTTATTAGCTAGGGATTACATGCTATCTTGAGGTCACTCATTCTCCATATTAATTGTAGCCATGATGAGCGTGCAACTTTGGCAGCAGACAAACAGTTGATTACCGTGCTCACTGCCTGTCTGGCTCCATCCTCAAAATGGTCTT
This sequence comes from Syngnathus floridae, assembly GCF_059516105.1. Lineage (NCBI taxonomy): Eukaryota > Metazoa > Chordata > Actinopteri > Syngnathiformes > Syngnathidae > Syngnathus > Syngnathus floridae. Next base: position 11,022,427 of record NC_142420.1, on the reverse strand, counting down.
TCCATGCAGGACTGTATTTTACAAAGTCTGGTTTTTGCATCCTGGGTTTGGATTCCTGAGCAGAGTCGGGTAAAATCATTAGCATGTTTGGAGGTCAAGTAAATCATCTGTGCAAGAGAATTTATGTCAAGTTCTTTACTTGAGTTCTGTTAAACATGAAATGAAAATGAAGGTTTTCAATTTTGATTCAGTAATTTGACGCACCTCCACCTGTGTCGTATTCAAAATAATACTTCCGGCATAATACATTTTACAACGTGTCAGGAAACTCTTAAGAGGACGTTGGGATTGAATTGTGGGAAGAACTGATCCGATTCCTGATCCGAGCGCTACCTCGTACCGTCTGAAGTGGACTGTACCGCTTGGTGGAAAGTGGAAACAAGGCTTTACATTCCTGGCATTCAAGCTTCAGACTCAACATGGAAGCAAAAACAAGCGGTCAGGAATCTCTGAGTTGTGTAAAGGTCACAACTTTTTACTGAGGCCTACAAAATAATTGTGGACCCATATTTCATATAATACCACTAAAAACACATTGTTGAACTGGACCAAATCTCTAATATTGCACAACTTTGGTTTTCCCCTAACAGGAGATGTTCACAATGCCCAAAGACGATTCTCACCTGAAGGAAACCTCCTGCCCGCAGGCCTCGGCAGCGGCCATCCAAATGTTCCAGATGATGTTTTCAGACTAAGCCTGGCCAAGGGAGCGTCCATGTCTCTACCCTCCTCGCCTCTTCTTCCACGACATTCTTTCATGTTGCCTTTACGGCCCAGCAAAAAATCTCCAGGTATGTTTTTCTTGCCATCCTTTTACAAATCATTCCAGTTTTTTTTGCTCGTCTCTGAAAAGGCGAACGTTTACAAGCCAGCTCATCCCTCCTTTAAATCAGCTCCGTATGTTTACATTTCGCCGGCTGGCAAGAAGATGTGCGTCTCTCTTAGTCCGCCATGACGAAGAATCATCTTGTCAACAGCTGCGCGGGCGTTCAAAGCCACCGGGGCTACCTTTGGAGCTGAACTTGTACCAACCTGAGGCGTTCTGTCGCGGAAATCTTGACAAAGAGGATCAAAATCCTTTAAGTGGTCAACTTACATGTGGTGCTCATCTGTGCCGCTTTCTGGCTTTTGTTTATTCCGGCTCAAACTTTGATCTACTCTCAAGAAGTGTGGAGTTAACTGACAGATACTATCCACTATGGCTTTATCTTATCTCTTAGGAGTTTGTTTGGGTCCAGATGTGCATGTTCAGGTTTGTGCTAGCATAGATTTGTGATAATAAAGCCAACTATGGCACGACCAAATTCACATACTGAACCACAGACAGGTGTAAAGCGCCTTCTGGGCAGGAAAAGGGCGATAACTGCCCACTCGGGAGGGTCGTACGAAAATAAAAACCCTGCACCAAATTAGTGATGTTGTGGAGGCCTGCCAAGGAAACGGGGGTGGGGTGGTGGTGGTGGTGGTGGTGGTGGTGGGGTGGTCTATGGATGCGGTTCTACTATCTTTACAGCTACCTGTGAAAACCCACAGGGGAGAGTTCCCACCTCCAGTTAATAAACACATCTTGCAGGAAATGTCGCAACTCGGCGACGAAAACATTGTGTCTGCATGCTGTGATTGTCTTCCTTCGGGGTTTGATGACACAAGGCCATTTTTTCTAAAAACAGTCTTCTTTTGGGAAGCCTTGAGATAAGAGTGACATGACTTTCTCGAAATGCAAGCATTTGATAATTTTTTTTTAAAATGTTGTATGAACTATTAAAAAAAACGTGCTAATGCTAACACATATTGGGAAACACCTAAGAAGTAGCATGTACAGTATAGCAAAACTCAAGTCATGCATTCTTTATCCTCAGCGAGGAATGACAAAAATCACACAACAGGATATTCAAATAGCATTATGTTCCTTTACAAAGTGACATCGCCAACTAAGCTCATTTCAATGCATTCATATTAAAGGCGTGCACCGTTTCTTGTGTCACGCAAGCTCAACCATGTCAAATGTGCTCGGTAACAAGCCACTGCCTATTTCAGTCACCCCACATTTCGAAACTACACTTTTTTTTCTCCGTGTGTAATTCGCAAGCTCGTGTTAACGACATTTTGAAGTCTGAATTCATCAAAGGAGCGTCTACATGCTGCTCGCAGATGTGGATTGCCAGCTCATTCCAAGAGATAATGTCTTGGGAGTTGTTTTACTTGTATGCAGAGGAATTAAAAAAGAAAAAAAAAGGTTATTGATCTGCTCACTGTTGTGTACATTTAAACTTCATAGTCAACGCAAGAGCTCCGATGAGTGAAATTAGTCCAACCGAGAAACGAGCGTTGGACTTTAAGTAGGAGCTTGATGGATGCCTGAGCTGAAAAGTCCCGGTGGCGCCGGCCGCCATCGCTTTGATCAGCTAAACCATGAAACACACAAGTGTACCATGTGTTGACCAGCACCTTTTGCTTCTTTGGGATTAATAGTTTACAAGCCTTTGAAAAAAAGCCGAGGAAGGACGTTTTGTTGTAAAGAGTCAATGACCCACGTGCAGGTAATAGATCACTTATGGAAAAGCGTTGAGGTGAACTTGTGGCAATGTAATTGGTGACTTTGTAAATTAGCTGCAGAGTTGCTTGTTGAGACATTTATCAGTCAATCTTCCTACTGGTGTTTCCTGTTTTTGACATTCATGTCTCCACAGTGACCTCTTATGGCTGTAAGAAGTTACTGTGTAAAAAAATGTTTTTGCTTGCTTCTCAGTCCGGGCGGAAATACCCGTTTTTGGTATTCGGTTTTTTTTCCCCCCCAGTTGTTTCCAGTCTTGCAGTCTTGTTTGTTTATCGTCTTTGTTCTTGTTTCCTGCTGGTCGTTGGCATCCCAGCGCCTCAAGTGGCGTTCTTGGTCTGTTTCCTTCCTGAGGCAGCGGTAAAAGTACAGTGGCCGGGAAAGACTTAGTTCCTCCCATTTATTAAAAGTGTAATCAAATATATTCCCTGGTAGTTGAATAAATTTCCATGAATGAGGATGTTAAACTATCCATCATCCTGTCAAGACGATGTACCCGTCCACTTGGGAGTCCACATTATACAGGTTATTTGTTGCGCTGTAGCTTCACCTTGTCAACTATGCTGACAGTGGCAAAAAAAAATCTTTCTCAAGGTCTTTTTTGATATTAGCACAAATCTTACAGACTTCCATAATGAGCTGACTTGCTTCCATCCCAATCTGCTTGAGAAATTATTTCTACTGATCATTTATTTTATCCCAGGGAACAAAATACGCAGTAAAAGCGCAATTCACAAATCTTGCATGCCGTGAGATCGCATTTGACTTTTAAACATACAGTTCAGTTTGGTCACAATCTCACAGCTGCCAAGTGTGGAAATTGCCCGAGCCTGCGGCTATAATGGCAATATGTCTGGCTGTTTGAAGCTAATGAATCATCAATCACGTCACACCGGGATAAAAAAATAAAAAGCACCAAGCGCCAGCCACGTCTGTAATGCTTCCCCGACTGCGGCGAATGGATTATCCGCTCAGTAGATCAATTAGCCAGGAGTCACCCACGCAATAAGACATTTAAGTCACAATCAATCCGAATCGGAAGCGAGCGCGGCAAGTGCGAGCGCTGACATTTTGGAGCATAAAGGCGACCATTGTGACCATTTTGATGTGTAAATGCGACGGGGTGGCTCATTGTGAAATGAAATGTAACAAGGTCAGGAGTCCATCTTGAAGAATGTTTGGGGGAAAAAACGGCATCATCCGAGAACAAGATGTTCTCTTATTGTGGTTGGATGGAGAAAAAAAAAATCACCTCGTGATGTTTATATTTTTAGCTACTTTTAAAATCAAAAGCAGTGGGCGCTTTTAACAAGCTCTTATCGACATGTGACAAAATATATGTTTCTCCTCATTTGCGTTTTCTCCCGTCGCTCAGTAGGATGACTCAGAATAAAGCGTTTGTAATTTGCCCCCCCAGGAGGGGGGGCAGGCTTGTCTCGACTTTGATTTGTCACATCTCAGTTGGAGATAGAACGCTGAGACGCCGTCTCCCGAGTATCCGTTTTCTGACACATCTGATAATGGGATGTCGTGTGATGTTTGTGACCATTGTTGCCAGCGGTCATTTCAACCCTGCAACCCGTTCAAAACCAGATATTACTTTTTGATCACCGGCTGTGAAATAAAAATGTACATTTTTATCTCACCGCAGTGCTCTTTGTGGCATTTTATTCTTTTTGGCACAGCACAATCTGTTTTTTGTCTTGTCATTCCACTTGACAAACGTGGCAATCGTCTCAACATATTTTTGCTAGCGTATGCCAGCTACGCTGACCTAACGTAAGGAATGCTGTTTCTATTGTTTTACAACTTTTCCCAACTAAACTTGACTGTACTGTAAAGTTCTAATCCAGAAGTGAGCCTTCAGTTCCGCCATCATTTAGTTCACTTTGTATCACGTAAACCTCAATCAAACTCACATTTTCCCCGCCGGGTATGTTGGCGAGATGTCATGTCTGCTAACAGAGTGACATCATACCCACCCTCTGTGTAATTATACCTGTGAATCATATAAGTTGAGTGAGATGATGATGGCGCTTGGTAAACAGTGTCATGAATCCTCCTACTGCCACCAAAAAGTACCTGCACTCTGCCACAAGATGGCATTTAAAACAGAAAGGACCATAAAGCATCAACAACCTTCATCTATAACATATAAACAATCCTAAACCCATGATGTCACATAAACAACTGTAATTATTCGTTAAACTGTTGAACATGAATAATGAGGCTCGTCACCGCTATTCGCTAGCATACAAGGCTAACTAACGCTCATACGATAAGCTAATATTCGCTAGGGCAGAAATGGTATTAAGACAGTAGCTACATGTACTTGGCTAACTTTTCTGCCTTCAGATGTTTCCTAAAAGCACCTGTACTGTAATAGCTAGTTGTCATGGAAACCGAACGCCAACTTCAAACATATGCTTTCCATTATTCCAACAGTACTCCCTTATTGTTCCTTAATAAAATGCGACCTGTGGAGTATATCTTCACTCTAATTGCAACGATGTGACTCTTGGCTGATCAAATGCGCCTGACCATCCGTAAATGAAGAATGGTTGAGTTTTAGACTCACAATGTCGTCTCATTTGGCTTTACATTAGCTAAAGTAAAGCTAGTTTTTGTATTCACCACTACGCCTGTTTGGATGACCAGACCAGCCGTGTTTGTTTTTGTGCTCTGACGGCAGCAGCTCTGGCTCCCAAAGTTCCCTCGGGCTATGAGACTGCTGCCGCTCGTCGTGCAATTCACGTCGCACATCCATAGATGGCACTGTGAGTCCAATTTAGCCGAGTCTTTGCTTTTGCAGCTTTCATTCCTACTCCCCTCTTGCCCCCCCACCCCCCACGTCCGCTGCGGGTGATTGCAGCGCTAGTTCAAGGGGTTTGTTTTATCTGATTCCAAGGATGCTTTTTAGGGAAAAGGAGAGAGGAAGTCGTATTAGTTGGGCTATTAGGAAATAGCTCTCATCACCATCCTGTTACGTCTGGGTTCCGTATACAATACAGACATTCCATGACTTTCAAAGTATTTTTATTTTCCTCCTTTTAATAGTTGGGCATCTGTTTGGACACAAGCTTGTTGTGATTTTTAGATGCATGGTGTTGGTGTTTTATGGTCCTCTCCACTTTGAGGGTTTTGCTGGCATTACAGTCCCCTATTATTTTTTTAATTATTCACAGTTTTTGGCCATTCATTCAAACTCCACACAGGAAGTCCGGCATCTGGCCTCAAACCCGCAACCGCAGAGCTCGGCGGGGTATAAGCTAAACATTCACTTTTGGAAGAAGTGATACTGAATGCTAAGACGGGGTTTTTCAATTCCATTTCATTGGTCGACTAAAGGGAAAAATAATGTTACATGAATAAATAATATGATTTTTAATGGGATGGGAAATGTTCTAAACTCATTTTTCAATGCCAATGTTGTAGTGAGCAGAATTGTGCTGCCTTGGGGTTTTATGGCTTATAGCTCAACACTGCACTCTGTTTTGCCCAAATTGCATCAAGACAACTTTACAAAAACGATCAACCAAGAGAACAGTAATCATAAAATTTATCGGCGCAATGCAACAATTTAGGGGCATTCCGGATCCCTGAACGAAACCCATAACCAATGATGTTAATGAGGAGCTTGCACTTTGCTGCGGCCGTTGAGGATTTTCTAATTCTGTCACGTTACGAGCCTAAAACAGAGCAGTCGTTTGACCTTAGCCCCTCGCTAATGATACTCATCAAAGCCCTGCACGACTGTCCCAGATCTGCCCACCCCATAGCACCTGTCAAATGTATCCTCACAGCAATAGGAGGGCATACTTTTGTAGGGAAACTCAAAAGGGAGAGGGGGGAAAAATGCCAGACTGTTTGTTGTTCTTCCCATCCCCAGCAGTGCATGTGTGTTTAATCTCTTCTTTAAAAAAAAAAAAAAGTTCACTAAGAGGCTAATTGCTGTGGTTTCCTGTTGTCGGTTAAATTCCCATAGCTAGCGAGCAATGTGTTAGCGGGAGTCTCTAGCCACGCAGACAATTTCTGGGTTTGTCAGACAGACCAAAGCTGCTCGCGACACTTTGTGCGTACGTGTGTGTGTGTGTGTGCATGTGTGTTTTTGTTAGCAGCGGAGTATGGCCAAGCCAGTCCAACTGAGACACCACCACCTCTCATCCCATCTGGAACATGTTAATTCAGCAATAACCCTCTCTCCCTCTCTCTCTCTCTCTCTCTCTCTCTCTCTCTCTCTCTCTCTCTCTCTCTCTCTCTCTCTCTCTCTCTCTCTCTCTCTCTCTGACGCCTCTCGTCTTGGCTTTTCTTTTTCCTCCTGCCCTCTTGCGCACTCCCTCCTTCTCTCTCTCTTCCTCCCTCCCTCCCTCGCTCGCTCTCTCTGTCTCTTTGGTTCGCGGCGGCAGGTCCGGTCAGGAAGCCCAAGTATGTGGAGAGTCCTCGCGTACCTTCCGATGCCATTGTATCAGCGCTAAGGAAAGTGGGCGAGAATAAGGAATCAACCCGCAATGGTGAGTTTTGCTTTTCTTTCATTCATCTGATAACTTTCATTGTACGGTGGAATTAAAAAAATGTATATATAACAGTGATCATCCTCATTATATAGTCACATATGCCCCCAAATGGAAATGAAGTGCTTTTAAAAGGATTGGTTTGGGGTCTCGGGTCTCCAGAAGGCAAGGACCGCATCCCCGTGGAACTACCACGGCGTCTGACCCCAGTCCCGTCACTCAAGCCCTAAAACAAACACAAGGGTGGCGTGTTTATTTGAAAGCGCGTGTTTGTATTACAGACGGGTCCATTTTCCAGCGTGCGGCGCCGACGCATTGTCTCACCCAAGCGCTGCGTTCTCTCAGTGATGTCCTGACTTCACTAAGTCATTTCTCACTGACTCTGCATGCACATGTGGTTTTGTTTCCACATTTTTGTGTGAGGTAAGCTTTTATGGTTTCGGTGGATGCTCCATCGTTAAACACAAATTTGGGAGGTGATGCCGGAGGACCTCTAAGCAACTGCAAAACAAATAAAGGACTTCTAGCACCCTTTTCCATCAACTCAATGCAAAAAATGTTCATGTGACTTTGAATGTGTGTGGCTTTATAAGGTGAGTGACATGGGAGCCAATGACTTGGTTGTTTTTCAAATTGTTGTGGTTTTTAGCCAAAGGAGGCTCACATGGCTTCCATCTTGACATTCAGCTCGGTTCACAACATTGTTTGGGCTGGCAGCGGGCTATCAGCAGATAGCGGAGACTGGATAAATGTTACCCCATGACAGCTGCGCCGTGTTTTGCTGGCACTCTCAAGGGAGATAACTTTCAGCAGCTCCACTTTTTCATTTCATGGAAATATGGAGACGTTTAATTGGACTCGGTCGGCTAAGTCATCCCTCAATGTTCCTTTTTATTATTCATCAGGAGGTTTTTGGGGTTCGTGATTTCCAAGTGCGTATGTTGCGGGCTGGGAATTGCGGTTCTAATTGTTTAAGCCTTGGGGCATTTCAATTTAGAGGTTCGACTTACTGTAAGTCACAAGGCTGAGGGAAGGTCAGCAAACGGCCCGGCCCGGATCTTATTAAAGCAACCACCTGCAGTTGTGAAATAAATGAGTGGACCCCCACTCTCGCTGGGAAATCGGGGCTGCTAGGTAACTTACGCTAGTCTTTATCCACAATGAGCCACTCTCGAAACGCTAATGATGTTGCATGGCAACATCATAGCTGCAATATGAGATCCTGCACACGACGATATAAACTTTGCACAAGATATTAAAAGATCCAACTAGGAATGGACAATGTCTTTTTGACCTCTAGTCACTCAGACAACTTGTTGTGGATCTCGCTTTGTTCCCGGCCACGCTCTCTTGTATGATTACAGCTTTTCGTGCGGATTTTTTTTGGTTTTTTTTGGGAGACGCAGGGCCAAGAAAGGAAACATGTGTTTGACCTCCAGTAGAGTTGTGTCACATTGCTGTGTCTTTGAGACGAGATTGAGTTTCCCACAGTATGTGTGTGAGCGTGCTTTTTAATTTTAGCGATGTGCCTTGGAGAGCATTTACATCCCTTGAAATGCACGTTTGGCTACACAGGTGGATCCGGAACTGGCCGTCAACTGGCCGTTGTGCGCTTTCAGCTGTGCTCTCGCTGTCTCAGTCAATCAAGTCCGAGCGTAAGGTCCTGTCAATCATGACGGTCTCTCCAAGACCTCCCCGTTTTAGGGAGATCCGGACTTAACACCTGTTTCTTCACGCGCTGATTTGGTCTGCTCACCAAAGAATCAAATTTGAAGTGGAATGCACGCCTGACCTTGCCACCAGGTGGCGGCGAAGCCCAAAACAGTATGCACGATACCATTCGCTCCGATTCCACCTCCAATTTTATGCAATGTTTTGGAGGATGTTGATTTGACTGAGTCATATTTCTTCATATTGATAGATTTTCTTTTTCTACTTGAGGGTAATGATAATTCATGTCTGGCCGTGGCCTTTGAGATTATTTGTTGATATTAATTCACATCTGCCGTTTTTGTCACTTGATGAACGTTCATTAATCGATGCTGCTTATTTTTAGGGGACTAAACATTAATTGTCTCTGGGTGATCCTCGCTAAGGGCAGATCGACATTTGCGCTTTAAAAATTGTCAAAATCAGCCGATTAAAAAAAAAATTGGGCAATTTTTACTGATTTATCACTTAGTCATAACAAGTAAAACAAACGGTAAAGGACAAAGCATACAACAGTCAAATGCTCTGCCTGTAATTCATCTTTATTGTCATGTCAAGAGGAAGTTATTTTATTCATAAAATATTTTTGTAATTAATCAGCCAGTTATTTAGCCAAATTGGCACAGTCCTCACTGACTGAAACATCGGGACTCGTTTTACCGACATTCAACCTCCCTACTTGTGGTTTAACGTCTCACTGGACGCCATTTTTGGAAGGCTCTAACGGTTGTTTTTCCTAGCCTGAAAATGCACAATAATCTTTTCAAGGGGGCTGATCACCGGTACCCCTAAACTCAAAACAAGGAGGCGGGATGACTGTTCTCGTCGAGGGTTCATTAAAGTGGCCATATTGAAGCTCCAGCCACTAATGAGCAGCGGCTGGCTTGTCTTCTCAGCGGGGAGAGGGCCCGAGATGGCTTCACGCTTCCGTCCTCCTTTATCCTCCACCTTTCTTCACTCTTCCGTCATTACACTGCAAGAACGCCATTTCACACCTGCTCGTAAACCTCGCTTTGGTGTTTTCTCTCACACACGCGTTCCAAGAACGGCATCAAGGAATACCAAAATCTAGACGGCTGAATGAGATAATAAATCTGCCGTAAAGGAGAGCGATCGCCACCACATCCGCTAAATTCACCTTTGATTCTACTTTAACTGCCAAGTCTCTCCATTACATTGTGGCAAGGCGGAAAAAGGAGAGCTCCAAATGTGCTGAATGAGCCCAATGTCGTCACGCGGGCGCTCACATGGGGTCGCTTAATAACCGGGATTCATCAAGGCGAGAGGAGTTAATTAGAACCTTTCGAGGCAATCATAGCAGGCTGATGTTTCATTAAACTCGGCGCACGGTTGAGCATGGACCATTTTCCGGAAGATACCGCCAAGCCAGCGTCTGTAAATCTCGTGTTCATTTATGGCACGGCATAATGCTAATGTCATCCTTCTGCTGAGCAGAATCCCTAAAGAGACGCCCAGACTTCCCGTGTCCTTGCTCAGTGTGTGCCATCGCTTTCATTACTGCCGTCGGTGGTCACTTTTATGACACTCATATACTAAGCTGATATATTTGCAAGGCCTTGACCCGCTACATTTTTGTTTATTGGCCAATGGTAGTGCTAATGGTCATGCGCTAGAGGTACCGTACTGTCGAGCAGATGATGTACTTGGAATTGTTCACCCACTTTACAATAAGCGCCAATAAGCAGCAAATGACTTGTCAAGCTGTTTAAAGCCACCCCCAGTTGACATTTATTGTCAAAAATGTCATAAAACAAAGACACAGTATAACAACCATTAGCATTAGCGTAGCCTCATGCTAACAAACAAAAGTTGAGTCTCAGTCCTTACTCTTAAGTAATTATTTCGAAGAATAATTTATACTCTTACGCAAATACAATTTCCAGTTACTTTCGGAGCCCAAACCCTACAAATATTTTCATGCTTATTTCGCTTTTGTGGAATTTTCTGCCACTCGAGAAGCTTGCGTTTAATCAAATTCACTGCCAGCAGTGTGTTGAACAAGAAAAAAAGAAGAAGGAGAAGGAGGGTTTAAGAAGAAGGCACAAATGAAGGCAAAAAGGGGGAGCAAGTTGATGATGGAGAGCAGCGTAATAAGCTTGTGTACTTTGGACGTCTGCCTCCGTCTTTCTCTCTCTCCTCCCATCTGTTCTTCTGTCTCATTTGTCTTTCATATTTCGTATTTGAGCAGCGTAGATGACGCCGTCGATGAATAGGATAATTTATTTGCATTGGCTTTCTGCCTCAATCTTAAAAGCAAAACTAAGGATTATATATGTTTTTTTTTTTCCCTTCCAAGAGCTACAAAAACCTTCTGCTCAATGACATCGTGATTTGCAGACAGATGTGCTTACAATACGATTGGCGGCACCAAGCAAAAAGATAATCATGATAAGAGACATAAATCACTCATCATTCATTTTATAACTTGCAGTATTCAAAACAAACAATCAGCCTTGTGGATGCAGTTCCATACAAATTTGGTTTGGTTTGTTAAAATGTTGTAACTAACCTGTGTCCACTCATTGATATTCAGAGGTGAGCGCTGTAAACAAGCAGAAAGCCCTGGAAAGCAAACACACACACACACACATACACAGACTCCCATCCTCTCTTTCGGGGTGTGCAGCACCTGATCAACAGCTGGATGGTGCAGAGCACAGCATTTGGCAGTGCACTCTGGGGAGCGTGGCAGTCAGAGTGTCCCAACGTGAGTCATGCTAACATCGAATGTCTCTCTCTCTCTTTCTCTCTCTCACCCGTCGTCCTCTAGAGCGGCAAGCGGAGAAACCGCCAAGCTCCTCCTCCTCCCCCGCCACCCAGGAACTGATGACAAGGCTGGGCTTCTTACTGGGAGAAGGCATCCCGGGTTCGGCGCGCATACCTATGGATGACAAGAATGAAAAGAAGGTATTTCGTTTTCCTCCAGCTCCTCCCCTGCTAGTTCCAGCTGCAGCTGCGTCCACTGTGGGCTGCAGCGCAGAGATAGATAGAACGTGGAGAGCGAGCGAGCGAGTGAGAAAGTGGATGGCAGAGGAGGCAAGAGGACTTGTGGCAGTGTTTTCAGAGGATTTAGTTTTTTTATTGTTGCTCTCTCTTCATTCCTTTTAACCCCGCTTTGTGTTATCTTTGGATGGGAATGTAGTAAGTGCCTTCTCTTGATTTTTCGCCGCTCTGGCAAACAAATGTTTGAGATTGCTGCGTATAGCTTGATTCCACCAGCAGCCTTTTTAGTGTGTATGTCAGTAACTTGAGTGCTGTCCCAGGGGCTCTTGAGTATGTAACAACATTGTCTGAGCCCCGGGTCCAGAAATAGAGTGACGTTGGTGGTCATGAGCTTCAGTTTGTTTGGCTTCGCTAATTGAGACTTGTGTGAGAAGCAAAAGTCCAGCATGATACTAGCTGTTTGCTGTCTTTATCAACCCTGCAGACAATGCTTCAAGCAGGAAATAGTCATGGATTAAATTTATGCTTATTTTGGGGGGAAACCCAAGAGTTGACGGTGATTTGGATTTTTTTAAACAAACAGATTCTTTGTGGTGAACTATAAAAAAAAGTCCAAACAAATACTGAGTGTTTTCAGCACAGGGAGTGTCAGAAAGTTTTTAAATGGTAACTTGAGATACAACCAAAAATAACTCTCTGTGATAATGTAATAATGTCCTATAAAAAGTATTGTAATTGAATGGAATGTAAAGAATTCAACAGTTGTTGACACATTTTTTTGCTTCAATTAAATGGAAATTGTAGTGCTCCTCCTGATGTGTGCCTGGGCCACATGGGGGCAGTATAATATGGACGGACATACTGCACAGAAGTCGTGAAGTCATTCTTCACAGAGGATAAAGAATACATGCTAGGCTGTGGTCGGCCTCCTCTTGCCAAAAGTCACCCGTGACCCTTCTAAGGACGAGCACTATAGAAAATGCACAGAGGGCCACAGAATGTTGCGCAATACAAACCATATTTGTGGCTAGGACGCTCTCCTCAAGCATCCGGCGGTGTTTTGTGTGCATTTGGAATTCTTGTCTAAGGCGACGGTTGAACCGGATAACCCGCACACATTGGGATTGTTCTTCTTGTCTCGCAGCTGCCGTATGCTTGTCACACAAGCGCAGTGGCCCGCCCGGGCAGCGCGCCATTTCGACTACAAAGAGGATATTTTTCTAAACACGTTGCCTTCTCGCGGGGCTGTTTTTTGGTTCAGCCCGGCGCACAAATGTGTCAGCCTTTGTCGAGCTTTTGTGCGTTGCTCTCGCATGATCTCAGTCAGTAATGAACGTTATTATTCAACATTATTATCATTCCGCTTTCATCTGTCCTCAATTCAGCCTCCAAATTGGGCTTTGATTGACAGCGCTTCATAGCAGCTGTGGAATGCATCACCAAAACCTTGATTGGTTTTTATATTATTGTTTCCCACCAGTGGAACTTGCGCTGGGTGGGTGCTTTAAGATCTGTTTAAGAGATGTTCTCTCATCTCAAGGTTTTATTAGTATCATGTTCAAATTTTCTATGGTTGTAACAGATCTCCACCAAATTGTTAACGTCCTTCAGTTTTGATGGCAATGTGAAGTTTTTTGATAATTTTTTTTTTTTGCATCTGCAGTACTAATATATTGATTTTAAATTTGACTGATTTACCACCTAGAAGTTTTTTTTTTTTCATCCAAATAGGAACAGCAGTTCTGCATTAATGGAAGCACTTACCGTAATTTCCGGTGTATAAGCCGCGACTTTTTTCCAAACTATTGAACCCTGCGGTTTATAGTCAGGTGTGGCTTGTATAAGATTTTTTTCATGATTTTTGTGATGACTTGATCACTTTTACTCTTAACACTATTATATACAGTAAAAGCTACAAAACAAACTGACAAATAACTCGTTTTCAAATCAGACGAGTAAAAACTGGTCAAATATTTTTAAAAAAAGATATTATTAAAAGTGAAGACAATTTGCAATTCTAGTAATGACACACGAATTTGATGCACAATTTGTGTTCGTGGGCCACATAGAATGATGTGGCGGGCCGTATCTGACCCCTGGGCCTTGAGTTTGACACCTGTGCTCTAACCCTTTCTCTTAGTCTGCCATGTGACTCAGAGATTACACAAAGCAGTGGCGCTGTTTGGACCATCTGCATTGTATTAAAACCCAATCAATCAGCATTTAAATTCAATTCTTCTGACATTTTGCTCACCAAAAACAAGTTGTAATGAATGTGAACTTTTAATCCATTTTATTCAGAAGGTTACTTTGAACCTTAAACGGCAGCGCGGCATACTTATGGATTTTTACGGCCTCCGGCCTCCAGGGGGCGCTCTAGCAGGAAGCAAGAGCGAGACAGGCGAAGAAGAGATAATGCGCCGAAGAAGACGTGCTAGTTTGTTTACAACATTTCGCGCATCACTCAGAACGCGATCAAGACGGACATTACTGAAAGGAAGCTTTTATACACAAACCGTCATTATGGGGGACAAAAGAAATGCATATGATGCCGCTTTTAAGCTAAAGGCAGTCGATGTTGATGACATTGTGTTGCGGCACCCTTTTCTTTATTTCGTGGACCCTCATCATGAAAAATGCTAGAAGAAATGGATAAAAACGACGATGAAAGAGATACTGAGAAAGTGTGTGGCGAAGGATATCTAACGCTATACCAATCGGAAATTGAGGAGAAAGACTTCGACGGTTTCAGTGCAAAGGAGGAAGACGAAGACGATGAAGCTCTTTTTTTTACTTTTACTTTAACAGCCCTGTTAGTGCTGTGCTACCGTGTTGCTGCTGTGTTGCTGCTGTGTTACCGCCGCGTCACAGGCAGTGTTTGGAAAGAAATCTTAAGGTATGTTATTAAAACTTTAAAAAAGCTTTCTGTGTCCAGTATTTCTTTGTTAATTACTCGCGTGCACACTTCCGTGTTGCTGCGGTATTACTGCCGCGTCACAGGCAGTGTTTGGAAAGAAATGTTAAGGTATGTTATTAAAACTTTAAAAAAGCTTTCTGTGTCCAGTATTTCTTTGTTAATAACTCACGTGCACACTTCCGTGTTTCTGCGGTACTACTGCTGTGTCACAGGCAATGTTTAGAAAGACATGTTAAAGCATGTTATTCAAACTTCAAAAAGGCTTTCTGTGTCCTGTCTTTCTTTGTAAAAAACTCGTGTGCACGTGCGGCTTATAGTCCGGTGCGGCTTATGTAAGAAAAAAACTAAAATATCCCCGAATTTTAGCTGGTGCGGCTTATACACTGGTGCGGCTTATACAGCGGAAATTACGGTAAGCACAGTTTGGTCGATTCTGTACGGGTGAAGCCCGGGCAGCTTTTCTTTCTTTTAACAGCTGGACTTTTTTCACACATCGTAAAAATATCGGCATCATCTCTCCAGCGCAGGAATATATAAGTGCTGCTGTATTCATTTTCTTCTGCAGCAAATCACGCTGCACCCGCCACTGCTGCATTGGCCTGCATATATTCAGCGAGTGTTAGTTGTACTCTCAAAGCTGCATGCTAAGGCGTTTTTTTTTTTTTTTTTTTTTTTTTTATAATTTCTTTTATTAATGCTGCAGTTCCTCTTTCCCGATCTCCATTCACCATCTTGGTTGAACTTTGCCTCCTCCCCAGTGCTCTGCAACCAACCACGGTATCAGCCCCTGCTCCACGCTGACCAGCAGCACCGCCTCGCCCTGCACAGACAGCCCGTGTTCCACGCTCAACAGCACCACCGGCCGACCCCCGCTCTGCCGCGCCAGCCCGTGTGGGACCATCACTAGCCCGAGCTCCACCCTCGAGAGTAAGGACAGCGGAATCATAGGTGAGAAGCCTTTCGCTCGTATTTCTTTCTGCTAAGGTGGTGAAATCACCGGCAAACTTTCGGTCCACGTGACCGCGATGCCTATCAGCGACCTTACGAAGCTCAGTGGACAAAAGCAACGCTCGGGTAGACCCAGCAGCCCCAAGCCGTACGACAATTTGGATTTTGGAGACTGCAGCGTCGACAGTCTTCAAAGAGCACAATTAGCATGAGTCCGTCAACCCGTCTCCCCAGAGCGATTCGTAGCAGGCCGATAAATAATTTATGGAGCCTGCCACGGAATGCACACAAGTCATGGCGACTGGCCAGGAGGAGACGTGCTGTCAGCTAACATTTATATTTGCTGCGCGTGGAGCTTCTTCATTTTTTTTTTTTCAGGGGTTGGGAGGGGGGGGGGGGGAATTTATGTGAGAGGATTTTTTTATGACATTTCTCAACAACATCCTTCCAGCTCCATAAGGTGAGCGAAATATGGCAAACCAAAACAAAGGTGCGTTGTTTCCAGGCATCCGATTCTTGATTCATGCGATTAGCGCTCCTTACACTTTTGATGTTTGACTCAGACTCTGAATTTCTAAAGCGCATTAATCCGACTTTGCGACGTTAAAGCCCTTTGATGGAATTACGCAAATGTTAAAATATAGTTTGGGTCCGTTTTCTTATTCAGACAATTCAAGCCGGACTTTCACAATCGGTGCGCAAACATCTCGACACAACGAAACTCTTGATTGGTTTCGGATGACAGAAGATGAACCCGATGATTCGTCACATTGTCATGAGACTTTCATCGGGTAAGTCAGAAGTTTGGATAGGAAGGCTGCGCTAGCCTTTGAAGATTAAAGGATTTCTTCTCATGACCCGTCTGGACTCAACAGAACAATCTGCTCCAAACATAAGAAAACATTGCCGATTCGAAAGCCAAAGAAACCAATTTGAAATCCAATTCACCATCTTGTTAACGTTTCAGCCACCATCACCAGTTCCTCGGAAAATGACGACCGCAGCGGCTCCAGCCTGGAGTGGAGCAAGGACGGCAGCCTGAGAGGCAACGCTCGCCATGGCCTGGCGCAGACCATGCGGGCCGACACCTGCTCTCCTGTGGAGGAGGAAGACTCCAACGGCGCTTCGGCCGCCGATAGCGCCGCCAAGACGGACCAGCAGCACGGCAACGTGGCGGCAGCGGCCGTAGGACCTCCGCCAGCGTCTTGCCAGGCGTCTGACGGACCAAATCAATACGCTCAACAAACCTCTTCTCTTCTGATGATGCCCAGGCCCAACTCCGTAGCAGGTAAAACTCGATTTTGCTCTTCTACTTTGGAGCCACCGTCAAATTGATTTTGTGAGCAAACATACAAAATGCAGACGTGCAGATGTTAAGTCGACGACGAGGTTCTGGTACGGAAATAGTCAGGGTGGTGCGCTAGAAAGATTTTGCATCTCTGGCGTGCTGTTTCTTAAGTGACTTGCGACCGATCCTTTCTGCATTCCTGCCTCGGAACGTCCCTTTTATGGCCCAGTGCGCCGTATCCACACAGCTGTGACAGTTGATATTCCCCGCTAACCCCCCTCGCCCCTCGCCGTCTTCATTCACCAGTGGTTTCTCCTCCAGCTTCTCTCTACCTTGTTTTTCTTCAGCTTACTCTATCCCCTCCCCCCCCCCCCCCCCCCACACACACACACACATGCACACACACACACACACACACACACTTATGTATGGATGTCAGGCGCCCGTAGAGATCTAGTCATGACAGGCGGTGATGCTTTATCTTAGCTTAGCTCAAAAGAGAGCAGAGCGTTGGCCCACCCTCTGAGAAGATGTTCTTTGCTGAAAATTGGATCATTGTTTGATTCTTTAAGTGAGTGAATTATTAAAACGCCGCAGGCGAGTCTGTGTCTTTACACTGGTCATCTTCATCCACAACAAGAACTGGCCGCACGTACCTCATATGACGGCGGACAGCAGTGAAAAGTTCGACTGGAAAATAATTCCTGGAAACGCTGTAAACAGAACCTTTTCCGTATCGCATCTTCCATACTTGAAGCTGTGCCTGCCTTGCAATTATGAGGTTGTCCTTGAACTCCAGTCGTCAACCTTTTTACATGTCTTCTTGACATTAATAGGAATGGCGCCGACGCATACAAGCGAGCAGGCCAGGAAACATCTGACGGTTCCTGCGTGTGGGCTGTGCGTCTTGTCTTGCTTTGTGTGTGTGTGTAGAGAGTTTATGGGCTGATGTCATAGTTATGCAGCATTGCCCTCTGGGGTACCTTCACAATTCACACCTCCAATGTGCGACGAAAGCCCTCAGGGAGGAAATCAAGGACATAGGAAGACGACTTCATTTCTGCTCAATTACTATTGGCTGTATTCGGTTCGCTTGGGAAAATTTGGAGTTCATATAGAATAGTTGTTATCCGAACGCAATGGGCTCTTGGTATGGAATTTTCCATGCTAGCAAAATGTCCACTTTTAAGCAGAACATTTTAAGAAGTGTGTATTTTGAATATTTTTTTTAATCTACACGTCTGCTTAGAATTTATCTGACGTCATGGATGACGCTTCTAGGATGTTGCCAGTTCTTGAGAGGTTTTTTTTTTTTTTTACAGCCAGTTTCATCCCATGATGAAAGACTTTAATTTCAACTCGCTAAGTGCCAGCACCTGTAGTCTCGGGTCTCAATCCTCATATCTCACCTCCTGCCCGGCAGCACCTATTTTCTCCATGAGATTATCTGTCTGAGAAGAACAATCTGTAAAAATAGCCACTCTGGATTTTTTGTTCTACATTGCTGACCTTTATCGAAGTTCCTGTCCTAGATTCTCCGTTGACCGACCCCGTAATTATACCTTGGGTACTTCGAATTACACATTTTAAAGGGATTAGAGCGCCAAGGAGCCGTATTGTTTTGTTGCCACTGGAATCCCTCATTTAAGTGTCAGCTGCTTGTCATTGTGGAATGGCGTTCCACTTCATCATTTGTGGTGTTCGGCCATTCAGGACAGCTTTGCGGTCTTGCTCCGGATGAGCTACAGCTCCCTTCTTTTTTTTTGCTTTTTCTTCCTTTCCAAGGTCTTCTGTCGTTCACATTGTCCAAGCTCGAATCGCGTCTCGTCTTTGTCTGCGGATTTATTGACAAACAAGGCCACCGATGCTTTGTAAGCGTGTGACAACATTTTGATCGCAGCCTCCATATGTGTTTTATTAGAAGGGCTGAAGTCATCTTCACCTGATATCTTTAAGGACATGGCGCCATAGTGGTCTCAAGCTGCTCAAGCATGACTCAAGTCTTTTAATTTGGCTGAAACCGGGAATGTTGTCATTTCAAACAGTGTCACCTTGTTGGAAGACGGAGTGAGGTCTTTCTTCATCCGAAGTGTGTTGTGATGAATTGCCGTTGTCACAAATCGACCGAGACGAGAAAAGACGGTATAAATAAAAAGGTCACCGTGACGTCTGATGAAATGTCATTTCTCGACAAATTCTTGCCGTCTGTATGTCACACATTGAGACTAGTTAAGCCCGATTGACGGTACCCGGCACTTTAATAAACCGGCGAGGAGCCGCGCTGTCTACAAAACATTGATGAGATGTTATCGATCCAAAAAAAAGAAGCAAGTGGAGGAAAAGAAAACATATCTCACAGTGAAAGTGAAATTTTATCTTCACCATTCCAAAATCAAGAAAGTCACCTTCCGCTCAGCAGCTGAATGCCGTCCCTGCGCCTGCACGGAGGGCACTGGGGCACGACAATTGCTTTTGTGGCCTCAGTGAGCTCATCCACCGGGCGCCCCCTCTCCAGAGATTTAACTTAGCGCTGTACTTCACTCGCGTAAAGGCCAAAAAAAGGATTTGATTCTACCCGTCACCATGCCGATCACGTTATTCAACAAAGAAAAGCAGACCTTGGGATATTCATGTATACATTAATGTAACTCACCTGCGGATGTTAGTTCCGCAACCTTATATTTAATTTGGGAGCCGTATTGCTTGAAATAAATTTCCCAGAGTATTACGCTGACAGTCATCTGAATGATGACTCAGTGTTTGGAACAGTCTGATTGTGGTTTGATTTACATATGGTGCCAGCGCAACGTGCCGAGCGAGAGTATCTGGCTGTTTAGCAGTCATCCGCAACATTTCTGCGGCTCGCGGGAAATGATTTCCCTCCGCACTCGTATATTGGGTAAAGGTAATATAACCTCGGTTTGTGAGCAAAGAGAAGCTGAGAAAGGAAAGGTCAATGTTGAGATGGGGCTTTATAGGGCTGTATTTTATTTTTTATTTATTTTTCCCAAACAAGAAGCTCGCTTTGCACAGTGACCAAAAAGTTCTCCCTCACCAAAAAAAATGTAAAAAAATTGTCTAACTGCTTTGTGATTGTTAGCCGCTAAGCTAACTTGCACGATACAATATGGAGCTGACTAGCTAACGCTGATTCTAAAAACACAGCCAATCCAAAACCAGATTCCACAAACGCGTGCACACAGGAAGAGCTGAATTAAAATCTCAACCATTCGTCACGCAGACCCAACGCCAGAGTAAATTAGTACTTTCGGGACATCAATTTGAGTGAGTCTAAACTTAATGTGCATTACATGGACATGATAACGGGAAGGATGTATGAGGTCAAATGTTTCAACATGCTTATAATTAGACAAACACTAAAACAGAGAGTGAAACATGGCGTGGTTATGTTCTATTTTGTGTGTTGGCCTCCGTCAAGGTTTCCGGGCAGATTATTATTTTTTTTTTAAATCTTTTCTTTTTTTGTCAATCAGTTTACAAGTGCGCTGACTGCATTTGAGTCTTTTCTGGGGCTGTTGATTTGCAAAATTATCGAAATCTCATTTTGCAGAGTATTCTAATGACAGACGTGATAGCAGCAGCAGACAAATTCATTTTAGAAAGCTTCCGATTGTCGAGTCTGCTGTTGACAAAAGACTTTTAAGGTGTGACTTGGGGATACTGCCAAGTCGGTTGAGTTGTATTTTAATGGTATCCGTTCACGTCCTCATCTCCACGTGGAGACACCAAATGTGCTATAAAACCACGCTCTGGATTCTTTATGTCTCTATTTTGCGCTTTACAACCAAATCAAGATGGACCCGAGTGTTTTCTTCACTGTCTTTTTTTTTTTTTCTTTTCTTGTTTATGGATAGCAACCAGCTCCACCAAACTGGAAGACCTGAGCTATCTCGATGAACAGCGCAACACACCGTTGCGGACGTCCATTCGCCTTCCCTGGCACAATACGGGAGGGAGGCCACCTCAGGATGCCAAAGGTGACTAAAAAAAAAAAAATTATATCATCTTGGAACCTCTCCAGGTAATGGAAAATGAATGTCGTCTATTTTGTGCCCGACCAGGTCGTTTCTCCCCGTACAAACCGGCGGACATCATGCTCAAGCCTCTGTTGTTCGAAGTGCCCAGCATCACCATGGATTCGGTGTTTGTGGGCCGAGATTGGCTCTTCCAGAAACTGGAAGACGTCTTGAAGGACAGTGAGTCCGCCGAGAGCCACGGCGCTGTGATCGTGGGAAGCGTGGGTTACGGGAAAACGGCCATCATTTCCCGGATGGTGGCGCTCAGCTGCCATGGCGGACGCATGCGGCAGATTGCGTCCAACAGTCCCGGCGCCTCTCCCAAAAGTAAGAAACTGTAACAAATAGTCGGCAAAGTTAAAACAGCAATCAAGAAGGCCGTTTTTGTCAATTGTAAGGTGCTGTTGGGTCAAGCCCAGAACTTCCCCTCAGCCAGCCCCCACAGCCCACTCCCCCCTCGAGTGCGGCGAATACACTGAGGACCAATAGCTGTCCGGGAACGCCAGAAATGCAGCGCCGCAGGGAGGAGGCTGTCAAACGGCTGGCTGCAAAGGTACATCTTCGCTCAAGTAGCGCGAGACTTGGGGTCAAACGGGTTCAAGGCACAAATAGGTGGCCAGGCCTGGAGGAACATGTTGTTATTGGGATCATTTGTTAGAGCCAGAATGAGGTGCTGGTCTTCAAGACACAACAGCGAGCTGCTTTATTGTCGAGGTGCCCCAGGGCCTTCGTCTCATCGTGAAAAGCCGACTGTCTGAAGCCCGCTCACATGTGCTTTTTTTTTTTTTTTTTGAGGTTACAGCCTATCATTTGGTTGATATGATTTTCTCATCATGTCAAGCCAATTAATCTGTTCACACACAAAAATATCAACAAAGGTTTTGGGTTAGGGTTGCTTGTTTGGGACTATTGTAGAAGCTGGTTTAGGTTGCAACCCCCCCCCCCCCCCCCCCCCCCCCCCCACACACACACACACACACACACACACCTCTCCACCTGCCGACCCTGAAAGTGTGTCAGCTCCTCCAGGTTGGACTATAATTAGGACAGTGTTATGCCCCCCGCAGGCATCTCCCTTCCTTTACCAATTCTACCTCCTTCCTCAGAGGTCCACTTTGGATTTTTTCTTTTTTTTTTTTAGAGTTTATTTGAGGTGATTAAGCACATTGCAGTTTCCTAATCAGGCGCTCTGTGGTAGTTGGACAAATATTTTTCCCTACCTCAGATTGGTTTCAGAAGACTACTTTGTCTCCCGTGATGAAAGAATTGCGATCAACTATGGTAATAATGTTTAGAGCAAAGCCATGTTAGGACACAAATAGAAAAGCAAAACTTTTTTTTTTTTTTCCTGTCTTCATCAGGACTTTTCTATGTTTCATTTTCTTCACGTCATGCTGTCTAATCAACGTCTTTGATTATCTTGCTCACTAACCCAGATTGAGACGGATTTGTCATGTGTCTGATGGCAATTTTGGACGCCTTCCATCTGACATCTCGTTGCGCTCCAGGTGGTGGCCTATCATTACTGCCAAGCAGACAACACATACACCTGTTTGGTGCCGGAGTTCGTGCACAGCATTGCCGCCCTGTTGTGCCGAGCGCACCAACTCAATTCGTATCGGGAACTCTTGCTGAAAGAGCCCCACCTCCAGAGCATGCTGAGTCTGCGCTCCTGCGTCCAGGACCCCATGGCGGCTTTCCGACGAGGCGTCCTTGAGCCTCTGACCAACCTTCGGAAAGGTAAAAACGGCTCATGTTATTTTATTTTTATTTTTTTATGTATGTGATGTGCCATTTTGTTAGTGACATCGCAGCTGTAATTTAAATAAACCTGACTGCACATCTGACTCTCCTCAATCTTTGCGTTTCCAGAGCGGAAGATTCCAGAGGAGAATCTCATCATTTTGATAGACGGACTGAACGAAGCCGAATTCCATAAACCCGATTATGGAGACACCATCGCCTCCTTCATTACAAAGATCATAACTAAGTTCCCTCTGTGGCTTAAACTGGTGGTCACTGTCCGTGTCAGCTTGCTGGTAAGGAACAACTGATTCGTACGGTGAATGCATTAGAGTATCAGTAGATGGTATTACTCAAATGTAAGTACTTGTAATCTCGCCTAAAAAAAAAAAAAGTATTCTCGATGGATTCCTACTTCATCCAGTCACCAGTGTCTGCTCGAGCCCCAAGGCTCGGCGTGTTTGCTCCTCTGATATTTATTATCACGCGCAAAGGAAAAAAGGTCTGACTCGTTCCATATAGCCTTAGGATTTTTCTGCTCCAAAGTCTGTTTCTGTTTGGTCACGCTGAAAAGAATTGAACTACAGGAAAATAGTCAATTACTTTCGCTAAGGAGGTTTTGTTTTCATCGGCGTAGCTTTGTCCTTTTTGTTTGTTTGGAACCAGTTTTGGAGACGTCAGCCTCGACCTGCTCCGACTTTTTACCTGTTGGCGATATAGTATACAAAAAAATCTTATTTTTGGTGGTGAAAATAAAAAAGTGGCTCATGGAGGAATCCTCTGTTTTATGATTTTCATTTGCTTTCACTACCTGCCTCTTCCATAGGAGATCACCGGCTTCCTGCCTTTTGCCAAGATCTCTCTGGACGACTTTTCGGACAATAACGAGATAAGCAACGACCTCAACGCGTATATCCAGTACCGCGTCGGCGGCAGCAAGGACATCATGAACAACATCAGCCTGAACGGCAAAGCCGACCCGCCGACGGTGGGAAAGCTGAGCGGCCACCTGGTTTCCCGCAGTCAGGGCTCCTACCTGTACCTCAAACTCACCCTGGATCTGTTTGAGAGGGGCCACCTGGTGATCAAGAGCTCCAGCTACAAGGTGGTGCCCGTCTCGCTGGCCGAGCTCTACCAGCTGCAGTGCAACATGAAGTTCATGAGCAACTCGGCCTTCGAGCGCTCGCTGCCCATCCTCAATGTGGCGCTGGCCTCGCTGCACCCCATGACGGACGAGCAGCTCTTCCACGCCATCAACGCCGGCGACGTCCGAGGGGAGCTGCCTTGGGAGGACTTCCAGCAGCGCATGGACCTGCTGTCGGGCTTCCTCATCAGACGCCGGGACAAGACGCGAATGTTTTGCCACCCGTCCTTCAGAGAGTGGCTCGTGTGGAGGGCGGACGGCGAGAGCACCGACTTTCTCTGCGACCCGAGGTTAGGCCTTTGATTTTATGGACTGCAACTTGCGAAACACTGGCCTTATTGTGTCTGTCGCGCAGGACTGGTCACGCGCTCATCGCATTCATGCTGTCCCGCCAAGAAGGGAAACTGAATCGGCAGCAGACCATGGAATTGGGACACCACATTCTCAAGGCGCACATCTTCAAGGTAAGAAAATAAACCGGTAAAACTTTTTCGGGCTCCTTCGTTATGACTGCGAAGCGCTTCAGTTCCGTCTGTGTCCATTTGTGTCTCAGGGGCTGAGCAAGAAAACAGGCATGTCGTCCAGCGTGCTGCAGGCCCTGTGGATCAGCTGCAGCGCCGACGGCCTCTCCGCAGCGTTGGCCTCTCTGAGAAACCTCTACACCCCCAACGTGAAGGTGAAAGGCAGAGGTCCCCCGATAAATCGACTGCGTATGAAGCAATTTAGACGCCGCTAACACGCTCGGCTAACGGCGACGAGCAGAAAGTTACGAAACACGATGACTCCAAAGTAGGCTGGAAAAACATTCGCTGTGAGAAAATGTCCACGCACGAAGGTCAAACGTGCATTCTCGCTTCATAAAGCTTCCACCCGAAACCGTTGGCGCCGCAGTTGAGGACGCGGGGGCCTCGTGACTCCTGTGGCTTCAGTGTCAAAGGACATCTGCTGGATTAGTTACACCGTAAAACAGGTCACGCTTGTTGGAAAGATCACTCGTGTAGCATGTAAGCTATTTGACCCATGAAACTTTGTTGCATGACCTCTCTCTCTCTCTCTCTCTCTCTCTGTTTTCTATTTTCTCTGTAATTTATGTCGCCCAATGACACACATCCAATCGCTGATGCCGGCCACCCAATCCATTCAAGTGTAGAACCATTTGCATTTTTGTGTCACGCCTTATGCTCATTGTATATCGGTGAAGAGGAATGGCAATGCGGACTGTAATGTTTCAATTTGATTCCGATGATTCAGACTCCCTCTTTTATTTGTACGGGAAAGGAGACAGTCATTAGCATCGTCAAGAAAGGCCATTATCTGTGATTGATGCTTTCTGGCTCATGGCTAAAGAAGTTGTCTTGTTCTCCGGCTCGTCGCCGTCGTTGCCGTTCCACTTGTTGCCATCCCCCATATACATTTGCGAGTTATTACGCGAAACATTTACAAGAGTGACCTTGTTCTGTCCTCCGTCGCGCTAAATCTATTCACAAGCAACAAATTAACACTATTTCATATTCTGTCCTCGGAATACTCGCAAGGCCCCTGTGCCTTTGTTGTGCCATCCGTGGCGGGTTATTGATTTGCCTCGTCTCCGGAGAGCGGAAAACTCTCGATATTTGCTTCAGCGCAATGTCTGCCCTTTGAGTTCAGGCGAAGATAACGTCGCTAAAAGATTGCACTTGAATATCAAAATAGTGAGGTATGAACTCTAATACTTGATCAAATTCTTCCAAAAGACAAGTTTGAAGCTGCCGTTTGTTGTCATGGCGACGGAGTTGGAAAAACATGCGGCGGGTCTCTGCATATATTGATTGCGCATCCATTTTCGATAGCGTTTGCCCTCATTAAGGTTGCGGGCGAGCCGCAGCCTGTCTCCCGGCTGACTCTGGACAAACATGGCAACCATAAATAAGCAACCGTGAGCAATTTAGAGCAGTGGTGTCAAAGTTGAGGCTCGGGGCCCCGATCTGACCCTCCGCATTCTTTTATGCGGCCCGCTATTTTGTTTCTTGCGTTCTACATCTTAAATTTACACATCAACTTGTCTGTGTGGCACTTCAGGTGAGCCGTCTGCTAATGCTGGGAGGAGCCAACGTCAATTACCGCACGGAGGTTCTGAATAACGCGCCAGTCATCTGCGTCCAGTGCCACCTGGGACATCTGGAAATTGCCTCCTTGCTGCTGGAGTTCGGCGCCAGCGTAGAGGTAGTGTCGGAAACCGGGATGAACCCCCTCTGCTACTCGGCCGCTGCGGGGCACTTGAATCTGGTCGTGATGCTCTGCAAGCGGGGGGCCAGGGTGAGCGGATGATTATCTTCTCGAACCAATCCCCAATCGATGAACCGCCGTCAGGAAGCAATGCAGCTAACAAAAGTGCTGTTCACCAGGTCGAGCATACAGATAAGAGCGGCCAGTGCGCTCTTGTGCACGCTGCTCTCCGAGGGCATCCCGATATCATCCACTACCTGCTGGAGATGGAATGGAGCGCCGAGGGGCAGCAGCAGGACTGCGCTTTGAAGAGCCGGGCCCTGCAGCAAGCTTTGATAGGAGCGGCCAGCATGGGCCATACTCAGGTCTGCTTTTTAGCTCCACGTGATCCTTCTCTTCCTAAACACGTCCCTCCCCAAAAACTACAAATCCAATCTGAGAAGAGGCCGTGTTGTTTTGTTGGTTCCCATGGCTCGTTATTTTCCCTCCAAATTAGCATAGCGTCCTGGCGGTTTATTTGATCTCTTATGCTGAAAGACGATGCCATTTATCAAAGTTTCTTCCTGGCAGGTTGTGAGCAGCTTGCTGGCAGTGAATAATGAGTACGCTGTGCAAATTGATAGCCATGACACTCTGTGGGGGGAGACAGGTATGTTGTCATCCATCTTTTTACATTACATGCTTCATTTAATCACAAGCCCACATTTTATCATTCTGCTCCTCTCTTGGGAGCGGAAGGTCTCAAGCCAAATGTGTGTGTGTGTGTGTGTGTGTGTGTGTGTGTGTGTATGTGTATGTGTATGTGTGTGTGTGTGTGTGTGTGTGTGTGTGTGTGTGTGTGTGTGTGTGTGCGTGCGTGCGTGCGTGCGTGCGTGCGTGCGTGCGTGCGTGCGTGCGTGCGTGCGTGCGTGCGTGCGTGCGTGCGTGCGTGCGTGCGTGCGTGCGTGCGTGCGTGCGTGCGTGTGTGCATTTTTAAAGCCCCGCCGCGTTCTTGTCGTGTTCTTTCTGGTAAAAGCATTTGCTGTTGTGGTCATGTGGGTTTCTACTTAGAGGTTGGTTAACGCAGCATTTCCTCTGAGTCGGAGCAATGGTTCCCCTGAATTACTCCTCTTGGTGCTGTTTACTTGGAAACCAATAACACTTCAGATATTTTCAAGCACTCCTCCATCTGCTCCACAAAGTTATTGTAGCTGGTTTTGTAGGCTGACATACACTGGTTGCTGTGAGATAAGACAACTGTGTTCTTCCATTTTTGTCCTTAGGATCCAATGTCTTAGTTTATTCTGAATGTTCAAACGTTGGCTCATCCTGTCTGAAGAGTCTATCCACACTGCTATTTCCCGCTCTCAATGGCCACAGACGTCGGTGGAGCCACTTCCAGCCACAGTCTCGCACTTGCGCTCTGCTCGCTCAGCGGATGCTAAATCGCATCCGTTGCACCCCAAGTGAAATTGCAGGTCTGAAGCAAAGTGACTCTCACGTCCTTGCGATGACCACAATCTCTGATATCCCCCTTGCCACCAGGACCTTATTTAGAAACCACCGGGAGCCCATCTGTATTTGTGGAAAATAGGCTGCCGCCGCATTGTAGCCCAGCAGGGACTGAAACTTCATATTGCTTGGAGTATTGAAGGTTGAAGGTCATATGAAATCATCCTTTTGTTACGCTTTCGTTGCTTACAACAGTGATGATTACCACACAGAGAGAAATAAAAAGTGTACATACTGTAGTGTTGCTATATTTTCAGAGTATGTCTAGCTTGGTTTTCTACACAAACTGATATCGCAGACACTAGCATCACTGCATGTAAATGGCTGCCTGTGAGGAAGAAATAATCTGGAGAAAACAGGAAATGTAGCCAATTAACAGCCAGCCAACTCTACACTCTCATTCACTGACACCCACATCACTCACCAAGTCAAACCCCGCCTTTTATAGCCATACACACTTAAAGTCACACAGACTACTACAGTTGAACATGACCATGTACGCGTTATCATATTAAATAATGCCAAATTATATTTTTATCCCAACATTGGCATAATCAATACCTTATGTTGAATTCTAAAAATATTTGCTACCTACAACAGTTGCTACTTAGAACTTCTTTTTGTGTGACTTGAATGACATCGTTGCGCAAGCGATAAAAAAAAAAAAACATGATATCCAGCAGATAATTATAGTTAATATTGGTTCTATTTACTACTTGTCTGGAACGTATTCTCGATGGACATTTATGTTCCTGTGCCTGCGTAATCCACCGACATTCAATTCCAGTGTGGTAGATAATAATACTTAGTGGTAAATATTTTCCTTTTTTAGCGACATCATCATAACAGTTCATGACTCAGTTCCGCAATGTTTACTGCAAACCACGATAATGAATACACTGCTACTGTAGAACCTCGCTGATGCCATCAAAACTGAACATTATTGCTTAGACTGAAAAGAGCTCATATTGGATGCCATTAGAGTGGCCACCATACGATGTGTATCACCTGTTTAAAATGAAACACTCCTTTCATCTCCATGCAAATAGGTCTGGTGTGTCTCCTATTGTTCAGGAGAGGATGATTGGATTGCACGTCTGTGCCCAATTCCTTTTTTTTTTTTTTTTTTTTTTTTTTAAAGCTTCCTCTAAGGATGCTTCGTCGTTATGCAAAGTGAGGCCGTTCGCCTCCCTGCCGTTGTCTTTCTTAGCACACTGCATTGAATTGCTTCAAAGAAAACTGCAGCGAATATTTCTAATATTGTCTTTGTTTTGTTTACGGTTGCCAGCGGATAAAGGGACTTTGCGTGTTTTCCGTGAAATCTGCTTATTTAATTCATCCCGGCGATGAAAGGTTTTTCGAAAATCACAGCCATTGGCGCCATTGTAAGCCGTTGAGGCAACAGAGTGTTTGCATGATTGAGATTGTCAGTTAATCTTGCAGGTTATTTACCTGTGATGAGTTCAGGCTCTGGCTGGCTCAATTTGATGGTAATGGGATTCTGGCTGGGGAAAGCAATCACTTTTACTTTTCTTCGCTTGTGGTTCAGAACCTCTTTGCCAAGAAGGGCTTCGTTAGTGGGTCACTAATATCCCAGTTTTGATTGTTGTAGCACCTGAGCGATTCATTAGTCATGTCCTATTCAAGACCTTTTTAAAAAAATGTGTAAAAACAAAGCGACGGTCCCTGTTGCAGACGGCGCCGATCCCGAGCCGCTCGGTCATTGTTGAGTGTGAAGATATTCATGTGTTGAGCAGAACATGCTGCTCTTGGGGTTTTTTTTTGGCTCTGAGCACAGAAGGCTGTGTTCAGTCAAGTATTAAGGCTCAACAATACACTTGAAAGACTGACGGCGCATCTGGGCCAAGGAGCACCCAAATGCGCCATTGACAAGCTAATGAGTAGCATTTGTCTTACGGTGTTATAATGCTAAACATTGAACACAAACAATGCAGCAACACATGTAGAGAGAAAATGGAACTATACACAATGGCATATATTCTTTATCCTGGAGTTAATATGTGACCTTCAACTTTTATTGTTTTACGCTTTAGCGTTAAATCTGTGGGCTATGCCCCCTGGTGGTCAGTTTGGTCTTTTTTCATTACTAAGCTCACACCGTAACTATTAGTTTCGCACTTAATTCGGTGGATTCTCATACTAGCGGATATTTAGTTGTGACATTTCTCCGCTGTCCATTACCCCATTTTGTTCCTCCCCCCGTACATACAGCAACCATCTGCTAGTGTGTATGTGTGTTGTTGAAACTTCCCATTTGGTCCTTTCATCTTCTTAAATTATGGCCATATGTGACAACTGCTGTTTAAATTGGGCTCCATTACATCAAACCAAACAACAAAGTAACTTTTGAACGATGTGAATTCAGGACACGTTTACACATTTGCGCCTTTGAACCTGCCAAGTAACGCATGCCGTGTCCTCTGTCTGCACCTCAGCGTTGACGGCAGCCGCCGGCCGAGGCAAGATGGAGGTATGCGGCTTTCTGCTGGAGAGGGGGGTGACGGTGCAGCAGGTCAACCGGCGGGGGGTGTCTCCGCTATTCTGCGCCGTCAGACAGGGCCACTGGCAGGTGAGACCGACGTGGCCTCCGTTTCCACGGCAACCATCGATTCTCACCTCCGTGATGCTCTCCGAAGCGCCGTGCCTTTAATAACCTTCTTCACGGCATTCATTCATTTTGTTGTAGTAAAATGGGGACGAGGAGGACTGTGACGTGTTAATCTGCCGTGCTCTCTCCTAGATTGCTGAGCTGCTGTTGCAGCACGGTGCGGACATTAACGTCAGCGACAAGCAGGGCAGGACATTACTGATGGTGGCGGCCTGTGAGGGTCACCTGAGCACCGTCGACTTTCTGCTCTCCAAAGGTGAGCTATGAAAAACACAAAGTAAAACCAGGATGATTTTTTTTTTACGAATAAGCAGTAGTGAACAATGATGTTTTCAGCCCAGATTCAAATTTGGCGAATGTTTGAGGAGCATACGAACAAGAGCTGCACAATATTGGAAAAACAATATCGCAATATTGATATTTATGGCAGCCCTAATAGAAACACAATGCTGCTGCTTCTCTTTCAAAATGTCTGTTTCTGGAAGCACTCAAGAAGCCGACAACTCTCCAAGGGAACTAAAAGGTTTTGAAAGTACAGTGTCAAAATTTACGAGCACTAAATAGTGGCAGTGAACATCACAACAAGCAGCAGATGGTGAATAATTCTTCAGAAAGGAAGCCAAGCAAGGAGTTGTTTATTACCATTCCCAGTTGAAGTTTAAACATAACACAAAGGCAATTACACGTTGTGTATGTGATCAAACAAACGTCCTCTAGCTTAATGCTAACACGTCATGTAAAACAGGCTAACTAAAGCGCCATTTGATTTTGAAATATATTTGAGTGCTGACTGTGAGTGTTGCTGTGTTTCAAAAGGTGCGTCTCTCACTTCCATGGACAAGGAGGGTCTTACGGGTCTCAGCTGGGCGTGTTTAAAAGGACACAAGAACGTTGTGCAGCTTTTAGTGGAGAAAGGCGCCATGATCGACCACACCGATAAAAACGGACGAACTCCGCTGGACCTGGCCGCCTTCTTTGGAGATGCAGAGATCGTACGTGGCCGTACTCTCCCAAACATGTGACACTGGAGCGACCGCATTGATCTTAATGCTTGTCGTTATTAACTTAACTTCCTTTAGGTCCAGTATTTGGTGGAAAGAGGGGCGGTGGTGGAGCATGTGGATTACAGTGGCATGCGGCCTCTGGACCGAGCCATCGGCTGTCGCAACACCTCGGTGGTGGTCACACTGCTGAAGAAAGGGGCCAAGCTAGGTACGTTGTTTTTTTGTGTGTGAATGCATTTGTTTGTGTGTTTTATCATTTTGCTACTTTTGTCTCTGTAGTTACTACATAAAGTTAGGGTGAATAATGAAAGATTATTTGTAGTTGACCATAATGTGATGAAAGCACTGGTGGAGCTAAAGGGGGCGCTGTGGGGGCACTGCATCCCCCTCCCTGAAATATGCTTTGACCCCCCCAAGTCCCAGGCCAGATAACTGACTTATTTTCTGTATTTTCTGATTATTGAGAGAATTTTCCACCCGCTGTAGGCTACATCCATTGAATTTTAAAAATTTTTAAAAAATTGCTTTTTGGACCAACACGCGCATTTCACTTTTTGTGTTGAGCTAGCAAAGTTAAAGTTACCAAATATGGTTTCTCCTAAAAAGGGATACATTCCCTCTGGAATCAAAAACAACATAATTCATAATAGGGGGGTAACATTGTGTGCGAGGCATTTTTGCCAAAATTGGTCCTGAGAAATGTCAATAGAAGTGGCAGTAGTATGCTTCGCTCTTTTGTTTACGTAGTATCTCACGGCTCTCAGAATAAGCTCACACTAATTTTGTGGAATGCTGCGCAAAAACAGTGCATCCATTCACTTGCAGTTCACTCTGTGTGTGTTTGTGTGTGTGTGTGTCGTACATGCTTGTCCATGCTCTGCTGGGCTAAGTTTAGAATGTGACTTCTCACCTTAACCACATACGTGACGTTATCTGGCGCTGCGACTTATCTGCACTGAGCAGCTTTCAAACTTTCTCTCTGCATGCCAAAGCGTTTGCATGGCGGGAAGCCTTCAAAGCAGTGCTTCTCAAACCTTTTGAAACCAAGTCAACTCCCGCCTTCCTCAAAGTAGATTTGTGTATATTTGTGTTCTTTTATTATTTTCCATAAATAAAAGTATTTAATAAGTTATAAGAAAGGGTTATGAATAAAAAAAAATACATAAATAAACACATTTATTAGCCAATTAAAAAAAATTGTAATGGAATGCAACATTCGGGTGGGCCGAATGAAAGAACTTAGCCCATCGTTCTGGTCGTGCCGCATTTTGAGAACTACTGCTTT
The DNA here is from genome assembly GCF_059516105.1 of Syngnathus floridae. Classification (NCBI taxonomy): domain Eukaryota; kingdom Metazoa; phylum Chordata; class Actinopteri; order Syngnathiformes; family Syngnathidae; genus Syngnathus; species Syngnathus floridae. The sequence goes on along the minus strand of NC_142420.1, from coordinate 10,989,997 downwards.
AAAGTGAATTTCGACGTGTGCGTGACCTCTCCCTTTTCCCCTCTGCTAACTCTTTCCAACCCGCTGGCACTAAACTAAGGTCACAGAGCGTCTCCTTGCGATCGATCAGGTACAATCTTTAGGTAACTTTACCTCACTGTGACCATTTGCCGAAAAATACAGGGAGCGCCCGCGGTGGCGCCGACGCGAGCAACCTAACGTCTTCTCCTGCTCTCCCTCTCTCCTCTTACATAGGCAATGCCGCTTGGGCCATGGCCACCTCAAAGCCTGATATCCTCATCATCCTGCTTCAGAAGCTCATGGAGGAGGGGAACCTGCTTTACAAGGTATATATCGTGAGATAGCCAGTGAGAGTTACTTTAGTGAGATAGCTTGCTAGTGAAGTAGTATGTTAGCCAGTATGAGAGTAACGAGTTAGCTTGTCAGCAAAACTGCAAGATAGATAGATAGACAGACAGACAGACAGACAGACAGACAGACAGACAGACAGATAGATAGATAGATAGATAGATACTTTAATATTGTGTTTTTCTTTTCCCGAAATACCAAAAGCTAGCTTGCGTTGACTCAAGACTTACGTATCAAACCACTCGCTCTCTTTTCGTCAACAATTGATAGAGGTTTTGAATGAGTGGATGGACTTGTCCCAGCTGTTTTGTCAAAGGGAGCCTACACCAATGCTTTGACATTTAACGGCGTCGGCGTAGAAAGGTTAAAGCTGCTGGGCTAATGTAGACGTGTCTTTCATGCTGCTTCCGCCACTGCTGGGAAGTTTGAAGCTCAGGCATCTCACCTAAAAGCGCTGAAAACAAGCCCAGTTGACAACCACCATAAGCTAGCATGCAGTTCATTAAGAGCTTATTTGTGTGGCCAGGGTCTGTTTGGAAGCCATCCTGCATTTGAGTGTTTGGCCCTGAGCCCCCTTCCCGGTCTCACTCGCCGCGTTTGTGCCTTCATGTGCCCTCCAGAAAGGCAAGATGAAGGAGGCGGCTCAGAGGTACCAGTACGCTTTGAGGAAGTTTCCCAGGGAGGGTTTCGGAGACGACCTGAAGGCCTTCAAAGACCTGCGGGTCTCTCTCTACCTCAATCTCTCGCGCTGTCGCAGAAAAACCAACGTAAGATGCAGTTTTGATCACTTGGTCAAAGTGTTGGAAATGCTTAAATGAATGTTGAGCGGTGTCCTTGTCGCAGGACTTTGGGATGGCTGAGGAGTTTGCCACAAAAGCACTGGAGCTGAAACCAAAATCCTACGAAGCCTTTTACGCCCGTGCGCGAGCGAAAAGGAGCAGCAGGTAAACAAGTCAGCAAACGCTTTAAAAAAAAAGTTTTTCCCCCCAAAACTGATCCATAACGGCCAAAGATGTACATTGTCTTGCAGACAATTTGCGGCCGCCCTGGCCGACTTGCACGACGCCGCCAAGCTGTGTCCCAACAACCGGGAGATCCGCCGCCTGCTGGCTCGCGTGGAGGACGAGTGTAAGCAGATGCAGCGGGCGCAGACCACCAAAGGCGGAACAGACAGAGGGGCCACCGCCGCCTCCTGCAGCGGTGCCGGCAACATCGGCCAGGCGGCAGGGGGCCACGACTCGGACCGGGAACGTGATGACGCCCGGGAAGAGTCGCTAGAGTGGAGCCAAAGACGCTGCGCCGAAGAGGAGGAGGAGGAAGATGAGGAAGATGAGCGCACGCGGTGCCGGTCGCTGGGGAACTACAGCAGTCATCACCCAGGCAGGCTCCCTCCTCAACGCTACCCTCGGGACCAGCCCCCGGGTCTGCTTCTGCAACCCACCAAGCAGGCCCAAATTGTCAAGACCAGCTCACACGGAGCCAAATCCCAGTTTGCTCCCTCCAGCCCCTTGCCAAGCCGACACATGTCGGGCGTGCTGAAGCCCGGCCCGGGGATCGACATCGGACCGCTCCCGGCGCCCGCCGACGAGCCGCCGTACGGGAACCGCGTGACTCTGACGGTCATGACCCACGCCGGCGAGGCGGCGTCCTTTCCCTCCAAAGCGGCCTCGACTCATTTGGACGCCGAGCCCGCGGGGAACATGCGCGTGTCCAGCTCCACCAGCAGCCTGGCCTCCAGCGGCAGCTTGTCGGACGGCGGCAAGGCGGGCCCGGACGTCAAGTCCAAACACGGCCAGCAAGGCGGCGAGTACAAACCCAGGCCCTTCATGGGCGTCACCGACAAGACGGCGCGCTTCCTGCAGCAGAACCCGCAGCCGGCCACCCGCGCCTGGATTAACCACTCGGTCGAGGAGGAGGAGGACGACGACGCTTTTGGCAAGGCGGCGAGCGGCGCTTACCGCGAGCAACACAGGCCGCCGTTACACAACGGCGGGCCGCTCGCCAACCAGTACTCTGACAAGTTCATCTGTTACAAGGAGGCCAAGTCCCTGGCCAACCCCAGCCAAGCCCTGCACATCACGTCCATCAAGCCAAAGCGATCGTTTATCGAGTCCAACGTGTAGTCCCAGGAGAGTCGTGCCAAATGTTCCCGCCCGCCACACCTTCTGTCACAAGATGGACGCTTTGCACTGATGGAGGGGGAACCATACTCAAGTGGACATTCCTGTGTTTCAACAAGCTTGCGCCTCATGGTTTGTATTGTTACACTACTCACTAAAAAGTTTGGGATTTTGGACGGAGCGTACGGGTGGTGGTATGCATGGTGAGCAAGGAAAGGACGATAGGAGATGACTTCCTTTGAAATCGCCACAAATCAAACGCCGATTTTAATGATTAGCATTTTGCATCCAAACATTTTGAGAAGGTCGAGAAGTTGGCCATGCCCTCACCATTCCCGCTTGCTCACTGTTCATACCACCACCCGCCCACTCCATTCTGGCAGTTCTTCAACTTGGACCCCCAAAGTCCAAAATATCTCCAACTTTCTGGTGGGCAGCGTGTCGTTTTTTCATCCCGAAGGTCATCGGTATGCACAGTGTTGTTCCGATTGCGTTTTAATGTTCTCCAGAGAGACATGCACACGTTTGTGAAATATGTTTGTACATGTTACGAATCGGCATTAACAAGAGTGGAAAGTCTTTTTGCTCTTTGCTTGTTGTTGCTGTCTAGATTAATTTATTTACCAATGGCTTCAATGTAAGAGCAATATATTTTATATGGTTATTTTTGCACAGCCAGCAAGACATTTAAATGAAGTGCATGCTTACATTTGCGCTTGACGCCGCCATACATTAGTCCTTCCAGTTTCACGTGGATGTTCAACCGTGCCATGTTTTTTGTCAGTATTGTGGTCGCATATTGTTATGAGTTGTGCTGCCATGGCAACCATGGGAGAGAAATAAAGACCCCTCCCCAACCCCCCTGAGGGATGACCAACACGTCTATGCAGTGTGATCAAATAAGAATTTTGAAAACGTCGCCGCATTGTCCAACTTTTTAAAAAAAAATCGTCTTTTGAGATTTCTTGTTGACTTTTCTCGAGGTCGTATTTTTAAGGTCTGTGCTCTTCTGCTGTCACGCTGATTGTCGCCGGCTCCGCTTCCATCGACCGATGGCCGCCTTCAGAGCTCTGGTTGAGGTGATCGATGTGGTCCGCAAGGTCAGATTGGTCACGGGGCTGATTCTCTTGTCTCTAATCCAGCTCTCCGTGTATTCACGCTCGCAGGAATAAAAAGCCATCTGAGGAGAGAACGTACCATGAAGCCCGTGCATACTCCCGCTTTGGAACCAAGTTGAGGTGAGTTGCACAGCTTCATTTTGACAATTATGTTGCTTGCTTTATCAGTGCCTTGTTCAGTTTAAGTTTATTTTAGACAAAAGTAGTGCTTTCTGCCAGCTGCCATCTCAAAGGAACCAGTGAGCTATTACGCGTCATTGAAACAAAATTTGTGCCTTGCCAGCATCTTGTTGGCATCTGCCAAGGAACTATGTTGAAGTAAGATGAGGAGCTTCATTTAGACAAGCTTTTGTGTTGAGGAACTATGTCAAAGTGTTTTGTGACTGTCACCTGCTTGTTTCTTTCCTAAAGATGCAAGCATTGATTTGAGATGTGGTGGTCATTTTTCCCAATGTAATCGCACTTAAACTAGGGTTTGTCATGACGACCAACAACACTGACATCTCAAATGACCTTATAGCCACCAATCGTGTTGTGGCCTGGCTTAAAAGGTGACGATGGGACTTTGTGGGCTCATAATGCCGGAACGGATTTTTGCTGCACGCAAGGAGATGGTGCTTGCGTGTGTGCGTGTTTGTGTTTGCGCCAGTACTTATGTGTGGGCGTCCATTTCGGCATGTTTGAATGCGTCCATAATTGTGCGTCCGTGACATCGGATAACCAGAGCATTGATAAAAGCGGCTTATGTTTATGCTTTCCAATTTCAGCTTGTCATTTCAGGATCAAACATTTTTTAAATCCCGCCATCGCCACACGGCCGCACTCTCCTGCTCACCGAGTCCCATCTCCACCGCCGTCGGATGGATGCTTGCTCCCTGACAAAAACTCTTGGAGGTGAAACCCTAAAGCACACACACATAATTTCCTCAATATTAAAAGAGCACAGATTATAAGACGCCCCCACCAGGCGTGCACGAGCTGCGCTGGCCCCAACGATTGCGTGTGGAGTCTTTAAGTCTACAAGTCTGAGTCATGGACTCGGAGTGCCAGAAGTCAACCTCAGACTTTATTTTTTTAAATCACTTGAACAGACACAGATGACGCAGGAAAGCTCACGTCACCGTCTCCATGGGCACTTCAATCTTAGGCCACAATATTAGGTACACCTGTACTATCGAGTTCCTCCATCTATTTACTGTCGCCCTCATTCGGATCACATGGAAGCTGAAGCCAGGTGACTTTGGGTGCCAACCAATTGCCATTTTTGGTTTTGCCATCACACAAAGCTAACAATAACCATTAAAGCATTCTTGGAAAATGTGAAGCTAACCATTACATTGCGGTAATATGAGCATAATAGAGTATAAACAGTCGTCATAATGAGAGCGTATTGACCTTGGCACGCAGTCTGCTCCAGCTCAGCTCCTTCAGACAGAAAAGATTGAGAATACATTTATCATGTGAAAAAAATGAACCACAATGACATGAACAAGTGGAATATTCTTTTGAGTCTGACTGATGGCAAATGGACAGTAAAGCCGCTTTAGGATTCGCAAGCATTTTCCGTCGTGCTAGCTTGGAAAATATGATATCAAAGGTTTGCATTTCAGTATGAGAGGCTTGAAGGGAAGATGTGGTTTTCTTTCTTTTTCTGTATGTCCTACCTGTTGTGTTTTTTAAAAGCGTTCAGAAGTATTCCTGGCTCCTGTGGCTAAATAAGACATTGTTTTGTTGGAAAGACACACAGCAAGCATCAACACATTTATATGTGACTCGTCTCATAAACTGCAAGTAAGCTGTTGAAGAACAAAACAAACAAACACAAAGTTTGCAAACATAATCCAATGGAGAAGGAACAATCATGAATAAGACACATTATTGCCACCCAGGATTTTGTATTTATCAACATATATATTCAGGAACATGTTGACGGACAAAATATTACAACATCAACATATATATTCAGGAACATGTTGACGGACAAAATATTACAACACAGCAGCGCCCTCTTGTGGACGCATGGGGGAATTTGCCATTTTTTTGCCAAACATCCTATTTTAAAACAATGGCACTAGTTTAAAAGCCTCCTTTGAAACTTTAACCAAAACGTTTGCCTCTCAACAAGTCACCAGACTGTCATGCCCCCCCCCCAAAAAAAATGCACAAATAAGTCCTTGTAACCATTTTGTTTAATAAGGAGCAACAGCTAGGGCTCAGATTGTGCTAGATGCATGTTAAAAACATTGCAGAGAAGCATCATATGGAAGCATAGTCATAACTCTGAAATGATGACACAGCACTTTTTTATCAGCAATGGATTCCATTTTATAGTCAAGTGGTGAAGAAAAAAACAGACTTCAAATCAAGAGCCAACCATTGCACAAAATTCACTTTTGATCATCTGATTCAAGAGCACAAACAGGATGGCTGGAGGACTCTTTGATAATGGTGCAAAAATAAGCATCTGTTGGGTCAGGCGAAGCATATCGTAACACTTTGGCTCGGTTAGAAGTAGGAAAATAAAGGGAATGTTTCAGAACTTTTCGGACTCAACATAAAGATACAAAATGGCCTTTATCATTCACTTGTGTCATTTTATAAAGCGGTCACAACAACTTCTATGCTGAAATTAAAAGACACTCATGTTTTTGACAGTTGGGGGGAAAAACTAGCTTATTAAAGGCAGTAACAAAGCGTGTCATATTTCATGGGCGGGGTACTGAGAGCCCTCGTGCAAAAAAACAAATGTCTAGAATGGTTGCTGAAAATGTGACAAGACTCCTAAGTATGTACGTAATACTGAATTGCCCGAGATATTGCATTCTAAATTTATAACATTGAAAATGATCTGGCCCGAAGTTTAGATCCCTGATGAATAATCGAATGCCACTCGAGGGTTCTGTATACGAACGATCGTTAGTGTAGCTACGGCGACATCTTAGATTGCGAGTCAAAATATTTTGGCAGCAGCCTAAACATGCTGCGTTTGGACGGAGGGGCACGACCTCCTACGCTCCGCCATCAAACTCCTCCGCGTCCACCAGGCAGGAGCGGTCAGCGTCGGGCGCTCTGAACGGCGGGTGGTACTCGAACGCCGTGATGATGGAGGAGCCCGGGTGTTGCCTCTGGTACAGGAACCAAAGCACGGCGGAGACGGCCATGATGACAAAGACACTGAAGATGACCAACACGGACAGCACGGCGTTGCCTTCTGATGGAGGACAAGCCACGAACGATTCAGGCAAGTTCTCACGCACTACAATTTGGCTTACAAGAGTGTGTGTGCATGTGTGGAGGAAACGTACTTTGTTTGGCGTCCACTGCTTCTGAAAAACAAAGACAACGTGAATAACTGAGCGGAAAAAAGTTAATTTGATTTTAAGATGATCCAGTATGGATCCCTGGGGGGTCATGATGCGTACAGTAATGCTTTTCAGTTTTCCACTTCACATGATTAAACCCTTCTGCAGTAGCCTTGTCATTATAATACATTATTTGAAATGAAAAAACAATGTAAGTGCTTGCAATGGCGACCTCTAGTGGACAATGTTAGCAACAACCGTTTTATAGAAATAGAACTAAATGTGTTCTCAACCACAAACGTTTGACAACACTGCGATTAAACAAAACCATTCTCAAAATCAGGAACAATAGATTAAATTCTTCAACAAACCAAAGTCATATTAAATATAATAATAACTTCAGAGATGGCCCATCATCTCGTACAAGGGAAAAGCCAAACGTACTCTGAGCCGTCTCACAGACGATGCCGTTCTCGATATCATCCAAGCAGCTGACGCGTTCCCACTTGCCCGTGTCGCTGTGCAAAGCCACGCACGTTTCCATGGGCACAAAGTCCGACGGGGACGAGCCCGGTTCCCAGTTGGTAAACTTGACCGGCTCTTCATCAAGCCACATCATGCCCTCACCTAGTAAGAGTGTGTTAGTCAGCAAAAACAGAACTGATGAAAGAAATCACTGATGCGCATCTTTCACTTCCTAAATACTTAAGACAAAAAATCCCCATTTTGTGACTCCATTATGCAAAAAAAAAAAGGATATCCTGAAGCTGTGTCAGGATGTGCAGTGAGCTGGGTGGGCCAAGTTTGTTGAGTATTAACCCAAAAAACATGAGTTGATTTTGGCAACAAGTCTTTGGTCACATGACACTTACTGTTTGTATCATAATACATCCCAAGCCACAGATTGACTTTGCCTTTCCACACCTCGGGACTATATTTAACCACAAAGTCATTCTCCTCAGCACTCTGGATGGACAGCAGCTCTATAAAAGGGAACAATAAAAATGGAAGACATATTGACTGGACACAACATTAGGAACACCTGTAAGATCAGAAATGTCATTATTTTTTAATATTGGTGAATGCAATTTTTTTGACATACCAGATTTTGGGCAGAGGCTTTTGGCTGCCTCAAAATTATACACTTTGAGTTTGTCCTCATCTCCGTGGACAAAGTGGTAGCATCGGTCTTGAAAGGGAACCCAGGTACGTCCATCGGCAGGACAGTCTGTGGAGGATTGCGAGGAAAAACTGAAGACAGTGTCAATTCTTTTGAAAGTACATTTTGGGTGGGAGTTCCCTGATTAGTCCTCACTTCATTTTTTGACATAAATTGAAATGAATTACTTGCGGGATCTGTGCTGACAGTAATCCTAAAGTTGCAGTTATCACTCCACGCAAACAAAGTAATCGTAACGCTTTTATAACGCTGTAAGAAAGGGTTAAGGGGATTAAAAGAAACAGATGGTTAAAAGAAAATTGTGCAATCTGATATCCACGCAACGCTGGCTGCACAACTGTATTGCGGCGTAAACAACAGTATCGACGTTTGAGAGACTTTTAAAATGTTTCACTTCCCGAAGAAACAATGCAAGAGACTTGCAAGTAAGCGGAAGGAAAAATAGGCCCTATAATAAAACAAACGTATCGAGACAGTGTTGTGTGCGCATGTTGCGTTATAACTAAAGCGAGTAGGGCTAAGTTTGCCGTGGTCCTTACCCCCCATCCAAGCAGCCTGCAGCTGGAGAAGAAACACACACAAGCAGCACGACAGGGACAAAGAAGGACGACCACTTTTCTGCGGCAACTCCATGACAGCAACGAGCCACAAGAATCTGCAAAACCCCCCGACGTGTATTCTGCTGTTTACGAAGCGAGTTAGCCCCGCCCACTAGTTCGTACCAAACATGCCTTCCAGAGAGGAACCCAGAAACATTTGGAGCGTTTGGTTGTGTGACATAATATAATATTGTACTTCCAATGTCTTTGGATTTTATTTAAATATGAACATAACCCAGTCCAGGTCCGCCTAATGACGGTAAAACAAGAACCTTAAATACCCTAGCAACGCTATCAAAAGTCGAATGTCAAATGAGGCGTTCAAAGCACAACGAGAGGATAGGAAAGAAGGGTATGACTTTATTTATTTCATCTGTGACCTGGAAGTAAACGACGTGGACGTCATCTACCGGCTGATTTGAATGAGCCTGCATTTTACCAAAACTGCAAAAACTAACAACACGTTGGATAACATTCATGGATGTTTCCTCTCTGGAATGTACTGTGGAATTCGGTCAAGAATCTTCACCTGCATCTTTATTGGATGAGTTTAAGAATGTTTTGTTGGATTTTTTACGTGGGAAAAAACATCTTGGCTTGCTGACGTGAAAGTTGCTAATTAAAAGGACGACAATATTAATGTATAGCTACAGATGGTTGGTTTAGTCAGTTTCATCTCATATTGTGTTGTTGCTTTTGTCAATGTCTAAAAAGGAAAATGTTTCAGTAAGTTTTAAGCCGCTATTGTTGCTGATTTGTGGGTACAGGTGTGTTCTCTATCTGATTGATTAGACCACAATGAATGAGATGAAAAAAAGTGTCCGCTAATTTGTTAAAATACCCCAAAAGCGCTTGATTAAAATGCTTTTAATAAATTATTTCACAAATTGGTCAGTGATATAATAACTTAATACATTTCTTATTCACAAACTCCACCAGAATACACATTTTTTTTAAATCTCAGTTTTCTTTATTTAAAAAAAAGAATCAAAAGTAAAAAGAATAAACCTGAGGCCGAAATCTAGAGGGAAACAAATTTGGCCTTAACAAACACGACCAAACAGAGATCCGCCTTTTAACGGTACAACCAAATCACCACAGGCAAGTGTGTGGTACAAAAAAAAACTATCATAAACCTCTTCCTCAATCTCTCTGTACAAAACAAATCTTTATAAATTAGAACTTTGTTTTCATACAACCTAATGACTGTTCAACATGATGGCTGCTTATATGAGCAGTTTTTCTTTTGATGCATTTCTGCATTTTGCGCCCCCGATACTATGGCACTTGGTTCAGATGCCACTAGCAGCAAAAACTCACAAAACAGTCTCGGTTCTGAGTCTCGAGCGTGATGCAGAAACCTCGAGCATAGCCTGTTCCACTTGACACCCAACAACTGCTGCTTGTGAGTTTGTCTCCACCCATGACGGGGTGACCAAACCTATTGTCCTTGGAACCACTGAGATGAAAGTAGCAGTTGTTTACCAAAGTAAGAAGCTTGCGGTTGAACCCTTCCTGAAAATGGAGACACAATGTACAAAGATGTTTGGAAGAAAAACCCTTTAAAAAAACAAAAAAACAAAAAAAAAACTAAAGCAAACTACACCGTGACCAGCTCCTGAGCTTAGCATTTGGTCTGGGAAGTGGGCTGGACTTGCTAACCCGGTTTAGAACTGAGGAACACAGAAAAACTGAGGTAGATATCTGGTCTGATGGACCACTTGTTGGAATAGCAGAAGGGCACCTTGATCAAGAATGTTATTTTTTAAAAAAACAAAAGAACGCACCACTTGTAGTGCTGTCAGATCAAACCACTTTTTTTTTTACACTATATCCTCATTAACTAATATTGCATTTTTTAGTCTGTGGCACTTGTTGGATTAAAAGCAAACTGAGTGTAATTGTTGAAAGGCACAGTCCATTACTGCAAGCTTAATCGGAGAGTCACCCCCTTTCCGGTAAAAGACAAAGATTCTGTTTCCTCAGTATACAAACTCCTCATCTTTGGTGATAAAACAAAGTGCTGACTGTACGTTTCCGATTAAAAACTGAGGTACAATGCATTTCTCCTGTTAGCGCTCACCAAGTCCAATGTTGAGGCTTTGTTGTGTGTGCACAAATCTAAATCCACGTGTTCCTCTTGGCTTGTTAAATAAAAATGAAAAAGACACACTATCATGTAAATGGCAACCCAAAGTTACCATAAAAAAAAAAATCCTTGCCGGTCCAACTTAACGTCAGCTAGTTTAAACCAAATCCAAAACATGATCTTTCCAAGACCACGTTAAAGTATTGCTTTCAAAATAAATATCACATCAAAATAAACAGGCGTCTGCACATACTAAGTACATCATATTCGCAAAAACACGATGTAGCTCATTTACAAAGCAAAAGCCCTTCGCTTCCATTTTTTTTGTTTTGTTTTTTTTGGGTGTCAATCTAAACAATCACTGTAGTAAAACTGTTAAGGCAAACTGTGTCGTCATCCGATAGCACGGTGGGAGAAAAAGACAAAACGCAAAACACTTGGTTGGCCATGGCAACACTCGCACAGCAAGCAAAAAAAACCCATCAAACTGAAAAAGACAACAAAAAAAAAGATCACCAGGCAGTTTTGTTGTCTTGTATTTGCTGGCAATCTTTGGTAAAAAATAAACCTTTTCTTGTATGAAAATAAAAAAAAAACTTTTTAAAACTGGGGTTTTTGAACTCTTGTAAAAATGGCTTCACGGGATTGCAAAACCAGTGCAAAGCAGTGAAGGATCCGTAGCGTTTTTGTATGATTGCTCTGGCCAATCGTCCGCACTACTTGGCTTGTTGGTAGGCGTACGACGAAGCGCTGCCGGGTGTGTCCACGTGAGGCGCCACTCCGTTTTCCTAAAAGACAGCACCAGCGACATTAACTATTTTGCCCTCAAAAAAGGTTCGCTTTTGGACGGCGATACACTTACTTCTGCGGGAACAGCTGCTGGCTGCATGTGCGTGTACTGAGGGATGTAAGCACCGGGCATGGGAGGGGTGGCGCCCAGGAACTGAACAGCACACAAAATAACATTGTTTGGATTTGAAATAGAATGCCTTTCTGATAATCTTGCACATTATTCGAGTATTGTCTCACCGCTCCTGCATTGCCCAAAGACATATGACTCATTTGCTGTGCCAAGGGAGTCATCAGGGACGTAGGCTGCAATGACAGTGATGGCTCCATAGAGGGCGATATGACTGCACCCTAGAAGCAAACGCAAAGGGAGTGGATGCAGATGTGTCAAAAAATGAGTGAATGGGAAGCTTTAGCTGCTCAAGGGAATGCAATTCGATAGTGTCAACAAACGCTTGTTATTTATTCATGTTTTACGTCATGACCAGAGCGGGGAACGGTCACATGGTGCGGTCAGGTTGCATGCTTGTTGGCTTTTTTTTTTTTTAGAACAAAGCAAAACCTGAGATCTCATTTCATATCCATCTTTAAAATTTGAATCTTAACACACCTGTTATGTCTTTCCTGGCACTTAATAATAATAATAATAATAAATGTACTGTGTGTAGTTTCATTTCTGCTAAAGCCCTAAAGGAAGCATTTTTAGACAAAGAAAAAAAAATCTGTTTGCTCACAGGGTGCTGCATGATGTAGGGCTGATGAGGCATCCACGACGGGTTCTGCACCTGTCACGTCACACAGAAAGAATCAAGTCATTCTTTTCTTGACGAGCCGTGGACAGACGGGAATGTGGTTTTAATGACGTGCAAAAGTTATGACTGGACTGGATCCACTTTTAAAATGTCTACGCATGATCACCACTTCATTGAACGAAATTTGACAGTAGACCACTGCAAATGACCATAATAATCTAATTTGTTAAATTGTGCACATTGCCTGAAAACAGTCGAGCCTCTTGTCCCTCTGCTTATTTGATGTCTTGAGTTAAAATGTACTTAGGAGAGTTAAATAGTATTTAACCAAAGAGCAACGCTTAGCTTAATGCTACCACATAATGTAAATTCCCATAAATAAGCTAACAAAACTAGCAGCAATGTTGTGGGAATTGTAACCCTTTAAGCAACGGATATTTAAACACAAACGGTGCAGCAACACTGGTCAACATAGTGTAGAATACACACCGGCACGTTTTGGCTCTTATGTACAGTAGTTGTATGAAGTGATTCAAGAATCCAAACCTGATATGCTGAAACCGGAGACATGTACGTGGACAAGGGCATGTGGGCAATCATCCTGTTTGAAATGCTGTACGCCGGTGGGAAGAATCTATGCACACAAAATCAGAACCATGTGTCGTCTACATGAAGTGAGCTAGACGCAAACGGGCTCGAAAGTCCAACTTACTCGTTTTGCATTGCGGCTGCGCTAGGATCGTACGTGAGTGTCATACCAGCCTGGAGGGGAAAGAACAAGTTTGGCAAAAAATGCATAATTGTAAGTAAACATTTGTGAGGTTTTCTGAGTTGAGGCCCAATGTTAGCATTAGCTCAGTGGAGTGGATCCAATTTTTGGCCTTTTATGATCTCTGTTGTTATCCACATGACACTCTTGACTCGTGTTTATGAGAGTTAGCTGATGAGAACTACTGTGGTGTCCTGATTTTACATTTTGCACGAGTTGAGACGATCATGCCACTACAGATAAACAGTGCAGAAGTTGTGTGACTTTAAAGCAGCCATATCATGGCTTGATCAAATTTTTACCAGTCTGGCGTTTCCATCTCTGAGCCAACCTCGACCATTGTGCACAAACTTGTTTTGGCTTTGTCGCTTTTTCTGCCCACCGTCGGCAAACTTGCAGAGCAAAGGTTCAGCAGGTGCTGGGTTGAGGACAGAAGATTGGAAAGCAGGCTTCACCAAACAGCAGTCAGACTACACAAGCTTCCAATTTGGAGAGCTGACCCCCCCCCCAACCAGCCATCTGAAAAGAGGCATGACTATTTCTGTCGTATAATCCAATTAAAAAGATTACGCTGGGAGCGGAGCCTCTTGGGCCGAATGTATATGATCCCCGGCTGGAAGGAGCAAACAGTTGGCTGAGCGCCGTATTAGCATCCATAGAATGGTCTTTACCCAGTACACCAGCGGGCATCTTGATGAATTTGCCGTTGAAGTGAGAAATGACGGCGTTGCATTTTTCGGTCGACTCCATCCTGGATTTAGAAAACGTAAGTGAGCCAATATGCACAATTAAGACGGATGATGTAAAAGACATAGTGGCACCTGGCGAAGCCCACTCCTCTGCTGGCTCCACTCGAGTCCCTCAAGATGCGTGTTGATATGACCTGGCCAAAGCGTTTCAGCATGTTCTCCAGCTCCTGCTCGTCCATCGACAGTGGCAGGTTGGAGATATACAAGTTGGTTGGGTCTTGTTCTTGTTGCTGAAGGGCCAAATGGGAGAATTACCACTTGCGCTTATTTCCACTGTCTCTCTTTGCTGAGCTTTCGGCACAAAATGGCCACCGCGAAGTTTGAGTCGCTTGCATGCTCGCATCAGCTCATTTTTCTTCTAATAGTTAGCATCAGCAGAAATGCGAGCGACGACGACAAGACCCTGGGGAGCGGGCTCTCCAAATTAATATTCACAGCGAGGTGATGAGGGGAAAAAAAACCACAAAGCAAGCTAAAGCAAATAAAAAGCAGAACGAACTGGTTGAGAACGCCATAACCGGTTTGGCGAGGCGGAAAGAAGGAGAGGTCACCGTGTGTAGGAGGAGCATCGTGACTGTCTGTAAACTCCATAACAATGAGGAAAAAAATACGTAGGAGCATCATTTTGTTGTCTGCACTATGCATTCCCCCTTCCATTTGTAGAAACCAGTGGAGCAGGCAACGCACGGAAAAAGGTTGATCAGGCAGGTACCTTTGCCATCTGAGCTTGAACTCCACTGCTCTTTAGGGCAGCCACAGCTTTCTGAGCTGCAGTGGGACTATCAAAATCCACAAAGCCATAACCTGAGGAGACAAGTAGGACAAGTAAGGGCAATGTTAGCGTGCAGCGTGTCTTTTCATTCTTGACAAAACAAAAGCCTTGCTTACAAGTAGCCGTTACATTTGCATTAGTCTTTGAATATATGCTTTGAATGTGGAGAAGAAGAGCGTGAAAAAAGCGCTGAGGATGCAGATACCACAGCGATGTTACCGGCTGAGGTCAGCTCTTTGTACAAACAGGGTGAACCCGTAGTCTCTGGCTTCGACTCGAGCTATTTTTAGCCTGCTCAAACTAAATAAAGGTGAATATGTGATTGAAACTGAAAAGGCTCAAGAGTACGCTGTCAATTTGGCTTTTGGGTAACTTGCTTAGTTTTAATCGCTATTATTGTTGGATTGAAATTTTGGCCCAAATTTTAGCCACAATTAGCTTTAAAAAATTCAACTTTGTATTGATTTATCGTGTGTAACGGTACTCGTAGATTGACGAAACTGAAATGGGCAGTCACACTGGATGGGATCAATAACGTGGCACTCAACGGACTCTGCTGCGCCAACAAACCCATTATATATATATATATATATATATATATATATAGTGTATATATATAATATATATTTTTTTTTTTTCAACTATGAACGTTACTCTAAAGCTGCAAGGAACACTGAAGTGCCGTCCTTGTTGGGAGAAACAAGGCCACACACACCTTTGCATGTGTTGGTCGTCTTGTCCAGGATGGCCTTTGTTGAGACGATTTTGCCATAGCTGAGGGAGAAGCAGAAAGACGAGGTATGTTGCCCAAGAGAGCGAGCCAGTTGTACAACATGTAAAGAAAAGAAAAAAGAGGGAGGGAGGGAGCGTTCAGCAACGGTGACATCAACGCATTGGCATGAAACGTTATTACGAGCGAGTGCAGCAGTCGCAGGACGTAAAATAATAAAAATGCGACTCAGAGTGTAGCGAAACCACCCACATTTTCATTTTGATCTATACTTTTATAAATAACCGATCCCATTAAACTGGGTCGCTGCAATTTAGACACCACCAAAAAAAAAGCAGTTAAATTGGCAGCTATCCAGTGTTTATCCAAATTTGGAGGCCTGATTTCAACGCAATGTAAACGAGTGTCAACGGTGAGAAGATATCCAGTCCGTAAAATTCCTCGAGCCTCATCTTCTTTTCCCTTGAGATTAAATGAATACCGTAATCCAAGTTGATACTCACTTCTAAACCGAGCGAATAAAAGAAACAATTAGCCGGAGGTAGATAACTAGGGCACGGTATCGCCTTTCACGTCACGTTTAAGCATTCACGCAAGAGCGTGAGAACTCGCTCTTCAACGCCGTTGATGAATTTTCTGCCGGGTCCTCCGAAAAACCCATCGGCAGCACTACTGTTGTGTACGAACGAGCCGATCAATGGCAGATCAATGGCGGATAACGACGAGAGGAAGTGCGCTACTCACGGCTGACAGAGTTTGACCAGGTCATGGTCCGTCATGGATGGGGACAAGCCTCGGATGTAGAGGTTGGTCTTGCTGAGTTGATCCCAGCCTGCAGTGCTGCTACTGCTGCTGTTGCTGTTGTTGGTGGTGCTGCTGTTGTTACTTGGGCTGGGTGGAGCCATGGGATGAGACAGGAGGCTAACTGGTGACTGGAAAAAAGAAAAAAAAAATACTTGTTTGAATAATTCAGTCATTTGTTAATCAGTGGCAATTTGGTGTCAAATAAAAACTCTTCAGTGTTGAAATAAATTCCAGAGTGACTTTTTCTGGTCTGTAGAGAGCTTTTGCTCCTCCAGGGATTTGTCAGTGATTATCTCTCCCCCCCACCTACAACCAACTTCCTTCTCTTTGGAGGATCTCAAGATGAGAGGAAGTTAATGGAATCTGAAGCATGAAACACCGACATGATCGAGCAACCCGAGTCTGGACTCCCGAACTTCTCTTGTCTTTTATAAACAGTCAAACCAAGTTTGCCTTTTTTGCCTCATGTTGCTGTTGGTGACATTGTCACCTCCCTTCCGTTCGCTAACTATTTCGGAATTAATTGAACGATTCAATGGAGCGGGCCAAAATGCTCTCATGAAAGGATTTCCTGTGAGGGGAAAAAATGAAGCGGAGGTGATTACTCCAGTCAGTCACTGCGATGGTGGGAAATAATGCTACTACTGTTGTCACATGAAGACACTAGGTGATAGTGGTCGTCGCCAAATCAAAACAAAAAGCTATCAGTGAGACCTGCTTTTAATGACCGTCTCATGACGAGTCCACCATCCCTCCCCCTTAGCATAACTGTGGTTAATTTCACAGTTTTGCAAAGTTATTTCAAGAAGTCAGAAGTTACAGACTGGTCAAATAGAACCCAAAAAGACATTTTTTTAAAAAGTCCACGGTCTCAAAGCTATATGTAAACATGGCAACACACCTGTGCAAAGTGTTACACTCCAAAACAGCGCAAAGATAAATTATTTTTTTCTACAAACTAGGTCAAATAAGACCATTTCCTGTGGCACCCCTACTATATTCTACTGAAATGTAGAAACTCATTAATTACACTATATAGTAATGAAAGTGGAAAAAATGCAAAGGCTGGGCTAAATGCAGCAGTTGCAATAATAACATTAAAAAAAGCACTAAAGTTTATTCTCCGGGCCTTCTTTCTAAACAAATGTTGCCGAACGTCCAAAGGAAGGCACCAAAACATGCAGAGTTGATATTTCTTTTGAATTGCTTAAAAACAAATACCTAATGCTAATTGCTGGAGAGAAAAAAAAACACGCACATCCAGAATAAATCCTTTGTTTGCTGAGTTTTGTGGGGTTACAAGATTACAGCGATACAATGCGTCTCATGTGATGGTTCAAATTCATTTTTTTTTTTTTTTTCTGTGCAAACTACAGCTTTGGATATTCCACCCAAACAATGCTTGACTTTTAATTAAGTAGTAATAAGTCAATAATAACAAGTTTAAAAGTAAATAAGGTAACAAACCCTATGGAGTATGTAAATTGCATCATATGTGCAATGTTATCGGAAAACACAAACTAGCATTTAAAGCGTTTGTATAATCTACAGTATAGCAATAGAATAGCCAACAGCTAGTAGAGTTGACTTCAGTTCAGCGTGAAACTGAAAATGTCCTTCTCCTGCGAGATGGAGGGTCAGTTTTTGGGTTTCATTCACCGATCAATTCACTCGACTAGAGGGACTGTGAGGAGAATGGGGAGCGGACGACATCTTATCAGTCAGCAACAGACCAGCTGAGCCTGTCATACTGTATAATACGCAAGGCTTCCAGTAACAGGCCTCGCCCATTCAGCTCCTGCCACAGGATAACAGCGCGAACATGAGCAAATATGCTTTTTTTTTTTTTCCCTCTCCAGAAGCCTTCTTTTGGCTCGGCGACATTCAGAGAAATCAAATCAATACATGCAACTACGCATCAACGCTCTATTCATCATCTTGCAGGGATTTCCCCCCTCCTCCTCAAATCCAGTCCAAACAGAGATTATTGAATTTATTTTGAAGGGCTTCTTGCTGGAAAAGTTTAATTTTCCTCTAGTGCCGTTTGGTTTTGCTTAGGAGAAACATAAGGCAAGTCCAAGTTTTTGTTTTTTTTGTTTTTCTATCCATGATACAGGCAGCCGGTATTCACGGTATTCCTAAGAGACCTCTGAATCACACACAGACGCCTTAACACCACACTTTTTTCCCCTTCCAAAATAGCATAAGAATCCTTATCATTCTTTCCTTTTTACATTGCAAATGAATCTTTCACCGGACCCTGAACGCAACACTCTAGTTTCACACGAATAAACATCGACTTGATGGGAGAGTTTGCTTGGTTTCGCGTTTATTAAAGCAGTAAATACTAGACGGGCGGGTTAGTAATAGTAAGGGTGGAAAAGCTCGAAAGCGTGCTAGTTACCTGTTTGCGAAACTGAGTCCTTAGTGGGTTTCCAGTATTAGAAAAAATCATCCTCAGTCTGATCAAAGGGAGAGTTGCCTTTTACTTGAATAACTAAGTCCTTCGTCTCGAATAACTAAATCCCGCTCACTCGGCTGACGACGCGCATAAAAATGGTATTGTGAGCATATCTGTGGTCACGCAGCCTCGATATCGTCGATGCTCCGGCAACAGACGCCCCCGTCCCAACTTCGAGCGCGGCTCTGCCTCGTATGTTTGACGGGCTTCATGACTCGCAATCAGCGGGAAGCTGGAGTGAGGCTAAAATGTTGGACCAAACCATTTCGCCGGTCGCGTAGGGGTGGTCAAGTCCCAATGTTCTTTAATAAAGAATGTTATGGACACGTTTCGAAGTTAGCCGGCTTGTTCAGCCAAATCAAATACAAACCTTAATATTTGGCGTTGAATATCGTCGCGTTTTAAGTAGTTTGTTATGATCTGCTTTACTAAGAAGACTCCATTCCGCGTGGCATCCACCTATGTTGTTGTTTGGAGTGTTACATGATGCATACATACTTAACATTCCACGGTGTGGCTTGTCCTCATGGTTCTGTTTGCCTCGCACCATTTGAATAACTCGTACTATTCAACAAAGGAGAAAAAAAACATGGACATTTATTAATAGTGACGACTGGGATTACCCACTGCTCGAGGTATTCTAATTTGGTCACACATAGAGCCGATGACGGAGCATTACGACGCTGATGGTCATGGTGAATGACAACAAGCAGTGACGTCGTCCTTTTCCGTGCTTTTGAATAAGATTAGGTCAAAAATGCACACCGTCACAATCGTCAACGTTACAAATTCATCGCGGAAATATGACACATTGCTGACATGCTCTTATCCGTGTCACCGTTTGTTTATGTCACCCAAGAGTAAACAATTAATTATATAATACCGCCTATGTAATAAAACGTGAACAGATTTGTTGACTGAATTTTAAAATGAATTGTATTTGAATCAAATAAGTCCCTGATCAACAAAATGCCCTGTCTTTTTATAACTAAATGTATCCACACTTCCCCATTGAACCGCCATTAATACGAGATAACCCCCCCCAAAAAAAACATTTAAAAAAATTAATAAAGAAATATAACACTGTATTGTATATAAAAATAATGTAAATAAATAAATGAGTTTAGTCATGTGTGTTAATTACTCTCTGACTGTAGTATTTGTGTAACAGAAAACCAAAACAAAAAATCAGAATTTTGGGCACTCGTATGTAAAGATAACATTGTACCATTGTGTGATTTATGATGGCTCCTTTTTAAATGAACCTAAAGGTCACCAGTAGAGCATATAGATGTGTTTAGCAGGCCAACAAAAGTCACTAAGGGTCAGCGTGGGAGAAAAGAGGGAAAGGTCTGAGTCGGCACTATCCTTTGTGCGAGGGGGCAGGGAAGAGCTAATTAGGAAATGTTCTTTAAGCCTTAATTCCACCCGGAACGTGTGACTCGTATTGCAACTTACAATCTGTGATCCAATAAAAGAGCTTAAAAAGGAATAAAGGTAACCACAAGTGGTCAGGCGTGGAAAATTTTATCTGACGATGAGTAAAGCAGACTAGCTTATGAACAAGTCCATAAACGCTCACCTGAATAGACGGCATGGTGTGAAACTCAACAGTCCTGCTCCTTTAGTTCGGGTCACGAGCTCCTTGCTCGAAAAAACTGCGAGTCAAAATATCACAGCTTTTTTTCACACCTAAGGCCTTCTACAGAAATCTCTTCCACATCTTGAAAGTTTAGCCCAGCAAACCAAATAGGAAGCTATTTCATGACGACAAGAACTTGATGCAATTGTGTGCTGTATCGCCCGGCTCACCCTTATGGCGTAAGAGACGATTGTTGGAAATGCAGAGATTGCAACATCAATCAAATTCGTAGTATCACAAACCCATTTTCACTTTGATGCTCGCCGGGGATTTCCGAGGGAAATAATTGTGGGTTCTTTTCAGGACTCGCTGCATCTCATGCCATTCCCGATCTTGTGCTTTGACAAACAAAAAACTCAGTAATATTTCAACCAACTTTCCGTGTTGGTCTTTGACTTCATTTTTGCGTTTTGACATATTTTGGAATTGACATCATGTCACGGTGCGGCATTTCACCTCCATTTTCTGAATCCCGCCCAGTGAATGAGAGGAAATACTTGACATCGGCAGGAAAGGTTTCACTTTGGCGCTCTGCCCTCATTGCATTCATTTCAAATGTCCCAAGAATGAGAGTCATTGTGTTCTTTTGGGCCTCACTGACATAAAGAGTAGCACCAATTGCTCTCATTGTGCCGGGAAACATTTTCAAGTTATCAACTGTTAACCGTTATGCTTGTATTTATTTTTGCTGGCTGAGTTGACCTCGATTAAGGCGACGCTTGGTCACGGTTTCATTGTGTGAGGCAAGTTGGACCATTTTATGTGGGATATTTTTTCCCCCAAACAATTTTGGATGGTTTGTAGATTTATGAGCCATGGGGAATTTGGATTTAGATGTTAGAGTTTGACTCGAAGGCAGTAAAATATTGATAAATACTTGTATTTGTGTGTGTTGACTCTTTATTCACCATGAGTAACTTTTGACTTTTAGATGCTTGAGAGAAGTCGAGCGCAAATGAAACTGTAGCGCCATTGTTTGTAATTGGCTGCAAGACTGCATGGTTTGTTTCATGTTGAAATGGAAAATGACCAGCCAGTACTGATTTGAAAACAAAATAATAATAATTGCTCAAAACAAATGAGTGAAGCAGACTACAAGTCTCTTGTGTAAATGGAGACTGCTACAGGCCATTGACTGGACTTTCCTCATATCCTCAAATGCTCTTTCATTTCTTCACTTTGGTTCATTGTCAAATTTTCACTCAAGTTGAATGACTTGTTTTATTTGGTATGACGTACAGGACAATCAATCTTATGTCACATGTGTCATCTGACGCTTACCTTCATCAACTGAGCCTTCACTGAAGTGATGACTTCATTCTGAAAACAGCCACATCCCATTTTGAAGAGGGTGTGCACACTTATGCAACAAACATCTTTTCAGTTCAGCTCGACTGATTTGAATGACAAATCATGGACGACCCTGAACGCCTCAAGTCTTTGAATAGCTGGAAGCCCCCAGGCTGCTTTACTTCTGCGTGGAAGTCTGCATGGCCCGTTGCTCTACTCTTAAGGACATCCTGTTTGCTTACATTCCTGGAAGTGCAAGAAAGGCATTGCAACATTAAAAGTAAAGACAACACCATGGTTTTTTTTTTTGCTGTCGCTTGACAAAACTGTTGTATTGAAGAGAATCGTTTATTTCTTGTAAATGTTGCGGTTAAATGACCTCCTGCCAAATTCTCTCTCAAGCTGTTAATCGGGGAACCTGAAATTTGATACTGCTCACATTCCTTCCCCCGCCCCCATCCCCACCCTCCACCCTTCCGACATGCCGGAGAACCAACCGAGTTCTTATAGCTTTGCCCTCCGTCCGATCTCGCGTTTCTGCAGACCTACACCACACTATTTGTTTTCCTTGGAGGAAGCATGAATGAAGCACATGCTGTCACGAGATTTATTGCGGAGGTCCAGTCAGACGTCCATTTAAAAAAAAAAAATATATATATATATATATCCAGTGGCTGGCTTAGTGCAGCTACCTCAGATGATCCCCGTACGTCGCCTGCAAATAATGCAGTGGTGCCTTGAGATTCGAGTTCACTTTGTAAACTTGGATCTCAAATCATCTTAAATGATCTATAAATAATTTCAATGAGCATTGCGCTGCTCCTTTTGGTGTGTTCGTCTGGGCCAGTCTATTTCCGGGCCATTCTGGCCATCATAGCCGCCAATTTAAAAAAAAAATGGACAAATGACGACTCGTGTTTTGAATAACTTGTATTCAAATATCAAGGCATCATTGCACCACGCTTAAATTTTTCTGCTTAAATCTGCTGCCCAATCCTTAAAATGACCCAATAGTGATGTACATAGTCCACACAGCTTCTCGCTGCCATCTGCTGGTTGTTCCAAGTACCGCTACTGTAATAGACAACTATTTCTATTTCAATTGAATTATCATGATAGGAAGTAGCTAAATAATTCGACATCACATGAACTCTTTCCTCATTAAAACGTTGATGTGTCTTGATTTCTAAGTGACAGAAACAAACAGTGCTGCTCGTGACAATGTGATATTATACTAGAGTGCAAACTCACTACACAGGTTTGCCCTCATTTGTTGAACTAGCATGGCAACGCTGTCCAATTTGTGTGTAAAAATGTAATTCAATACGGGACGACTCGTAAATTGCTCTGCTAATTTGCTGAATTGATTGACTGTCGCGTGAGAGCAAAGAGCATTGTTTAACATTGATTTTAAGATGATGCCAAGAATATTATAAATATATATTTGGGTAGTATATTGTGAAAACAAGTTTGAGTTCCTGTAAACGTGCATTTTCCCACGCTGTGCAGCAGGAAATTAACGCAAAGCTAAAAGAACAAGTTGCGCTTTGCCGAGGTCTTCTGTATTTACGGTGGCGTGTGTGTGTGTGTGGGGGGGGGGGGGGGGGGGGGGGTCGGTTTCACACTGCAGACATGTGGGCGGGACCACACCGTCATACCGCGCGCCCATTGGCTGACAGCAACCAAAGGCGGAAGTGCACGGAGCAGCGGGGATTCCCCGAGGGAAGTTCCCAACTCCGCTAAGTAGGCTATGTAAAAACACACACTTTGCCATATCCTCAGCCCCACTTCCTAACTCTGTGTGCGTGTGTGTGTTTATATATGTGTGTGTGCGTGCGAAGAAGAAGATGTTGAGCTCACATTAAAATCGACTTTACTCCCTAATAAAGGTAAGCGGACGCTCAGTGGCGTTAGCGATGTGACGTAAGACGCGCGCAAATTGATCGTTGGCTATTTTGAATGACTGAAATACGGACGAGTTACGTCTACGCATGTGTAAGATTCAGTTCGTACAGTTCGCCAGGCTCGTTCTTTTTTTCTTATTCGTATTGGGATTGGAAGTTGGTTTGTTTTACTGTCTTAGTTGCTATCGGATCTTTGAATGAGTCCAGTTAGAGGAAGTCTACTTGCAGGAATTGCTTTGCTACGGTCTACATGTTTACAACATTTCACAATCAAAGGATTTCCTTCAATGTAAATGATTTAACCGACTTGCAGAAGGTATTTGTAACTTTTAAATAAAGTTGTGATTCAAATATTTGAAAGTCCAGCAGTGTGTTTAAAAATGATCTCGGGCTAATTTTTGGGCTTGTCAAATAGACGGACATATTAGGTGTAAAACTGTTAGCAAAATATTATTTGATTTTCGTCACATTGGCTTCTATAAGTAGAATTTTTCTTTTTCCCCATCTATTATCAGTCCACATATTGTGATGAATCAAATCATTTTTTAATGTGAAAGCCTCAACAGATAAGGTTGCATGAAAAGCTATATATATATATTAAAAGCTTTTCATGCAACCTTATCTGGTCTTATATATGTATATATATATATATATATATGGTCTTATATATATATATATATATATATATATATATATATATATGTATGTTGCTGTTTCCGGCATGTGTGATGCTTCACTGGAAATGCCAGTTGCCTTTGTCTAAATCACTTTTTTGTAAATTGTGCATGTGATGGATAATAAACGTGTCAAAGTTTTTATTAGCCATGACATGCCTCACTTTATTGCATACCAAACTTGTAGTGTACTTTTTGCATGTCCCAAAATAATAAAACTGACTTGCATTGACAGGTCCCATAGCTGCTTTGTCAGTGATGATTGTGGCGCACACGGCATGGAGAGGAACATTGGAGACCAGCTCAACAAAGCTTTCGAAGCTTATCGCCAGGTCTCAATTGAAAAGGACAATGCCAAAAAGGAGCTGCAGAAAATGGTAAGGGCGCATGGCAATACATCAGATTTCTCACCGCTATTTTGACGTCCAAATCCAACGGCTATGCCAAAATGTATGTTTACAGTCGGACTATTATCAGCAATACACGCAAAAACTGCAAAGACAGATAGAAGACCAGCAGCAGCTGATTGCGCAACTGAAAGCTCAGCTGTCCACATCGAAGAAACCGTCAGGTGAGTGATCTGACCCGAATTTCTGATCCATTTCATATTTCCATGGATGCTTTTGAATTCTGCCTTGCCGCTGCATGCTGTTAATTTGCACTCTTTTGGATTTCTAAGGGGATCTGAAATGCCAGTCGTGCAACCATCTGGTTGATGAGGCCAGCGCACACGGACAAACACAGCATCCGGTATGTTTGCTTCTGCTGGCTTTTGTGCAAACTCAGCACTTTCTTCCATTTTTTTAGTCTGATTCATTTGTACGCAAATCATCACGCTATCACATGTACATTGCTTGTATTTGTTTGCCAGCGAGTGGCAGCCTGACTTTACGTGAGAGTGGACCGGTCGCTAGGCAATCACTAGATTTGTGTAGACAAACAATCGTTCACACCTCAGGACGATTTGGAGCCTTCAATGAATGACACACTCGTTGGAATGTTTGCAATGTGGGAGGAAGCCAGCGAAAAGACACACAAGCACGAGGCGAACGTGCAAACTCTTAACAGGAAGGAGGGAAGCCAGATTCAAACTGAGAACTTTCAATTTTGAGAAAGCACCTGCTGTCTTTTTTTGACCCTAGTCGTAGTTCGGGTTTTGTTGCCAGGCTTGTGGTCGTACAAATGTCGTTGTCGTGAGGTGGAAGCTTGCAAGTGAAATGCAGCCGCTGGAAAATCAGACTCGAATCGTGAAGGGACTTGTCAGAGATTTCAGGTGGCTGCGTGATGCTTTCAGGGGACTTCAGGCCTTTTGAGTGTTGCTTAGCAGTGACACATCAAAATGATTTCTGCAACAATCATGACAATAATAAAAAAAAAAAACCTTGTAGTTGAATTCAAAATGATACGCTTCCAAGTACATTGGTTGAGTTCTGCAGTATTCTTCTTTTTTTTCCAGTTTGCATTACTATTATTATTTTTTTTTTTTACCATGCAGTTATTTTCATTTGACGTAATTGGTTGAAACTTGGTTAAAAACAAGCGCCAAACCGAAGTACCCTTTCTCACCACGAGATGATGATAGAGGACAACGTTACTGCAAGTTTGACTTGACATTCTCCTAAAAGCGTGCGCAAATGTAGATTCACTTGGATATTTTGAATTGGACGATATATTTTTTTTCAGGAGACTATAAGCCCCGTTGCTCCTCTGAAGACTGTCTTAAACAGTGTTGACTAGTAAGTGAAACAAACACACACACACACACTCAAACTCTCAAGACAAGACACAAGTTCTCATTTGTACATTTGTCTGTCAGTCAGGACATGCTGGATGCACTGGAAGCCATTCACGGGACCTTTCGGCAGATTCGCTCGCTCTCCCGAAAGCAAAAAGATCACCTAAAGAGATTTCGTGGAGGAATAGACACTGCAAATGGTACTTGTCCTATATGGAGGGGAAATTCTTGCATAATTCCAACTTGGCCGCTGATCTTAAATCTGATTTTCCAAAAATAAAAGCATAAAATAATAGAAGGAAACACATCACAAAAAGAGAGTGTACTTCTCGTCTCGCCTGTCAAATCTTGGGCAAATCTGCACACGTCCAGAGAGGTGCGAATTTAGTAATATGTTAGTCGTTGCGGTTGGTATTCACCGGTGAACAATTGCACCTGTACGGAGATGTCAAGGTTTCAAATTAGTTTATCCTGTTAAGCTCGATGAGAATTTTTTTTAGAATTTTCACTGGCATTCTAACTAAAATGTGACACACACACTGTTTTTATTTCCTTTATAAATTTTGCATGGCTGGAGGATGAAAACAAAAAATGGCCGACAAAAAAACGGCACTCTTAATTTGTTTCATAAACTTTTTTTGCATAACGCAATCACTGAAATCAATTTTTTTCATGTGTGTCATTTCAAAATGAACTAAATGAAAACATTGTTTGGCAGAAGAAATGGAAAAAGTATTTTTTTATTTATGTATTTATTTATATTCATTTATTTAATTTCCTCACAAATATATATTTATTTTTCATTTATTTATTTATTTTCCTCACAAACACATTCTGCTTTCTCTTATTTGACGCTGTTCAAGTATATTCTAACGTATTTCATTCGTCGTGAATGTTATTCCTCACCCCAAAACATTTTTTACACTGTTGGTTGATTTTTGAGCAAGAATTGGCTCTGTTCACTAGAGTTAAAAAAACAACAACAAATGTTTCTGTGTCCTCTGACAGATCAGCAGTTCTCCATGCCCATCCAGTGCACCGACCGCGCAGCAGAAGCCGAAGAGCCCCTCTTCTTGGCCTCGAGGTCAACGACGGACATTCCTCTGGTGCCCGCGTCGCTGGCGTCACGCGGCGCCAGCCCCGACAACCGGGACTTTGTAGACTCACTCACCAAGTTCAGTGTCAAGTTCCCGCCTCCCGTGGACAGCGAATACGACTTCCTGAACAGCGCTCCTGAGAGGCCCATCGCTCTGACCATGCCGGCCAGGCGGCCTCTCTGCAGCATCCTTTCAGCGGGCGACGAGGAAGCGGGCGAGGAGGGGGAACGAGAGGAGGAGCAGGAGCCCTCGGAGCCGCCGGTGCCTTTTGTCATCCCGACGTTCCCCTCCCACACGACGTCCTCCTCGCTCTCACAAGAGGACGTTCGCGGCCCCCAACAGGTGAGAAGCAGGTCTGAGAAAAAGTAGTAGCAAATTATCTGTTTCGGCTCACTCTTTGCTAATGGAGGAGCGAAAAGTGTGCCAAAGTCCAAAATAAGCGTCACGTGTAAACCTGAAACACATTATGGGATAATGAGTGCTAATCCCTTGTTTTTCTGTTGAAAGCCGCCGCTTGCGTCTGCTAGCATATTTGCCGGAAGGTGTGAGCCAGATGGAAATGGCGCGGCGCTCGGTGTCACAATCTGATGAAATGTGCCCCATGATTACTACGCGTACCTTTTTAATTGCCACGCCGATTCGTAGCCGACATAACAGTCAATCAATTTTGACCTCCGCTGACCTTTTACCATTTTGGCTATGACAAACCTTTTTTTTCCCCTGTGATTAAAATAAAGCTTTCTTGGCCTCAGTCTCTGTGGAGCCCCGAGCTGTGCGAGGCGGCCGACATGGCGGCGCAGATGGTGAGCGGAATCCCGGATAAATGCGCTTTCTGCCACGCTGTGGTTCCTCAGGAGCAAATGAATGGCCACCTTTACTCGCACTTCTCCAAACGCGCCGCTGACTTTGTGGCGCCCCAACCCAGAGACTTCATGTAAGAAGCGTGGCCCAGTGCGGCCCGCCGCCGCAAAGTACGTTCACTGTACAGGACATTGCAATCAGACTTGAAGCCATTTTATTTAATATTGAAGAATTGAATGGTACAGCCGCCCCGCCCCAATACTTGTTTTTTCTAATAGGCCTGCAGCTGGGATTTTATGATGATGCATCATGAGGAAATAAAGCCAACCATCATTTTTTATATTAAAGTAGTTGTTATAATTTTTAGAAAAATATTTAAAACACATTTAATACAATTTTGAGTAAATTCGAAATACAATTCTGTGGAATGTGTCAAAGCGATGAGTTCAGTTTTCTGCCAAACGAACCGCCGTAACGTCGCGCTCCATATTTCCTAATTGAACCACATTTGACCCAATCAATCAGACTTTGTTCAATAATCGTGGAAAGATTCTCCACCCACAAACCTGTTGTTGAGAAATTAGCACAGTAATGGCAAGCAGCTGTCGGTCGACCGCTGTGCTGTTTTTCTGAAATGTTTCCAAGTGTGCCGCTATTTAAGAAATTTATGTGCCATATGTTCATTAGACACGGGAATCGGAATTTGAGACTTAACGACGCACAACAATCGGGAACAAACGCGCCGATCAATTACCTCAATTAGGTCCTCATTTGCCCCCACCTTTTTTTTTTATTCGAACACAAGTTTGAAAAGGTAATTCTAAACACAGCCATGTTCCAGTTCTAAGGGTGTGCACACTTTTGCTACCACATGATCTCATTGTTAATTTTTGTTTCCCCTTTCAAAAAATTTAAAAACAAAATTCATTTGTGTTGTACAAGTTATAAATCATTAATCGTAGAAAAAAAGTTGGTCTCATTTGAACCGGGGTGTGTAGACTTCCTCTATCCGCTGTAAACTGATATTTAATTCCGCAGGAGCTTTAATTGTGTTTCATAAATAGCCCTGGAAACACAGAGCGTTTTTTTTTCTTCTCCATTTTCTTTGCCAAACTTTTATTAGTGCATCTTTAATGACACGCCACATCATATTACATCCTACAGCACTGCATGGACACCAAGCTGGAGATGTTTTTTTTTTTATGTCGTCTGGCAAATACAGATCCCTAATGATCCTTTCCGGTTAATCTGCGAAGAGTCAAACATAGTGCAGGCTACACGCTTTTCTCTCTGGGAGTTTGAACAGCTGCTTGCTTATAATTACGATGTCATTCATCATTTGGTAGTGGTAACCGCTACTGACAGCTCGTATTCTTATATTTATGTTATTTCTTTCTTTATTTTTTTCTACAACCGCTCCTCATGGGTGAAGTGTGTGAACTTTAACTTTTTTTTTTTTTTGGTTAAAAAGGTTTTTATTTTGTAAATGTATGCTGCAGAAAAGGCCTGAGATTTTTGAGAAAGATATCAAATCTGGATTGAGATGGATCTGTAGCGGCCTGATTACAAGGTGTCAAAATTGCCAGGAGCAAGAAGGTGAAAGCAATCAGGGGTGAGAAGATTGTGGCACTCGTGAGGGGCAACTAATTATCCAAGTCATTTGTGGAGGGAAGCTTTGGAGGCTGCTCGAGCCCACCGACTGGTGACAGATTGGTGCGGAGGAGAAGGGGAGGTGTTAGAACAATAGAGCCCGGCTCCCCATCATTACTGCTCGCTAATCAGCGCCGCTGCCGCACCCACCACCAGTCGGTGCTGCCGAGTGTTCGGGGAGGGGAGGGGGGGAGTCAGCAAGGGGGTTAGCGACGAGAGGTTGGAAAGTGACACTACTGGTGCTCAGGCATCGCTTCTTTCGTGAACAGAAAAACGCATCCAAGGCACAGAAACAAGAAATTGGAGGTCCTGTCAACAGATTCCGACTATGGATGGTCATCAAAGTGTGTGTTTTAATTTTTTAACGAAGATTTTAGTTTTACTTATTTTGTTAATCTTTGTTGATAATCACAACCTTGCCAATAGATTAGCAATTTCCACAGACATTTTCAAAATCACGAGTGAAATGTCTTTTCAATAGTTCCTTTATCGGGCCTATTAAATTTCAAATGAAAAAGCAATTTAAAAAAAAAGTTAAAATTTAAAATCGTATATTTTTTTTAAATTTACTGTTTGCCACAGAAGTTGACAATTGATCCATGGCATCTTGCTTTGGCAATTATCACGCCACAGTAGTCGCCGTGCTAAAAAAACAACAAAAAAAAACAAGTTGAGAGACAATGTTGAATCGGGGATTCAGGGTCACCTGACTCGAGCGTGACTCTTCACATCAGTGTCATGGAGATGATTAACAACTGAGGAGAGAAGCATATTCCTCTGTCTGTGCCCGGGTCACGGCTGGCATGAGCGGGTGCCAAGTCGCATGGCGGCGACTCGAGCTGAGAGCTACGCCTCGCCTCGCAACGGGCTCCTCGGTGTTGGAGCGAACGTGTTGAAGCCATCTTTGCCTTTGCTAAGTCTCGCAACATCCACCCCCTCCATCTTGGGGCTTGGAGCAAAAGATTTTGGCAGTCACAGCTACTGATGACAGAGGCAGTGGTGCGATCGCACTCACAACCCCAAAGGATGCGGGCGCGTTCACATTTCGGGCGCGTGTTCACCACACATAGATTGTGCAAAGACACTGCTCATTACAGGTCACAAGCCAGTACTGTTATTCTGTCTTGCACATGTAGACACTAATTCCTAATTATTATGTCAACTGTAAGAGAAGCACTGCTTAATTTTCTAATGACACGCTAATGTTATATCCATTGCCAAGATTACTGGTGGTGGAAAAATGAAATTTGAATCAAAAAATCGGTTTTGATTTATTAGATGTGCACCCAAGAATCCATTCCGGCTTCAATGACCTCGCCTTACCAGGCGAGGACGATGGGGAACATGCTCTTGACTGCTACTAAATTTGCCAATTAACACCTCCAAAAACAAGCTGCCTCCGAGCGGTTTGTTGTCTGATCTTTTAATGATCATCCTTGTGATGTCCTTATTTCCTCCCTTTCAGCCAGATGAATCACGAATCTGGATAAATCTGCACCAATTTTGCCACAATTGATAACCAACCAGACTGGCCTTGATGCCTGACATATTTTCTTTCTCCTCATGCAGCTTGAATCTTTTACACGCTGGTTGGGCCGGATTATTTTTTTTGTTTTTGCACGTTCCCATATGGCCACGTGCAGCTTCAATTAAGCACATGACTGCTATGCGACGGACACCAAGCTCAATTTGCTGTCATTAAATACAACATAACAGCACTGGCGTCAATAGATGGCCGGTCCCTTTTCAAATAAGCCCCCCCCCCCCCCCTCCCTCCCTCTTTTGCAGTCACCCCTCTGGTGCCGCACATGCTTATCAGCCTCCCAAACAACACCTAGTGCAGGTGTGAATATTCAAATCCCCAGTGAACATCACTGTGGGCTTTCTTTGCTTTTCCTCGGAGTCCCCTTACACGCTTGCAGCCTCGGGGCTGCCACGCTGTTGGCTAACGGCAACTTGGCGAAACACCTCCGGCTAAGTGTAAGGTGGATGTCCGTTAAGCAAATGTGCTTAATGACTGATTGAAATGAGCATTTAATTGAAAAAAGAAGGCCGCACCCGCTGAAACTTGAGGGATTTGTTGAACACATGAGCACTCCCTTGCATTTTCTTAGAAACTTAAGAAACGTGAATTTTTACTATCTGGCAATTTTACACGGATGAGGAGACCCACAAGGTTCTCGCATCTTGCCTCCGAAGCCGACCACCTCGGTGTCACATCTCCATGCGCAATGTGTCCTACTCAAATATTCAGTGTTAAGAAACCATCTGGCTCGAGTAGAGCTGAATGTCATCCTGGCAGGCCGCTTTTATCCGACTGACACCTCCAAGAATTAGTGGGAGGACGATTCTTCTGTCTTGTGCTCGGACAAACCGACGTAATTCGGCAACGAAGGCCGCAATATGACTCGTCTTAGAATGAGCGAGCTCCATGCGGCCGAGTTCAGCATATTGCGCCGTCGGGTCGTCCTCGCCGGTGGGACGTATCACGTTCTGTGGCGGAAGGAAGCTGCAAAAATGACACGCCATGTGTACCACATTCGCTCGCTGTTGGTCTTGCCAATTCCTGGCAAACGAGGAACATCCCGTGCCAATTGTCGCATACTCTCTCTTTGTCTTTGAGATTTAATTGAAGATTTTCTTTCTTTCTATTGAGCTATGTGGCAGGTGTGCACGCAGAGCTCGCTTTGGAAAGCTCATGCTCAATTTTGACTGAGGTTATCAGTTGATCTAATGGTATAAAATTTCAGTGTAGATTAAAGCAAACATGCTAAAAAAACACGGCTTTTTTTTCATTCCAATCTGAGCCTTACTCAAAAAATAAGTGAATAAATAAATCAATAAATTGATAAATAAATTGCTAGCTAGATAGATGGATAGATAAATAAATAAATTGCTAGATAGATAGATAAATAAATAAAAGTTGTGGCCAAATACAAGATGTTTTTTTTTTCAACACGAAAGACCAATTTCAAGCTACATGAACGCCTCCATTTTCCAACAAAACAAATTGGCTGCATATTTTGTTCACACCTGGCGTAACCTGGGGATAGCGAGCGTGCTCGTCCCTCGTCATACGTGTGACAACGATCCGCAGAGTGCTTTCTGCGCACTCATCTGCAATGCACTGTGGAGACCTGCTGCTGCATTTTCATCATGTTTGCTTTTTCCGTAGCTGCTGGCATTCATTCAACATCCTTGACAGCCATCTTAAAGTCTGTGTACTACAATACCCTTTGTCCTCAAGAGTTAGACAAGTTTTTTTTTTTGTATTTCACCTCAACACGAGGTCTTTTGAAATCCAACTTTATCTGGCAGCTCAAGTGACTAGTTGCAAAAGCCATTTTTGGACGCATAACATTATAGAGTGGAATAGTACATGGACTATAAAATGGAGCTCAAGAATGTCTATTAAATGCTCAAATAGCTTTCCATAGATTTCCTTATAGACAGCCCCAAAAAGAGCGCATTGGCTTTCAAACGAGACCAATAAAGGCCCAGTGATCTGAAAATGGCAATCATGTTGGGATTTTAGCATCAACAGATGGTCAGTAGATGCTTTTAAATGAGTAACAGCATCGCCTGCTTTTGGAGTCGACTCAAGCGGCCGAGTAGTACGCTAACTGTCTCAACATATCTGCTGGTGTGAATGATGTCACCTTGAGAGCTATACTCGCCGCTACTTACTAGTCCCGCCGGCCATGGGACGTCCCCGTCCGGTTGCATAATTCAGCAATACTCCTTACCCCTTCGAAAGCAGGAGGAACTGTTGAATATTTGAAAGATATATATTTTTTTGTTTTTAACTTTTTACGGATGAATGTGGTGGTGGTGGTGGTGGTGGGTGGAGACGTTGCCAGCTGGTGCAGCCTGGACGGTCACCAAGGCAACTTGCCGAGTCTGTCAAAGTGATCCACTGGACTTGGCAGTCTCGCGAAGGGGACGTCGTGGACAAGCAGGGCTTCCTCGAGCGCCTTTTTGTTTTGTGTACTGAGGAATTGATGGATCATTGATCGTTTGGTTCTCATTGCAATGAGCACGTTTGCTAATGCTAACAAAACAAAGAATCTTCTGAGTGATGCAGGGTCTCCATGGCAACAGAGGTTAAGTCTTTAGATAATTATTCTGGCCTGTTCTAAATATAATTTCAAATTATTTATTTTTTAATCTGCTGATGTGAGCCAGGTAGAGTAAGGTCCATTCAAATCGAGACCCAAATTGCTTCAAAACTTGCTCGGGCTCGACAAAGCCAACGGCGCATCGATCCGGCCGCCTCAGATGACACTGTCATGTCACTTTTGGATTTAAGTGTTATCTTGTTATTGTCAAATTATCAAGTTGTCATATCTGGAAGAGGGCCGTACATGTGATGTTGCTTTGTCTCTTGTGTCTGGCTGTTGCCACAGCTGTCTGCATGTGCTGCACCTTGGGGTGCAAAAGCTAAAATTATTTCCCCTTTTCATCCATTCCGTACATTTCGTCATCTAGTCACTAACCATCGCCATGATGTCCTTTTTAAATTGTCCCTCAATTACATTTTGTGTACAGTGAAAAGCCTTTTACAACTGGATTCAGGAGCTCTTGTTTGGTACCACCTGGAAAAAAAATCAAAGTACCACTATCATGACCAACACTGGAAAAAAAAAGAAGCATAGTAGGCCTAAGTGTTCATCTAAAATGAGGCAGAGGTATGCCACTGTAACCTTTTCCACTGTTAAAACATACCGGCGAAGCTGTGAATTTATTAGCTTGTCCCCTCATCTTCCCAATCAAATCGCCGCTAGCGTTATTGTCACTCAGCGGCACGGAAGCTAATCCATCCCAAGTTTGACAGGACACAACTTGGGTTTGTTTGCAGGTGACTCGTGTCACATTCATTTCTTTTCTCAACTTGCAACGCCGTCCCACTTCCCGTAGAGTTGTGCACTGATCATTAACCTTTCCTTGGGTTTCTTCCCTTGCCTGGTCAAATTTCCTCTCGATTTGCTTCCTGGCCCCCATATGCCACTTTCCTATTTCCTGCCTGTAGACAGCAGGGAGTAGCTCTATTATCACCTTCCTCGAGCTGTCTTTGAATGTGAGAGGCAATTCCATTTCACTCAGCCAGGGGGAGGAGGGGGAGGAGGAGGAGAAGAAAGAAACACATCATCGAGTACTCAGAAATTGCTCGATGGTCACTTTATATTTGAACGCGGCAAGAATTGGCTTTTTTGTTTTAAGTCTACAGATTAAAACAAAAAACAAAACAAAAATTCACTGCTTTCATGTATATGTAAGCATGAAAAATGGTCAACCAAACTTAAGAAGTTTATCTGATGAAAGCTAGCTTATTGGAAATTTGCTAACATACAGTGGTACCTACCCTGAGATATGCGTAAGTGACTCGACTTTCCGCTATTTGTCCTACTTTTGCTTTGACTTGGGCACAAAAATTTCAAATGGAAGCGCTTGTATGGTGGCAGTGATCTCAACTCATCACACTTTACATAACTTTCCCTTATTGCAAATTTGCTAACATATACAGTGGTACATACCCTGAGATATAAGTGACTCGACTTTCCGCTGTTTGTCCTACTTTTGCTTTGACTTGGGCAACAAAAATTTCAAATGGAAGCGCTTGTATGGTGGCAGTGATCTCAACTCATCACACTTTACATAACTTTCCCTTAAAGTCTGATAGCTTTATGCTACCACATAATGCTATACACAGGCTAACGAAAGAACTGGCATAGCGATTGTATAATGGAAATATGAACACAAATGGTGTAGCAACACATGTAGAAAGATCTAACAATTGTCATTATACATTGAAGGCACCCAACATTTAATTTTGCAAATCGTCACTTGAAAATTTGCAATATTTATCCCGGGCATGCCAAGAACGGGTTTGTACTTATCGTAAGTAAGTACAATGCCAAAGTAGCTAGATTACATTGCTGTGAAGTTGTGCTAAACATGTTGGGGATGTCTCTAATGCTCCCATTCTCAAGTGTGTTCTCTCCATTTTGCGGCATTTGACTCCAAGCTCATGTTATTTTTGGGGGGGGGGGGCTTTCCCTTCGGTCTCCTTGCTTTTATCGGCGTCTTGTTTTTCGGGAGCACTCGGGCTCTCGACAATATTGCCGCGGCATAAATTAAACATGCGTTAGGCGGAGTGATAATCTGCAGGCCTCTCTATTTTCACACTGCATTCCCAATGAGCTGCGGGTTGGCCTGGTGTTGTTGCCTGTGATTTTAATGACTATTATTTTAGCAACGCGACAGCCGTCCGCTTTCTCCTGCTCGCCTTTCAATATTTCCCTTTTTTTCTTTTTTTACCAGTTATTTTAAGAACTGGGCGCTTTGTCATGGACGTAATGAAGATATAACGAAGCTACTGATCCATGTGATGTGTTTTTTTTTCCCTACAATTTGGGAATTGCTAAATCCGTATCCAGGAGAGTTATTGTCATTACATTATATTCGAAATATTACTACTACTTATAATAATAATAATAATAATAATGATAATGATAATAATAATAATAATAATAATACAGCAGCACCTCGACGAGTAAAATTTTTTCCATGTCCAAGCTTTTACCTCAATTTACTCTGTTGCACAACGAGGCGCTCTAAAGCGGCCACGCTAGCAGGCATCGCTAGCTAGCAAACTACATGTCACAATTAAATAAACACTGATACCACAACTAACAGTCCACTCATAAAAGCAAATCAAATTTATTCCATTCAATCAGGTTGCTTGCAAAATTAGAAAACCCCTCCAGTAACCCAAAGTGAAAAATTCAAATTGTCCATGGAGGTGAGAATAAGAACAAAGAAAATAAAAAAAAAAAAAAATAAATAAAATCCAAGCAAAAGTTTCTATTGTTTGTCATTTTAAGTGGAGATATTGCATGGGAAACCTCTGAGGAGTCCCACGGCACTAAGTGCACACACATGATGGCAAGGCTACTCTTAAAATGCGAGCAATGTCACTGATAAATAATTCCAACGTTACAAACATCAGCCCCCCGCAATCACGACAATCCGCCGATATTCATTTGGCATAAGTCAGTTTCATTCCGGCGCGCTTTTCATCAGAAATGGCCTGAAAAGAAGCGTCGGTGTGAATTTTTCATGCCGAGAGCTCGCCGAGGGGACAGTGGCCGTGTTCTTCACTCGCAGAAGTCTGACGGCGCATGGCAGCAGAAATAACAAAATGGTCACAAAGCCCAGTCGCACATCCCAGGTCACACGCCCTGGTTAATTTTTAAACGGCAAAGGCAACAATCCCAACAGTTGATAAAAGGTCAGGAGATGGCGATAAAAAGACGTTTTTAAGGCACATTGGGCCTACGTTTCAGCCGTGTGAACTTGCGATTGTAGCTTGTCTTTTTTTTTTTTTTTTTTTTTGAGAAAATGCATAGTCTGCAAATCAGTCTTGGCTTCGGGCTCGTAGACGCCACATTGCAATGTTTCACACGTGTTACTTCGCTGGAGTTGGTGTGAGACAAAATTCACACAGGTCTCAGAGTGTGTCATCTTCCAGATGAAGACGCTACGACGGTGTCGCCGTTAAAAAACAGGTCGGCTTACTTTCATATGGACATCGATGACTGTATGGCCCAACTTGTCAACTTCATTTTAACAAGACATTTTAATTTTGGCTAGAAATACAATTTACATCTGACATGTCACTGTTTAGTGTTCTTCTGTCAGCTTTCTGTTACTCCACCAGTCTCTTTAGTGCTATGGTAACCAGATGATGACCCTGTTGGCTGCTTTTCCCAGATGAGATTACCGTAATTGTCGGACTATAAACCGCACCGGATTATAAACCGCACCAGCTAAAATTCTGGGATATTTCAGTTTTTTTCTTACAGAAGCCGCACCTTCGCCTCACACTCTCTCAGTCTCTCTTTCGTCGTCGCTTTTATGCATTTCTTCGAGTGTGAAGAGGGTCTGTTCATGCTCACCTTATTCATGCACGAAGCGCTAAATTAACTAAAAACTATAAAACTAGCGAGCGTGTCACGTATAGCTTAAAAGCGGCATCATATGCATTTCTTTTGTCCCCCATAATGACGGTTTGTGTATATAAGCTTACTGTCATTGTGTGAGCTCGGGTGTGTGCGTGATGCACGAAACAATCAAAACACAAACTAGCATGTCTTCTTCGGCGCATTACCTCTTCTTCGTCTGTCTCGCTCTAGCTTCCTGCTAGAGCGCCTCCTGGAGACCGGAGACCGTAAAAATCCATAAGTACGCTCCAGAGTAGACACAAGATAATGCCATCAACATCGACTGCCTTTGGCTTAAAAGCGGCGTCATATGCATTTCTTTTGTCCCCCATGATGACGGTTTGTGTATAAAGGCTTCCTTTCAGTAATGTCCGTCTTGATCGCGTTTTGCGTGATGCGCGAAATGTAAACACAAACTAGCGCGTCTTCTTCGACTTATTATCTCTTCTTCGCCTGTCTCGCCCTTGCTTCCTGCTAGAGCGCCCCCTGGAGGCCGGAGGCCGTAAAAATCCATAAGTATGCCGCGCTGCCGTTTAAGGTTCAAAGTAACCTTCTGAATAAAATGCATTAAAAGTTCACATTCATTACAACTTGTTTTTGGTGAGCAAAATGTCAGAAGAATTGAATTTAAATGCTGATTGATTGGGTTTTAATACAATGCAGATGGTCCAAACAGCGCCACTGCTTTGTGTAATTTCTGAGTGACATGGCAGAGTAAGAGAAAGGGTTTAGAGCACAGGTGTCAAACTCAAGGCCCGGGGGCCAGATACGGCCCGCCACATCATGCTATGTGGCCCGCGAAGACAAATTGTGCATCAAATTCGTGTCATTACTAGAATTGCAAATTGTCTTCACTTTTACTAATATCTTTTTTTTTTTAATATTTGACCAGGTTTTACTCGTCTGATTTGAAAACGAGTTATTTGTCAGTTTGTTTTGTAGCTTTTACTGTATATAATAGTGTTAAGAGTAAAAGTGATCAAGTCATCACAAAAATCACGAAAAAAATCTTATATAAACCGCACCTGACTATAAGCCGCAGGGTCCAAAATTTTGGAAAAATGTCGCGGCTTATAGTCCGGAAATTACGGTATCTTTGATTCCAAAAGACTGTTGATCAATTGTTAGGAGTCGTTCGGTCTTGTCATGTCGAGTAATGAAGAGGACTACGCAAGGTATGCAAAGTAGCCTCATTTATATTTATTTTTATTGTTTACATTTTATATATTTTATATTTTACATTTTATATTATTTTTATATTTTATGCGTTATATTTCATTTTTATTTTTATTTATTTCATACACGGGATAACGCCACGCCTAAAAGCATTTATGATCAAAATCTCAAAGATATTTCAAATCAAGCTAAAGAAATCAAAAGTAGCTTACTGAACTTGGGGCCTATTTGAGTTCTGTTGTTATCATATAGCATTTGCGTGCAGCATAACAGCTAAATGCTTATTCACCAAGTTTAGTCATCGACCCCAAATCTGCTGCAAGACGGTTTATATTGAATTTATATGACTTTAAATTGAAAATTTTAGGAAATGATTTGGTCCTGTCATTGCAGAAACACCTGTTGAACCTCCTGAATGCTCCCTTCAATGACATATTCTTTATTTTACGCACACTCAAATTCCCACTGAGCACTACAATCACCTGCTCTGAGGTTAATTTGCCGAGAGCTTTGCGGTGAAGCGCATTGGCTTGCGTCCTTTCAAGGCACGGCTGTAATGAGCAGGTGTAGTCGTGCGTACGGACGCGTGTCGCCGCGTGTCCAGGGAGGACGGCTAATGAGACTTTAAAAGCCGCAACTGTCCACTCCGCCCACTTTTGCGAGTTTGCAGCTGTCAGAGAGCAACGCCGAGTCCCATTGACACACTGGGGCGGCTCATACTAGCATAGCGCCAAGGGCCACGTGGTGGGATTAGCCAAACCACTTCATTAAACATTTGACGAGCGTCGGGGAAACATCTAAATTGAAGAATAACCGTGAGATTCCTTTCCTTTTGTTTTGATTTATTGACGGAAATTGCAATGTGACATGTGGCAAACAACATATAAATAAGTTAAGGGCCATCTTAAATGCATTCCCATGAAATTTTTAGTGCCGCTGTAATATAAGCCACTACCTGTCATGAATTCCAAACAACCTTGGCTCTATCCTCTTAGTCTTGGCCCAGCGTGCCTCATTCCTTATTACTGGCCTGACAAGGAAATGTTTACCCATCCGACAAGAGACATGCCATTCCGTCGATGGAGGGGGCCAAAAAAAAAAAAGGCAATTTCACCTGAGTGGAGTAGCGCGCCGTGTGTCCCCCCCCCTCACTGTACCCTTGCTGGTTATAATTTTGTTGTCATTTGGTGCGCTGCGATGGTATCATTGAAGTGACAGTAGTGGGCATCAGCTAAAGTCCCCAAGCTGGTGCTCACTTTCGGCGCTTTTTCTCTCCTTGTCATTCACATTGATTAGATTAGACCCAGGTGGCTCACACACATTCCTTCGGCACGACGGCAATCAGAATAATAGTGCAAGGAAGAGCTGATCCGTAATATTAAATGTTTGTTTTTATTATTATTTTTAAATCTAACTCTAATGATATCTAGTCCAAAAGCTGTATCATAAGAACAATGGTGCAAACACATAATTTAAACCTTCTTAGTCATGCCTTTTGTCTTCTTTCTTTTCTTCTTTAAGCCTTTCCATTCCTTTCGGAACATAGGCCATCGTTGAAGAGTTTCCACCCTCGTCTGTCTTGTGCCATTTTCTCCAGCTGTTTCCATGACAGTCCCATCTTCTTGACATCCAGCTCTGTGCTCCTTCTCCAGTTGTTTTTGGGTCTTGCCTTTTGTCTGACTGATTGTTTTTCCTCAGACGCAGTGGTTTCTTGCACAAAATGGGGCCATAGAGGGATGATTATTTTAAAACGTTTATTAAAAAGTTATTTTGTCACTGTTTTTGTGTTACAACAGTGTTACCTGTAATGATTTTTTTTTTTTTAAATTCTATAGTTAGACACACTTTGTTAAAGCTCTATATATACTATATATACTGATGAGCAACTCCCGGGTGCATCCAGGTGAGTTAGTTGTCCTTCCGAGGTACCTCCATTAGTTGGTTCAAGGGATTAAAGCAGTCAAGACCATTGTGATGATTAAAGATCTGAGTTGGAAGCGAACCATAATCCTATAATGAAGCCATCCCCTCACGCTCGGGTCCGGACAAGCCCGTGCTTGCATGTTTCACAGCAATAGATTACCGGACCCTTCAACCTTACTGTATAATGACCTCTCTTGTTAGCGTCGCGCCACGTTCATTAGTGCTACAAGCCATGTACACTACAGTACAGCTACTAAGCCTCCTACTCTTTTACTTTCCTATAGTGCGATGCCATTTTTAATGAACTGAAAGTTAACTGGATAAATCTGAAAGTTTTTTTGAAAACTATAGAGGCTATAGAAAAATATATATATTTTGGGAAATATGCCATCTGTCATGTGCTTTAGGCAGATTTCAACTTATCAAAACACAATTTTAAGATTCACTGTAGTCACTTTTTTTTAACCACAATCAACAATTTAAGCACACGTTCATCAATATGCAATCCAGCTGTTAAATGGAAAGGTCAATTTGCCCTTGCAATCCAATGAATTGCCGTATACAAAAGTGCCCAGCAGTCTGGATGAGATCAAGCCCCCCCCCCCCCTCCCCAACAGCAGCATGTGTTACCTTGGTAATAAGCTTATTAGGCTGGAGAGCAAGGTGTTCACTGTGCAGCCGTGGCTGCAGCTGCTCCATGCTGCACTGACTTTTCAACTACTATGCCTTCTTTATTTTTTTTAATTTTCATTTTTTCTTTCTAGTTCTATAATTCGTTTCTAATCATTTGGCCAAGGTGGTATGTACAACGGTGCATTAAGTTTGGCCATTTTTTCAATTGGGTCCTATGATGGGGCTGGTGTCCCTAATGAGATGGCCAGTGAGTGTCCACTCAGGTGAAATTCAACGTGATTATTGTTTTTTTTCTCTCAAATATTCCAAAATCAACAATGGCCTTTCCCACCTTCCCCTCAGCTTAGTGTGCCATGTCCCCGATATCAGTGCGCTGGCTCATAACTTCAGCACCTATGAAATATTAATCATCTCTGGGACTCATAAACACATCTTCAGTGGGACGCCGTGATTTCACGCTATATCACAAACATTTTAAGGCATCCCATGCACGAGGCTGTCATGGGCTGTCTGTCATCGATGTGAATAATAAATCCCCCAATGTCTTCCGCAGACACACTTTGGCACTCATGGCACATAAATAGGTAAATAACGCAGGTAAAATAGCTAAACACAGAAAGCAATGATCTGCACTCTAGAAACGCTTGGTTCAAAAATAACCAAATTATGCACCCTCATAACTGGCGGGTTAAAATTTTAAACCACCCAGGAAGTTGGGTCAATTTGACCCAACTTAAGGTTGTCCCCCCTACCCCAAAAAAAAAAAAAAAATGGGTCAAATTCACACTAGTAGTCATTCAGTCCATTTTTTTTGTGATCAAAATTGGGTTATTTTTGACCCAGCAGTTTTAAGCGTGCAGTTGAGTTAAAAAGAAATAACCCCAAAAGTTGTCTTTTGGGGC
The DNA here is from genome assembly GCF_059516105.1 of Syngnathus floridae. Taxonomy (NCBI): domain Eukaryota; kingdom Metazoa; phylum Chordata; class Actinopteri; order Syngnathiformes; family Syngnathidae; genus Syngnathus; species Syngnathus floridae. Next base: position 10,947,985 of record NC_142420.1, on the reverse strand, counting down.
ATTACTCATTTGACCCATTTTTTTAAATCAAACTTTACAAAAAAATAATTTGGGTTGTCTTTGACCCAGCTGTTTTTATAGTGATTTTCAAATGTGATTTTATTTTCATGCACTTTAGTTATTCGCGGATTTAGGCTATTTGTGGTGCCTACAGCTCCCCACTGTACTTGTCTCAGTCTTAATTAAGACGTGCCTAATTAAATCTCAAGACAGCCTCAACCAATCAGCGCGTTGGTTTCATTAGAGAGGCAGTGATAGAGAGGCGCACGTTCCCGCATGCTTGCACGTTCAATTGCTTCAAGTCGAAATCATTTTTCCCCCCACTGCGTTGAATTGTGGGAGGCGTATGTATATAGCAAAAACCAGAAAAAATCAATAGGCTGGGTTATGCAGATCTCGCCTCAGCCTAGTGACCCGTCTGGCAAGCGCGTGCACGCGAGCAGCGCACTTTCGGGCTGCCATGGAATGGACGCGCATCCTTCATCCATAATCTCAAAACACGCGGAGGGAAGTTCGCCCGTGAAAAAAAGCCCCAGGGAGATGACGAATGAGTCGGAAGCAGACACTTTCCCCGAGCCCAAGGACGCGCACGGGGGCAAACTCTCCCCTCCCGGCAGCGGTACGCACGGAGACGCCGACGCCCGTCACGGTCACACCCTCCATGGAGCAGGAGCGGGAGACAAGTGCAACTTCTCTCCATCCGCGCAGCCTCTGCCGTCCGCCACCACAGGAGTCATGTTCCCCTACCCGAGCCAGCACGCCGCCTTCTCCATCGGCAGTCCCGGCCGCTACGTGGCCCACCACCCGGTGCTGGCCAACGGAGCCTACAACGGCCTGCTGAGCAACACGTCGGCGGCCCAGGGCTACCCACCGCCGCCGCCTCCGCCGCCTGCCTCCGCCGCCGGTTACCCGTACGCGCAGCAGTACGGGGCCGCGTACCAGGGAGGCGCTTTCTACCAGTTCTCGCCGGCCCAGGCTCCAGGGTTGGTGCCTGGGAAAGCGCAGGTGTACCTGTGCAACAGGGCCCTGTGGCTCAAGTTCCACAGGCACCAAACCGAGATGATCATCACTAAGCAGGGACGGTGAGGAGCACTTGAGTTCCGCTTTATTCTGTGAGCCAAACATTTTTCTTACGGCCTTCTTCTCTGTTTTAGGAGGATGTTCCCGTTTTTAAGTTTCAACATTTCAGGCCTAGACCCAACTGCTCACTACAACATTTTTGTGGACGTTATCCTGGCTGATCCAAATCATTGGAGGTTCCAGGGAGGCAAGTGGGTTCCCTGCGGAAAGGCGGACACCAACGTCGTAGGTAACGGGCATCTTGGTGTTTTGCATTCCTTTTTTTAAATTCATATAAATTACTGAGAACTCGGGAAAATATTGAGCAGTCAATGTCTGTCGGATGAATACAATTTAATTTATTTAATTTAACGTTGTCGTCAAATGAGATATTTAAAGTTTATTGGGGGGAAAAAAGGTTGAAAAAAGATTGTTCTCAGAATTTTGTACACGTTGCAGTGCAGTGTGATTAGAGAACATCTGAATAACGCAAGTAGCCGACAATTTAAATGCATTAAATTAAATTAAAATATATAGTATTATTGAATTGGACAAGAAAATGAAAGGTGGGATTTTAAAAACGATCTTTATCGTCATACAGGTATATTTTTATGCACTATCAACAGCTAAATATTAAAAATATTCTTATGGACAGATTGCAGATTAATAAATAAAACACGTTGGGGAAAAATATGTTTTCTTTCCAACTCAGATTTGCCAGCGCGGTCAAATAACTAATAAAGGAATAAGTCAGTTTTTTTTCTCTCACTGCTCAGTTTTAAGTGAAAGTAAAAAATGCAATTATTATTATTATTATTATTATTATTATTATTATTATGTTTTTGTGGACAGCTATAGCCTACCACACAATATATCTATAAATAGTGCTAAACCGTGAAGAAATGGCTATTTGTCATTAAAAAGGTGACAAGACTAACGGGATATCACAGTATCAATATTCCACAATAAGTAACTAAAAGCCTCAAATTTTATAGGAAAAAACGAGCATTCAAGCCTTTTTATTATTATTTTTAGCATAAATTAATGAAAACGCTTGTTTTTAAAATTATTTTTGCGCCATAGGAAATCGAGTTTACATGCACCCGGACTCGCCCAACACGGGTGCACACTGGATGCGTCAGGAGATCTCTTTTGGCAAATTGAAACTGACAAACAACAAAGGGGCATCGAACAACACGGGACAGGTAAGACTGCATCAATCTGTTTTCCTGAACATTATTCCGCTCTGCGAGGCTCTTGCGTCATGCACCACGAAGCAAAAAGTCTGTTCGCGGTTTTGGCGCAGATGGTTGTGCTTCAGTCTTTGCACAAGTACCAGCCGAGGCTCCACGTGGTGGAAGTGAACGAAGACGGCACGGAGGACGGCAGCCAGCCTGGCCGAGTACAGACGTTCACCTTCCCCGAGACGCAATTCATCGCTGTCACTGCCTACCAGAACACCGACGTAAGAGCACCGATGCCGGGAAAAAAAAAAAAAATCTATCGACGATTTTTCTACTGGCGTGATAATGAAGCCTACGTGGACGTTTCTTTCCCACAGATTACGCAATTGAAAATTGACCACAACCCTTTTGCCAAAGGATTTCGGGACAACTATGACACGTAAGATTCGTAAATTCTCCTGAAAATATAAACCTTCAAATCGGTGTTATTTTCGAGATTAGCTCCCTAGGTGTACCTATTTAAGTAGCCAGGGCTTGCATTTTAAAACACAAATGCTAAATTGAAGAATATTAACACAAAATTAAAAAAATGAATGTATAAAACTTATGAATGCAACATAATGTAAACATAATGTTAATTACAACTATTAAGTGTAAAAACTGTTAAATATTTAATTTAGGTAACAAACAATTATAATAGTGCACCTTGAGTGGATTTGTATTAGTGTACCTAATCTAGTGGCCATGGCTGCATATTGATTTATTAAAAGAACAGATTTATGTGTCCATAATGAATAATGCTTATAATAATGTAAATACTGATAATAATGTAAATACAACAGTGCAAAAGAAAAGTCATGATTCACAAAACTGTTAAAAAATGAATGGAATCAATTGAAATAAATTCAGTTTAATATTTTATTAAAAATATATGTCTTCAATAATAATTTAGTAAAAAAATACTAGTAGTTTTAAAAATAATTAATACAAATAAATAAAATTTTGGTTAATAAAATAGCCAAATAGCCTACTACAATGTAAACATATCAGTCAAGTACTAAAATCATCATCATCATCCCAAAAAATAGGTTCTATGTGTAGGGTGTACCTAATACAGTGTCCATTGCACGATTTCCATCTAGTTGCACTTGTTGGAGTAGTCACTTTGCGTGCACGCGCCCGTGTTTGTTTCCAGTGTGTACACAGGCTGCGACATCGACCGTCTCACTCCGTCCCCGGGCGATTCCCCCCGCTCGCAACTCGTGGCTGGGTCTCGCTACACCGTGCACAGCCCTTTCCTCCAGGAGCAGTTCGTCAGCTCCTACGCCAAATCTCGTTTCCATCCCGGGGTGGCGGCGGCTGCTGGCGCCGACCGCGGCATGGCCCTCGGCAACAGCTTGCAGGGCGACGAGGCCTCGGTGGGCGGTGCCCCGCAGCGCTGGTTCGTCTCTCCTGCCAACAACCGACTGGACTTTGCCGCCTCGGCCTACGAGGCCGCCGACTTCGCCGGCAACGCCGCCACCCTGCTGTCGTATGCCGCCGCCGGCGTCAAGGCGCTGCCCTTGCCCGCGGCGGGCTGCTCCAACCGGGCCCTCGGCTACTACGCGGACCCTTCCGGGTGGGGAGGACGCACCCCGCCGCAGTACTGCGGGGGAGTCGGTGGCAAAGCGAGCTCCGTCTTCCCCTGCTGGCCCGCCAACTCCATCGGGGGGAGGAGCAACTGCCTGGCCGAGGAGGGCGACTCCGTCCCCACGCAGCGCTCGCCCGGCGCCTCGGAGGAGGCCAAGGCCAAGGACGTGACCTCCGAGTCGAGCTGGATCGAGACGCCTTCGTCCATCAAGTCTATCGACTCCAGCGACTCAGGCATCTTCGAGGCGGTCAAGCGGAGGCGGATGTCGCCCTCCTCCACCCCGGTGCCGGACACCGTGTCCCCGCTCAAGACGGATCTTCTGAGGGACGACAAGGCTTGCTCTAAGGACATTGGCTACTACGGCTTCTACCCGACCAGCTAAATCCTTCCATCCAACCCAGCAAATCCATCCATCCATCCATCTATCCATCCGTCCGTCCGTCCGTCCATCCATCCATCCATCCATCCATCCATCCATCCATCCATCCATCCATCCATCCATCCATCCATCCATCCATCCATCCATCCATCCATCCATCCGTCTTTTTTCCATTTAATGTCTTTCTATCCCACCCTGCACACTCCTCTCTCTCTCTCTCTGTCACACGCCACTCAATTGTTTATTCGTTCAATGATTAATCTTACTTCTCAATTTATATCTCACAATAACCTGGCATTTGAACAGGGGTGTGTAGACTCTTTTTTTTTTAATCAACTCGATCCATCCTTCTATGATCCCTCCATCCATCTGTTCGGACAGTTCCCTTCCACTGTTAATAGCCCAAAACTGTACATTATCCAAAATCCACTTCTTACGATCAGGGCCACTGTAAATAGGAATATAATTTATATATATATATTAATATTGACTATTGGTGATAGTGATTGGATGTACCCTCCAAATACACTATGTAGTGTCGAAATGAGCAAATATTCTGTCAAGTAGCCTCAAGTGATATTGATATATCTACGTTATATACACATACTGAGTATATGTAAATGACATGTTTTTTGTGTAGCAAAAAAAATCACATTTTGTTCTTAATCTCAAACCGTAGGCTACCAAATGTTTCCAACGCATCACTGCTACATTTGTGATACGTGCTTGAAAACAATTTCTGTGTGTACTGTAATGTGATTTTGAAATGGAGGCTGTTTTTGTAGTTGTGAAAAGATCAGTCTCTGTTGGAATGTCATAGTAGCAGAATAAATCATGTTAGCCTTTCACCGGGTTATCTATAAAATGCGGACAGCGGATATCATTTAGTCTTTTTTTTTTTTTTTTTACATTCTCCAAATTACTTTTTTAAAGTTTTTTGTTGACCTAGTTTCTTTCTTTGGTCACGTGATGTTCTGAAGGTGCGCTGTGGACATTGTGACGTCTATTTCAGTCAACAGCAGGTTGAAGCAAGTTGCACAAAATGGAAATAGAAAATGGTCGATTAGTCTGCCTAATTATACAACAAACACAATTTTATTCAGAACAACACTATATTTTCTTAGGTAAGTGATTGCTTCAAGTTCTTAAATGATCACAAGCGATAGGTGACTATTTTCAGTTTGCATTAATTCGCTTTTCGATGTCAAAGTGATTCTAAATATGTGTATGCATGTTTAAAGGCAGGGGCAATCAAGGGAGAGAAGTTCCCAGGATCGAACAGCAGATGGCGACAGCTGCACAAACGCTGCCTTGCCTTTGTGGCACGGAGCGCAAAAATAGGTCGGTCGTGGGTCAGGCAAATGCGTTACATTGTCGTTTCTGTTCATATATACGATGCAAATTGAAGATTAGACCTTTTCCATTATCTTTCAGGCCACCTAAATGATACCTCATGATCTAGCTGATGACGGCACCTTACTTTTGGATAGAAGTAGAATTAAAACTCAAATTATTTTTAATCCGTTTTTTTTTTTAATCTTGAAATTCTAACAAATCAGATATCTCAATACACTGATACAGAAGTCTAAACATGCCAATTAAATAAAAATAATCTCTGATTATTTAAAACAAAGGAAGAACTAAATGGTCAACATGAGCATGTGACCGCCTTGTACTTTCTCTCGCTTCCTTTCACTGGATTACAGTCTGGCTGGGCTCAGCATCATCATCATCATCTTCATCATCATCATCCTCTTCTCCATCGCCACCTACGACACTGCAGCATGGACACGCAGGACCAGGCAGTACACATGGAGCCACTGCTACCCAATGTAAGGATTTGAACTTTCTTTTTTTTTTAATTCAAACTGGAAGTGACAGACGGTCATGTTGAAATTGCGAAAAAGGTAAAAACAGGGACTTTTTAATGCAAACGATCAGGACATGGCAGCACAACTTGTAACCAGGGAGCAGAAAAGGAATGTGAAACTAATTAGGTACATTTTGTGCTGTAAAATTCAATGAAAAAAAACTTTATTACTCAACCACTTTTTCTTATTTTCATTGTTTTGTATTTAAAGTAAGATATTCCTTCATTTGCAGCACAAGTGAATTTTACTGTAATTTCCCACCAGATGACGCTGTTTTACATTTAGTAGCATGCATTTTATGTTTAATACTGAGTTATGATTCATTTTCAAAGTTATCATGTCTCATCATTTTCATACAGAATGAACATATGTTTCTGCTTTGATCATTTTGATGGAGATTTGTTGTCATCAGCTCTTTGCCATTTACATCCACCCCCCCCCCCCCCAATTTAGCCTAAGGTTTTAAGCGCTAAAGAGCTTCTGTGCTCTTCTCTGGAGCTGTGTATTTGTGTATATTTTGTGGCTTTGGCTACAATGCACAAGGTCATCTAAAAATAACAATGTCCAGTGTAATCTGTCATGTGAAGTTAAAATAAGACAATGTAAAAATGCAGCTTTAAACAAACAATAAGAGTCAATTGTCTTGCAGGTCAACTCTTCATTTGCCTCATCTGTTGGCCGTAGAAGTTTGGTGAGTAGAATAATTTTAATAACATTTTGCCATTTAATTTTAGAGCACATTACCGTGAAACTTAATTTACTCAAATTTAAAAACTCAATTACCGTCCATACAATGACCTGGCCCATGTGTCGCTTTTCAAAATCAAGTCTGCTTGTGGTATATAAATCATCTGCCAAAAATATAAGGCGTCAAAGCTGTCAGACCGCTCCAAAGATATAGGCAGGACATTAAAGGATGCCGCCATCAAAACGTGCCTCCACCATCTGTAGGGACGCCATCCAAGTGTGTGCCACATCCTGTGATGTCACCAAAGCCGAGTGGCTTGCCAACATTTTGACACTCTCGTTTTAGTCATGCAACCTTGTTTGGTGCCAGTTATCCCATTTGGATAGTTGAAATGGCTCTTTTGGCCCATTAATGCTGTATTAAATGTTGTGCTTACATTTGATACAGCATTAATGGACCAAAAATTTTTTTTATATATATCCCTCTCAATGGGTTAATGACATACCCATTCATTTCAATAGGGACAAATAAATTGGGAAAAGGTGATTTAATTTCAACATATCACTGTATCCTGATGCATCTTTTCATTTCAATTCAGGGGAGCTAATATATTTTGATACAAAGTGCAGACAGAGTAATCGGTCTATATGCACTATGCAATCTGTATTTGTAAACAGATTAACATTAAACTGTCCAGTCTGCCAGGCGACCACAGCTTTAAAAAAAAAAGTTCATTATAGAAGTGCCTCGATAGTCAGCTGCAGGTCAAGATGGCGAGGGCGGGGTTGGGAGCGGTTGACACCCAGCAGCAGGCTTTGAGGATTAAAAATGTATTAAGTGAGTGTGGCCACATTGACAAAGTCAGAAGAGGACTTTTTCTGTCTTTTTTGGTTTGAGAGGAAATTACACGAGTCCCAAAGTCATTTCCATTCGTGTACTTGAGCGCTTGGATTAAGAATCCGGATGTTTATTTCTCCCACGTGTCTTTGTAGAGGAGTGATGATGAAGCTGTCGTGGACAGAGGAGGAACGCGCTCGCAGCAGAGCACCAACTTTGAGCCCGAAGATCTTGAAGGTAACAAATAACACTTTGCGTTCACAGTCTCATTACCGCAATATCACAAATAACACAAAATACTCTGTTTTGAGCTTCTCATTCATAAAAGAAATATTCCTGATTGTGGCTGTACGTAGGTGTGCATATCTGATATTGGACACATTTGGTTGCATAAGGGGATCGAGCATACATTGATAGATTGAACGATGCAATTGACATTTAATGGACTATCACAAAGAGGCTGTGCTCATCCATCATGATTATCTGTAAAGCTCCTCAACGCTTACGTACACACACACACGCACACACACACACACTCTCTGGAGTGTCCTCCTAACCCCGACGGAACGTGTTCCCAGGTCACAGGACTCTGTACATCGGGGTTCACGTCCCATTGGGCAGCATTAGACAGCGGAGCCATCGCAGGCACCGTCACCATGGTAACAAACACAAACGGAGGAGCAGGGAGCGGGCCCTCCCATTGGTGGAGGGGAGAGAGTCACCCATCTATGGTACGACCACAAATCTCTTTAGTATTACCAGTTTATGTTACTAATAAATGCATATTATTGACAAGAGCCTGTAATTCAAATGAGTTATACAATATCAAAAAATATATATAATTTATTATATATATTATATTTTAGATATAATGTTATATAATAATTAATTAAATAATTAAGCAGTTAATAATAATATAAAAAATAATTATGTCTGTGATTATAATTATAATCAATTATTATAATTATTATATATGTATGAGATGATAATTTTGTCATTTTCATCATTTGTGTTCCCAGACACTCCCTCCCAAAGGGTTCAGTTCCTCCTCGGGACGGAAGATGAGGATGAGGAACACATTCCTCACGACCTTTTCACGGAGATGGATGAGATTTTCATGAGGGAGGGCGACGCCAATTCTGAGTGGAAGGAGAGCGCCAGGTAGCTACAACTTCAGAACTGTGAAGCGCTCGTACTAACCACTATTCCATCACGCTGCAACTATCAGCATCAAACGAACTTTTAAGCCTTTTTGTAAGTTTTATAAAAAAAAAAAAAAAAAAGTTGTTTTCAAGATTGCATTTTTCCCCGAAATCGCGACATGCTGTATTTACAGCTACGCCCTGTCAAAAGGCAATACGTTACTCCTCTAAATGAGTCGAGGTGAGAAGAAGGAGCTATCAAAGCGAGATGCGTGGTGGACGAGCAGATGGAACGTGGCTCGCCTCCCGTCTGCCGCCGCCTTATCTATCGGCGCGACTGTCATGGCAGGTGGCTGAAGTTTGAGGAGGACGTGGAAGACGGAGGAGAGCGATGGAGTAAACCCTACGTGGCCACGCTGTCTCTGCACAGCCTGTTCGAGCTGCGCAGCTGCGTCATCAACGGCACCGTGCTGCTCGACATGAGGGCCGGCGCCATCGAGGAGATCGCCGGTATGATATGATTGTGGACCCGAATGGAGAAAAAAAAGTACTTTTGTGTTTCACTTTGTGTAGATATGGTACTGGACCACCAGGAACTGTACTCGCCACTGGGTGATGAGCTCCGAAAGAAAGTTCGCCAAGCACTGTTGAAGCCACACCATCATCAGAACCAGAAGAAGCTGGCCAATCGCTTGCCCATCGTACGCTCGCTCGCCGATATTGGCCGACGGTCGTCAGACTCTCACCTGGACAAGAACGGTGACTCTAGACGCCTCTCTTCGCCTGCTGCTGTGTCATCGTCCCAAAATATCTCGAAGTGTAATCTGTACTTTGTTTATGATCCAGGTCAGATGACATCTTCACAGTCTCATTTAGCAGGTCCAGATGGAAAAGGTGACATCACCAGAGAAAATAGCTCTGTGGATTTAAGCAAGGTACTTTTAAGACAGTTCCATTTATGGGTTGTCCCCAAGTAGTACGGAATAGGATTAAAAACAAATAGACATTCACAAAAAGGACAGACAGCGATTAAAAAAAAAAAAAAAAAATCTTGATTAAAACCTTATCCCCATAATGCACTGTTTGATTATCACGTGTTGATCTAAACATAAAGTTGATCCTTGCATATAATAATCCACCTAGTTATTAACCTTCTTGCATAATAAAAAGATGGTTTTTGGCTGCTTTGATTGCGACGAAGGAACAAGCAGGACTCGGGTTACTGCTTGTTACTGCCACATAATTCTCTCACTGAAAAATCAACACCTTCACCCTGCCAGCATTTGTTGCATCCTTTATTTCCAAGGCGATGAAAACTGGACGTGGATATTTATTTTAACAAAATCACAATCACAGCATAATTTCTATTGTGAAAGGAACATTCGAGTTTCAGATATTATGTAAGGCATTAATGAAGCATATACAAAAAGAGAAATAAGTCATTTTCAGTCTATACACTGCAAAGTTGATTGTTTAATTTAACATGTCTCAATTGGCGAACCATGAGCAAAAAAAGACAAAGCTGTCAAAAGCTGATGGCCTCATAGCTGTCCGAAGGTAAAAGATAAAAGGGGATGTGAATCGTTTCTTGCGGGACGCCGTGTATAATTGCTTAGCATATCTTTGATAAAACTGACAGGAGAGGAGTGTCAAAGTATGAACATCTTCTTTCAGATGGACCTCCATTTTATGAAGAAGATCCCACCGGGTGCTGAGGCGTGCAACGTCTTAATAGGAGAGTTGGAGTTCCTCAACAAGCCTGTGGTGGCTTTTGTACGTCTTTCGCCAGCCGTTCTTCTCAGCGGGCTGGCTGAGGTCCCCATCGCCACCAGGTTGGAGTGTTATCTCCCCGCCCCACTCCATCGCTTCTTCATCCATGATGTTTTTACAGGTTTCTGTTTATTCTCCTGGGACCCGTCGGAAGAGGCCCTCAATATCACGAGATCGGAAGGTCCATGGCTACACTCATGACAGACGAGGTAGGAAAGCTGTTTGGAGCCGAGGCACTTGGTTTTTTTGGACGCCAAACAACCACATGTCACGTTTGCATGAATTCACAGTTGAGCAGAACTCAACAAGCTCCCAAAGTGATGGAACATTTCTCAGCACGACACACAGCTCAGAGCTTTTATGACAAGCTTTTAGGGATTAGTCATCCCATTCTGCTCAGGATTTAGGCTCTTGTCCATCATCACAGAGGAAAAAATGGCTCAAATGGAATCAAAACTCATTAATTCTTGAGTGTTTGTTGAAAAAAAACAAAAATCCTGAGAAAAATTTTTTTGTTTCAGGTCTTCCATGATGTCGCATATAAAGCAAAGGACCGAAATGATCTAATCGCCGGGATTGACGAATTCCTCGATCAAGTGACAGTCTTGCCACCGGGAGAGTGGGATCCATCCATCAGGATAGAACCACCCAAAAATGTTCCTTCTCAGGTAGGTAGGGAGCATACAGATATTTGTGGATGAAACTAACGGGTGTGTTTGTTGAACAGGAGAAGAGGAAGAAAAATACCAACGATGCAGCTGAGGGTAATGAAGAGGAGAATGAAGGCCATGGAGGTCCTGAACTGCAGCGCACGGGGAAGTCAGTCAGTCAGTGGAAGAAGCTCATCTTGAATTCCAGATGTTGAACTAGTATCAGTGCTTCTTCCTTTTTCTATCTGCAGGTGGTTTGGCGGTCTGGTTCTCGACATCAAGCGCAAAGCCCCCCACTACTTATCCGACTACTCAGATGCGTTCAGTTTGCAGTGCGTGGCCTCGTTCCTGTTCCTCTATTGTGCCTGCATGTCCCCCGTCATCACCTTCGGAGGACTTCTGGGCGAGGCGACCGAAGGACGCATAGTAAAGCACTCGCTATTGTCATTTTCGACAAAGTCAATTACATAATTACTGATTTATTATTTCCATTGTGCTTTCCTTTTGTTCTAGAGTGCAATTGAGTCGCTGTTCGGCGCCTCGTTGACGGGGATCGCTTATTCGTTATTTGCTGGTCAGCCGCTCACCATTCTGGGCAGCACTGGCCCAGTACTCGTCTTTGAGAAGATACTCTTCAAATTCTGCAAGTATGTTTCCATTCGCAAATCCTCAGAGCAACTCTTGACGCTTTTTTTTTCTCCCCCCCTCCTGTCAGGGAGTACGGCCTGTCCTACCTGTCCTTGAGGACCTGCATCGGCCTGTGGACGGCCTTCCTGTGCATGGTGCTGGTGGCCACAGACGCCAGCGCCCTGGTGTGTTACATCACTCGCTTTACGGAGGAAGCCTTCGCCTCGCTCATCTGCATCATCTTCATTTACGAGGCCTTGGAGAAATTGTTCTACTTGGGAGACTACTATCCCTTTAACAAGAACAACAACCTGGACAAGCTCTCCTTGTACTCGTAGGTGGACAGCTACTCTCAGAGTTGACCAAAAAGAACATGTCCTTGCAGTCTTGGAAGACTTGAAAAGCGGCACAGATGTGGGATTATTTGGACACCCAGATGTTTGTGTGCGTCCGCAGATGTTCATGCGTTGAGCCTTCTGACCCCACCAACGGCACCCTGAAGTATTGGGAGGTCAATAACGTCACTGCTTCGGAAATCTACTGGGAAGCGTTGGAGGTCAAGGTACACGTTTGGGAACAGTAGGACAAAAATGATGCAAAAAAATGAGCAAATTACAAGAGACATTTATTTTTTTATTCCTTCTTAAAGTGGCATGCTCTCCCAGATTGAGAACAGAGGAGATTAAGGGCATGTGGGCAGGATTATATTGGATTATTCACTGCAAATCACCACCAAATAGCATCTCACCCCCCCACCTCTGTTTCCCGCGAAAAGCTGCCACATGTAAATGTCTATTCCGATCCATTGCTAATCATTAATTTGCTTATCTCGTTGCAGGACTGTATTGAAAAGCGCGGCGAGTTTGTGGGCAGCGCCTGCGGTCCCAACGGACCTTACGTCCCCGACGTTCTCTTCTGGTGCGTCATTCTCTTCTTTTCCACCGTCTTCATGTCGTCTTTCCTTAAGGAGTTCCGCTTCAGACGTTATTTCCCCACCAAGGTATAACGATCCAGCGACGTGATATGTTTTTGTCCCGTTTTGGAAAATAAATTTCTCTCTGTCGCATCAGGTGAGGTGCATCATTAGTGATTTTGCTGTTTTCATCACAATCTTCACCATGGTCCTGGTTGACTACTCTTTAGGGATCCCATCTCCAAAACTGAAAGTTCCAAGTGTTTTTAAGGTGAGTGGGTTCCTCAAATCCCTCGACATAAGGCTGGGAGGGCTCACTCGAAGTACTTAAGTATCGATAGCTGGTATCGGTGGTCGTTACAAGTCCGCGATTAACCCTAATTAGTCAAATAAATTAAGTGAGGGTGACGTGTTTGTGATGCCTCGTGTCCAACCACCGGTCACAATTGCAGCCAACCAGAGATGATCGAGGCTGGTTCATCAACCCGCTGGGGCCAAACCCCTGGTGGACTGTCGTCATTACGCTCTTTCCAGCTCTGCTGTGCACCATCCTCATCTTCATGGACCAGCAGATTACAGCTGTCATCATAAACAGGAAGGAGCACAAGCTTAAGGTCTTTTGCTGTCGATGACGTAATACGCTCGGCTGGTAGAAATTAAAGCTGGCTACCCGCGTGATGACACCTGGGACAGATTTGAGCATTCTCTTGCAGAAAGGCTGCGGCTACCACCTGGACCTGTTCATGGTGGGGTTGATGTTGGGCGTCTGCTCCCTGATGGGCTTGCCGTGGTTCGTGGCGGCCACCGTGCTCTCCATCACTCACGTCAACAGCCTGAAGTTGGAGTCGCAGTGCTCGGCGCCCGGTGAGCAGCCCAAGTTCCTGGGCATCAGGGAGCAACGTTTGACCGGCCTCATGATCTTCGTCCTCATGGGCTGCTCCGTCTTCCTGACGTCTGTGCTAAAGGTCACATGCGCGCTCTCTGGTTTTTCTCGTTGAGAGGGAGTCAAGCGCATCACATTCTTTTGTTGTCCTTCAGTTCATTCCCATGCCCGTCTTGTATGGTGTCTTTCTCTACATGGGAGCATCTTCTCTTTGTGGAATACAGGTACTGTCCGCAAACATTCCAAAATGGGCTATTTACAGTGGCATCTCCTCACACCGTTTTGTCCTCTACAGTTTTTTGACCGTCTCACACTGTTGGGCATGCCTGCCAAGCACCAGCCAGATTTCATCTACCTGCGTCACGTACCCCTGAGGAAGGTGCACCTGTTCACGTTGATCCAGCTCAGCTGTTTGATTCTGCTCTGGGTCATCAAGACCTCCAAGGCCGCCATCGTTTTCCCCATGATGGTGCCTTTATTTTATTTTATTTTATTTTATTTTATTTTATTTTATTTTATTTTATTTTATTTTATTTTATTTTATTTTATTTTATTTTATTTTATTTTATTTTATTTTATTGTTTCCTCAATGCCATCATGAGATCATTTGTCACTTCCTCAGGTGTTGGCTCTGGTGTTCATCCGGAAACTGTTGGACTGCATCTTCTCAAAAAGAGAGCTGAGCTGGTTGGATGACCTCATGCCAGAGAGCAAGAAGAAGAAGCTGGAGGATGCCGAGGAGGTTGAGCCCGTTGACTTGTTTGCCTCTATGCCATGCAAATTGTTCCACTCATCAAACTGCTTTTACTCTTCAGGAGGAAGAGCAGAGCGTCCTGGCTGAGGAAGAAGGCGTCGTGCAAGTGCCATTGGAGGGATGCAAGTGAGCGTTACCTACCTGTTACACATCAGGGGTTTATTTGTAACAACTCGGGGTGTAACATATCGAATCGCCATTCATCCCTTGTCTTCCGCAGAGGATTACCTGTCATCAACATCACGGATGAGATGTCCAAAGGTTCTTTTGGAAACACTTGGAATGCTACAAGCTAGGACGTTTGTAAAAATATCAACATGTTAGGGTAAGATATTTAAATTTATTCATCTAAAAATAAAACTTGTAGATTCACTAGGTTTGTGGAATATGAGTTAAGACAGTTGTTATGCTGTCAGGTGATTGCTGGTCCTCCCACATGCCATGAGGAACTACTAGGTATGGAAAAGGCACTACTCTCGCTCTGTGAGTTTTGTTGATGTTGTTTTTTTTTTGTAATTATTTACCCTTCATATTAATGTAAGTCAATAACCGTAAAAAAAAAACGTATGAGGACGCCTCATTTCTCATGTCGAATACTTTGTCAAGGTCAAACCGGCCTTATTAATCGAGCACTTTGTAGTTCATTTGTAATATCGTTCCGTTGTTTGCTTTTAGTTGTTTGTCTCAATTGTCCTCAGAAATATATTAAAAGGGAAAATAGCCATAAAGCAATATGAAAGTGACGACCACTGTATCTGCAGTTTTTACTCGTTATACTCAAATTCTATTTTGTGTGGTGTAAATTATGTCTTTACTAAATGTATCCATGTAAATAATCCTGTTCTAGTTTAATGTTGCAAAAAGGGTTTTATGTCAGAAATGTGTCAGTGAAATCATCAGCTGTCTCAACTTGTTACAATCTATAAACTATTTAGCAAACTTGACCTGATTATGTTTGCTGTAATTATTGCGGGGTACATTTGAAAGCATGCTTGTTTGTTTTGTGGACTTTTGAAAGCATTCAGCATTAGAGCACAAGTAAGATTTATAAAATTCTTTCCCCCAAATCCAGAGAAAAATAACTTTGCCTAAACAAACATCAAGCAAAATTGTGACTTTTCTGACAGTTTTGCTTTAGTAACTATTAACTTGTTATTCCAATTGGCCTATTAATAGCAAATATGACTGTTGGGAGTGGCCAGAGGTTTGCTTGGCAGATGTTTGACGAGCTTTCAAGATGACAGCTAAGAGAGGCGATGTGTCCCAAAGCGCGTCACGCACAATATTTCGTCGGCAGAGGCGTCGGTGAGTAACGACCCGCCGCTTGTTGGTCGACAAGCGGGATCTGATTGACAGGATTTCCCTTTTCTTTGATTTTGCTGTGGGACTGCTATCTCCAGTGACATTCGGATAATGCTCTTCTCTCAACGCATTGGAACAAAAATAATGGCTATGAATTAATGTAATGTCATGTAATGTTCATTTACATGAAATTCTAAAAGCCTTACGGATAAAGAATGATTGCATCAATACCGCTGAGATGACACGGGATAGTGTCAAAGCACTACTTTTGGTTTTATGAACCTTTTGACCTCACTTTAACATAGTGTCCTGGCATCAGGATACCACAAGAACAAGCAAAGCACTACTTTTTTAGTCTAAAATAAAAATCTATGTACAGTATCTGTGATATTTGTACAAAAACAAGACAGACAATACTTTAATGAAGATGATCAGCAGCATTTATATTGTAATTAATGCATTACATATTGCACTCAATCTGTATCGTAGGTTGTAGAAAATAATATGTCATGTTCCCGTTCAAATTATTGTGAACATGAGAGAAGCCAACATTTCAGTCACATGCTTCACGCTTATGGAAAGACCTGATCTGTAATTAATGAGGACAAGAAGAAAAATAAGACGACCAAGGGAAAAGGATGGTACACTTTGTGAAACATTTAATGATTGCACAGTCAGTTGTGGAGTCCCAGACCAGGTTGACGTCGGCGGGGTCTACTGCCGTCTGCCTCGGCCGGCCTTGAGCCAGCTCACAAACTCCTTGGCTGCCTGGTCCTGAAGGTAGGCACTCATGTCGCTGGTGTAGGTACCGTCCGCATGGCGCCGTATTACACTTCTGCTGAACATGACCACACTCAACTGAGCTTCAAATGCAATATATCACATGAGTCAACCTTGCACATTCTAGATCTTAAGTTGTTTTGTATTTGTGCACTGCAAATATGTAAAGTAAACCCCTCTCCACTACCGGTTTCAAGTTCCGAGTCCCACTATTTAGCTGTTTTTTTGTAGAGTTAATAATTATTTTGGTGTCACTATTGTTCAAATTTGGTGCAATTCATGTGCCAACTACAAATTTGACACAAAAAACAGCAAATTTGAGAGTAGAAAAACAAAAAAGAAGTATAGCACAGCTTTGTTGTAAATAATTGAGTGGCTGTGTCCAAATTCTAACGCTCTATCGTGTCCGCAACGGCAGCATTTTCGGGCGCATTTTTTCGGCTGCACGACGTCAGTTCTCGCGCGACTCGCCCGCACGTTGTTTCCAAATTCTCAAAAAATAATTAGCTGACTGGGTCATTCGCGTCCTTGAAAGGCTCCTCCACATGTATCTGAATAAATTGTGGCTAATTTAGACCGGCTTAATGTGTATTTAGATGCCATTTGCGATCGGGTAACACCGGGAGTGTCGTCATACAGTTGAACACCCGGCAACAGTGCCGGAGGACCCCGCCTGTGAGATTGGACACACCTGCTGTACGCCATTTTACGCCATAAAAAGCGACAGATGCAGGTACATTTTATAATGTCTAACTTTCTGTAATTGTTTATGTATATTGTCAGATTATACATTTGTTACTGGAGACACACAGGGGAGTTGATTTTGTGTTCGTCTTTGGTTCATTCCTGATGTAAATTGGTCATTAGCTTGCTGTCGTGGCGGTCTTGCATTCAGAACAGATCATTTAAAAATCACACACTAATCTTTTGTGGCAACAACTCACCCGTTTCGTTTTGAGTTCTTTAGCCACTGAACAAAGTCTTGCGCTCTTCTCGTTTCCAGGTATTTACTGTAGTCGTTGGAAAACGTTCCCTCTGAATGTCTCTTCATGCTGGAAAGCTCGAGAGGTTCACTTGAAACGGAGTTCTCGCTTAAAAAAGGAGGAAGCAAATCCAGGTAACTAACCAGGTAACCACAAGAACAAAACTTTGTTTAAATATAAACTGTAAGATGGATTCAAGTCATCTATCACTGTTTCGATCGTCGAATTTTGTGCCTTGTTAAAGCCAATGACTAAAATGTAACAATGATAAGGAAAAAATTTAGATGAAATGAGAAAAATATTTTTAGTCCACTACAATATGTTAAATTATAACTATGATGATACTGTGGTGCCACAATACTTAGTATTAAAACCTGTGTGATATTTTATACAATCAACAATAGAAGTCAATGAAATGTTTTTAAGAATATAAAGCGTAGAAAAAGCGAGTGTAGTGCGAGTTGTCCTCACATCGAGTTTGTATGTTGGTCCGGCACCTGCCAACTGCTTTGGACGATGATGAGCAGAAGGAGTCCAGCCAAAGAGTAAGCGTGTTCCATCCTTTTGAAGCTTCTGTCACAAAAAAAAAAAAGTCAAAGGTTCAATCCGCCAAAAAACATTGACATAAGCGATGCGAGTCTCACCAGTGGCCTTTATGTCTGATGCGTGAATGTCGGCCCTCGTGCTCCTTGTGAAGCGTCCTGATGCGTTTCGTGGCCGACTCTCGCTGCGCTGCGTTTTATATAGTGGAGAGCAGGCACACTCTCCCAGGTGATTCCTCCGTCACTGGAACCTCAACGTCCGCTTTCACGCTTGGTCCATTAATCAGTTTCCATCTCATTGAATGTATTTAACTCCAACAAACACCTCTAGTGCGACATGTGGTCAGGAAAAGGCACCCATCCTCAAACGTATGTTGTTGTTAATTGCTTGGCCATTAATTTCGATGTTGAATGAGTTTTAAAGCAAAATATATGTTTTTGTATATATGTATGTTTTTTTTTAAATTAATTTCACTGGGGCTGCAAGGTTATCATATTTTCTGATATTGTTAAGTATTAATTGTGCCTGCATTGAAAATATGAGGACAAAATCAGAAAACAGGTGAGCTGTGTGATAAAATCCAACTCTTTTCCCACAAAGTGCCATAATGAAAGTTTTTATTACTTTCTTCAATCTTAATATTTGCATACCTATTTTGGGTTGTGAATAATAGTAAGATTTTTACTACAAGAAAAAAGCATGACATCTTAAAGGAGACGTATGCTTGTTTACAAGACGTGTTCAAAAGTATTGTGAGGGATTTTGTTACATTGTACAGTCAAAAGGTTTGCGGCGCAAGTAAACGCTACCTCTGCTAAAAACCTACAAATATGTCCGACCGGAAAGGGAGGCGCACATCTTATGGCCGGTAAAGTATTTCATTTGCATTTAAAGAGACCGCACCAAAACGGCTTGCTCGGAGTTGATGCTATTATGATGAATTCAGACGAAAGATTTGCTGTTCCACTTTTTATTGACCACAACAGAATTGTAAAATATAAAAAGGATTTACAACCATGATATGTCAGCTTTAAATGGGTCTCATAATAACAAAAATGCATCAAATAAGCTGCTGGTGCTTTTGAATCATTACTGTCTTGTGGTACATAGAATGGAGGATTGTCACAATCTTGGAAATCATCAACAATATATGTTGTAAATTATATTTTTGAATATCAAATATCCAAAATGAAATGGTGATTTTTGAGCTATTCCACCAGACAAAACTCGTTCAACATTTATGTCACTTCTATAAATAACTGTCACTTGGCTTAAATTTCATTTATTTACAAAGAGTCAACTGCAGGCACAATTCTATAAAATGTAGCTGACCACAAGTGCATTTGTTTTCCCCTCACAATGTTTTGTCCACAAGACATTTCTTTATGAAGTCAGTCATGATGTTATACACGTGCTTGGTGGCACCAGTCAGACTGTGGTCCTTGTCCGTGTACCACTGAAAGCACAAGAGGAGGAAAAATATCTATCACTAACACTATTTCCAAGCACCAGGAAAAGAACGTTTCACCATTTTCCATCCATCTCCGTTCATTCACGCAATCGACGAGGTCAATATTACCTCACGACTTCCCTGCGAGCCAATATTTACCATGGACTCAAATTGCACATTCTCGGCAACCAGAGCTTTGGAGATCTCTGCCGCCTGCTGGAAGTGAACATTGTCTACGGGAAACACACACGGGCGCTAACGTTATTTGCTCGTCCCATTTTCCGTCCCGTCAAACAAGAGTCCATTTGTGCAAGAGAGCGTTGTGTAGAGGCGAATAACATGAAAACAAGATGGGGTGAACTTACCGTCTGCCGTGCCGGCGAGAAGCAGATACTTTACATTCTTGAAGTGCTTTGCTCGGGCTGTTACCGTGGAATTCTGCTCAATTACAGATTTTGTTTGTCACACCAGATGTCAGACTCATCATGTCGCTCTAATCTGACCAAGAATCAGCAGTTCCGGACAATTTAACTAAAGAAAAACCAACCACCATCTAAGTTCAAATGTCAAAATTGTTTCCGTCCTCTGATTGGGCGTCCAGAACACGTACAAGTTCCGACATTAGAATAACTAAATTAAAAGTCAGGTTCCCGCTCCGAAAGCGCGGCGTGCCAACAGAGACCTCTCCTTTCATCGTTTTTACCTCATAAGCAACTTTGTTCTGTTGAGGCATGCCCATGTAGCGCTCTGTGTACACGGCATCTGCGGGCAAATCAAGTCAATGTTCATTAGCAACATTTAAATTATAGTGCTGTGTTATTTGTATGGAAACAAATTTTCATTGCAAGTGCAGAAACGGTCAGGAGTCCAAAAATCTGAAATATAAAATCGGGAAAAAATATTAGCAAGCTGCTAAAAATACAACAAATCATCATATCGCGACTACTTTCCATTTTTAAAAATTGACAGAATTTTTTTTTTTTTTTTAGATGTTTCGGTAAGACTGGTAAAACACAATCCCTAATTGAATGAAAGCAGTGTTAAAAAAAAAAAGGAAAAAAGGAAATCAAAATCTTGACTTAATATACAATCTGAGATGAGTCGTCAATTACTACGCCGCATGCAAACAGGTGTTGTCAGGCGCGCACGCGTATCCTCAAATGGAAACTCAATGCGCTGCCAAGCCAAGTGGCAGACATAAGCTGGCATGTTGCTCCAGTCAGCAGATGTCCAACAGCAGTTGGCAGAATTCACATTTTAAGTTTTTTTTATGGGGGGGTAAAAAAATATGCATCTGGTGTGGAAACTCCAGCTAATTTACAAGGAGGGCGGGTGGTAGAGGTAGGAAAATTTAACAAATAATCTCACGATGAGTATAAATATTTAGCAGCTCCAACACAGCAGAAAAGTTGCCACTGTGAAGAAAATTTGTAATTAGAAATGGTAGGTTTATTAAATGTGCTTTTGCTTTTCTTGCTTGATGGTTCACCCACCGTAATATTTCCAGTTGGCAACCGGAGCAACTGCGATCCCGCACTTGAAAACTCCAGTTCCGGCGCTCAGTGCCATCGAGGAAACGTAGCCGCCATAGGACTGAAAGCCAATGAGGAAAAAATTACACACACAAAAAAAAAAAAGATCAAATCCAATGTTGGATTTACCCAGCCCCAAATGGCTATCCGGTCTTGGTCAACAAAACGCATCTCTGCGAATTTCCTGAAAACACACCTCAGCCATGAGCGGTGAATTTGGGCTCTGTTCGAAGGTCAAGACGTCATTTTCTACCTGGCTGCCGTGATTTGATCCTCCACCTCAATCGTTCCCAGACGGTGATAGACGGAGTGCAAGATTGCATCGCCCTGGTAACCGCTTCCTCTTCCATCAAATTTCGCCACAATGATCCCATAGGTGCTGGCCAAGAAGGTGCCCCAGCTTAGCTTGAAACGATAGTCCACCCTCTGACTGCAGGGTCCGCCATACCTGCGCCGCACCATTAGTTAAAATGCCATCTTTTCACCCATCTCCCAGCGCTTTTGTTTACTTACACATCAAGAAGAAGCGGGTACTTTCTGGAGGATACGAAATTAGGTGGTAACAGCATCTCATACCAGAGATCTGATGGAGGAAAAAAAAAGTCCTTCAATCAATTATATTGATCAATAAACGGGGATCCACTTACCGAATCCTGCAATTTTGATGGTGCCGTACTTCATTTTGGGCATCTGGTATTTTCTGAGAGTTTTCTCAATTTCTTTGTTATCTTCAAGAATGACCGGTGCTACAAAAAAGTACAACCAATATTATCAATAATTTGGGGGAAATCACAATCTCCTGTTTGCGGTTTTTGACAGGAATAATAAACAATATAGCCTCCAAAATTCTAAAAGGTGATACTTCATAAAAGGTGATACCACACATAACTTTCCATTTTCTTGTGAGCCAGGGTTCATAATTATTATATATATATTTTTTCCATTCACTTTATGTTTAGTGAACTAGAACATATGTTGAACTCAAAAGGAGTGGACAGAGCGTATCGGCCCATTTGTAATGGCTGAGCTGACAATGAACTCGTGGCTGGTAGATGTGTGTGTGTGCGTGCGCGCATACGTACGAACACTTGCACCTGTCCTCCGATTGTTAACCAGCATGTAGCGGGGCAAACCTGGTCCTGATTCATACAAACAAAGTGTGATAAATAAATCCACACTTATCGTTGACAGAGCGTAACATTCGCGCACAGGTGTGTGCGTAACTGACCGTAACATGCCATGCGGTAATACGAGGCGTCGGTGCTGAAGTAAGCCGAGTTGTACTGACACTTGTGCTTGTCCACGTGGCAGGTGAGGCACTGGCGAGGGGACGGGATGATGCCGAGCGCCACCCTGATACGCACGCAACAACTCAGGTGGGCAGTGGCACTCGCATCAGTTCGGATGTGGTAAACGTGTTCAGCTAAATGTCAATAATTGTAGTGTATTTTTAGACTATAAGACACAGAATTGCTTACCTGTAAACGTGTCTCCTCATGGGTCCATCCCCATCCTCATAACCGACAAAATATCTGTGGGAACCAATTTAAAATATTATTAAAATGTTTTTGTATTTATTTTTAACATTTGATTCGATTAAAAATATCTAATTCAATGTATTTTTTAAAAATTAAATTTTAATTACAAATAATTATATAATAAATTATATAAATATAACAATTTAAATACTTGAATATGATTATATTATAAATATAATTATTATGAATCTGACTGAATATGATTCTTACTCACATGGCATCTTTTGTCAATTTGGATATGTATATGACTTCCCACTGGCCCGAGGTAACCGGTATGGCCTTGCCCTTCAAAAAATGTCTTGAGTCAGTAAACATCAGTCTGTACCATGAAGTTCTTAGAACTTTCTAGAAAAGCTAATGTCGTATAATTAGTAGAACATTTACACATTTTGCCCTTTACAATATGAACTTCTTCACTAGCTCTAAACCCAAATAAAAACTCAAATAAAAAATCCCTAATTAAACCAAAAGGCTTTTGCGGCCATTTTGTTCTTCAGATTTTCAGAGGCCTAAAAGTTACATTTTTAGAATTTCCCTCAAAATTCGGTTGATTGAGAAATGTTACTGTCCAAAGCACATGTTGCTTACCTTGTGGATGTAATGAATATGTTTGTAGCCATTGGCGGCACTTAGCACTTTGTAAAAACTGATGTCATCATCAGTAAAGAAAAGAGGCAACGGGACATACTGCAAGGGGAAGAAAAAAAACATTTTGCCTTTGGGTTTGCGCTGTTATTGTCATGCCACCTGTAAAACTTACGTGGCCCACCCAGCCCGTTTTGCTGATATGCTCGAATTTCTACACAGATCGGAAACAAAGTCTGGAATTATTCGGCGTGTAATTGCGTTCAAATCACATCGATGAAGGGAAAGCAAAGTGACCTGAGTGTCTTTCCATTTGTCTTCTTCAAGGTCGTAAATCTGCACAAGCTCGTAATTCTGCCTTCGGGTGACCCACTGCACTGCCAAGCGATTGTCGTTGACCCAGGTGACCGAAGTCAAAAGGTAATCCCTAAACACAAAGTGACAAGAAATGAAACACGCCCAACGGGCTGCCGCTTCTGCCGCTAAGAAAATACAAACCCGGATCTGAGGGAAGAGGGGGGCTGGATGAGACGTTTAGGGGCGTGCTCATCGTCGGTATTGACCACAAACAGTTTAACCCTTGGCAGAGATGTGCCCGCCTGCAAGAAATTCACCATTGTGTATATTTGTGATTAAAGCCAGAAACACTGTCTTGTTTTGAGTTTGGAATCGCCTCAAGATTCTTCATTTTGTGGGCGTGAGATCAACTTTAAATTTAGTTACTGGAATGCTTTCTTTCTCACCTTTGGGTATGGAATTTCCACATTTGTAGGGTACTGCGCGCCTCCGTATAAGGGATAGACGACTTTCTGAACCTTTCTGTCATCAAACTCCACGTAGGCCAAATACTTTGTGGTTGTTGACCACCACAAGGCTCCGTTTGATGCAAAGACCTCCTCTGGAGATAGAAGCGCAAATTCAAAGACAGGCCATCGTGATCATTTTGTGCTATATAAAGTCTTAAGAATTTTTTTTTTCTTCTCACCCTCATACACCCAGTCAGGCACTCCATTCAGGATCTCATTCTTTTTCCCATTCTTGGTCACTTGTACAGATTTGTCCATGACGGTTGCTTTTAAATAGAGATTGTAGTCATGCACGTAAGCCTGCACGACAACACGCACGCGATGTTAGCTCACGGGCGGTGAGGCCGAAGCAACTACATAAAAACGCAGAGAGAACTCACCAATTTTTTCCCCTCTGGTGCCATGCTCAAGTACTGCACCGTAGGCGGAAAGGTCACATTTTTATCAAACACCCTGCAGTCAAACGTGAAGTAGAATTACTAAGAAGTAAATCACAAAAGACTTTTTATCCGGGGTGGATTTGCGCTACTCATTTCAAAGATGGCTACTCACCCAGTGTTTAAGTTAAAGAATGAATAAGAGGCTGTGTAAGAGTGTCTCCATTGCTGGTGGGTTGAAAATACAATTGATTATTCAATTTCCTGACATTGATTGTATTTAACATTTCATCAATTATGGACTAAAAAATAAACATCTCGTTACTATAGTTACTAGTATATTTACTAGCAACCACCACTAGATGGCAGACATGTGTCGGTTGCGCTTCCACTTGGTCTTATACGGCTCTGTTACATGAGTAGGCCCAATATATTTTCATTCGAGATTTGGAAATAAAAATAGTTCCCCAAAGATATCAGCATTTCTAACGGAGTATACAAACGAGTTCTTGCACCTAATTATTTAGTTCTTGAATGCTAAATTTTGTACATGAGAGCCATTTGCTCTCCTTTGCTCACCTTTGTGTAATTGTGTTCTAACGCAGCATGTGCACGATCACCTGTCAACAGGTAGTCAGTGGCGCCCACTTTTGCCTATAACAAACAGACAATATAAAAAAAGCTATCCTATTTCAGGAATGTTTGATATATTTTTTAGATTAAATAATTATAATACAAAAGTTGAATTGCTCAAGTATAGCTCCTTCGTCTTTGCTTCCACATTGTAGGTGTAGACGTTCCCATCTCTTGCTCTGTGTAGATATGTTGTATCTGCAGTTGTAAAAAGAAAAAGAAAAGGCTTCGGTTCTGACACACATGGACAAAGAAGCTGGCTTATGTAAAATGTTCTCAATACCTGTCAACCAGTACAGATTGTAAGATCTCCACCTAATTGAGTCATTGAAATAATCATCAAAGCCGTAAGGCACTCTGGGGATATGTGCTCCTGAAAGAAATTTGGTACACGTTGTTTTGGCATCACATTTACTTTTAACGAATCAGATAAAACCATTTATGTTAGTAGTTGCCAGTTTTGTGAGCCCATAGCAGTGTTTCAGATGTTATAGCATTAGACTGAAACAATTAAGAGCTTTTGGTTATTTCTTGTTGGTTTTTAAATTTCGTTATAGAGAGAATTTCAACTGTTAATGGCAATTTTTTTTTTTTACATCTAACAATTGCTTTTGAGTGCGTCTTAAAGCAACACGCAAACCAAAGTCACACCTGCTGCGCACGCGCACGACGCAGCAATGAACGAAAACAAGCTTGATTGCAAACATAATTCCTTCATCAAACATAATTCCAGACGGACTTACGGCTTAAAATCACCGCAGTCACAGTTACTGCCGTGATGAAGGCAGTCGCCCCTAACAGCGCCCACACCAACTGGTTCCCGCAGCCCTGTTAGAGGGTCACACCATAAATGCCACAACAATAAAAAAAATATATATCAAAGTTTACAACTAATAACAAGTAAAGCACTCGTACTGACCATGAAGCTGATAAAAGTCAACTTGCGCCTCTTCAAGGCTCCCCCGTATTCCAAACTTGATCGTCTATAGTTCGTCTCTCGCTCCAAATTTTTTAAGCTGAATATAAATGCACAAAGCGAAACGCACGAAGCTAAATGACAAGAAATGTGAGCTCCCGTTCCGTGTGCGGGTTCTTGAAGCTGACTTCTCACTTCCCGCGTTGCAGTCCTGTGGAGAGTCTTGAACCAGACGCAAGCCTTTTTGCAAAGCCGCATTGAGGACACGCTTTACACTTACGCACGCACGCGCGTATGTGCGTAGTGTAAGTCTTTTTCATAAGATCGTCGGATGTTTCTTTTTGTCGTGTCACTTTCATATAGAAGGGAGCACGCGCACGTTTATCTTTATCTTTGATTTTTGTCTTTTGTACAGTATGAGCACGTCAGATTGTGGACGTTTTGCTCTGCTGCGTGTTATTTTCTTGTCAGTTTTGATGAGCAACACGACTCCAAAAAGTAGAAGTAGCCATTTATTTGCCCAAGGAAAGTCATGCAGCTTTAAAAGTAATAGTGACAATGGGGGGAAAAAGTGCTTAAATGCAATGGGAAAAAAAGTATAGCTATTATTAAAAGGCAATTCTCTCATTTAACAGGGAATCGACATAGATAAATACAGTAGTGGAAATCAATGTGCTGTTAAAATCAGCCCACCCGCAACACCAGTGAGAATAATCCATGCACAGAATGGAAGCCATACTTGTTTGAACAGTGATTCTACTCTTTAAATTCAATAAATAAAGTAGCCCCCCCCCTTTCATCGCAACAACTCCATGTGAAAATACACAAAATACACAATACCTAGGTAATGGATTTTTTAATTTTTTTTTTTAAATAGAATCTAATTTTTTGGGAAGCTCAAAAAAAGATCAAATGTAATGGATAACATTTAAAATTGTAACATTGTACCAATCCTTGTGTTTACAGTAAACAAATCATGTTTTGTTCCTCCTCCAAACGATCAAATTTATCATCTGACACTATCAGAGGTGTCAAATCCAACTCCAGTAAGTAAAAACCCTGCCAAAGTTTCCTTGTAAACGCAGGTGCTGCTACTCAACCAACAAGCCAGCAGGTAAACAAGCTCTGGGGAACTTGCGCTTGGTTACCTGAATCATCACTTCCTATACATTTAAAAAGCCATTTTCTGTAGGTGTAAAAAGCACGATTACAGAGGATGGCATTCAATCATTTTCAATCAAAACTAGGCTGTGCTTATAATTTCTTGTTCTTCTAAATTGACATTCCTCAGAGTAGTTTGTGTGCCGCCATCTAATGGTCAGGAGTGTAATTACACCCCAAATACGATAGTTAGAATTATATATAAAAAAAAAAATCCGTGAGTACCAAACCTGGCAATGGAGGTTTTGCTATATTCTCACTGCTCGTGCGACCTCTCAAATTTCCATAATCAGAGCCAGCGTCTTCCAATGTTTTTCTTCTTTCAATTGTAACGCTTATCAAATGCAAACAAAAGCAATCCGCACTAAGGAATCCCATCTAGCAGTTTGATTAGTGTATTATTTCACGACCGAAAATGTGCAAACTGTTCAAGATTCAAATTCTTCGTCAGAATCCAGAGCCAAGCGGCTGGCGTGCTCGATGTAGTCAAACGCCGGGAACTTGGCGGGGAGATCCCGCCACTTGGTGTAACTGCTGAACTTCTTCTCTTTGATTGTCACAACATAATTCTTCACATGTAGGCAGGGGCACTTGATTGCTCGGTACATCATCATTGTTCCCCATGTCTGCAACACAAGGATGGCTTCAGAAATTAGGGCCAAAATTGTTTCAAAACTGTTAGCTAGATTGAGAGCGCTAGATTGAGAGTGCCTAAATAAATAAACATGTTTTCTTCAGCACTGTTTAGTGAACTAAAAAAAAAAGTAAAATATAGTTTACCAGTCCACAAACTTTGCATGCTATGGTGCCATTGGTTTCATAGTCAAAAGGTTCCTGAAGAGAAGTGTTTCCTTTCTGGATATATAGTTCTCTGTAAGCAAATTGTATTTGTGAGAATCTTACCATAGTGGCAGCATACAAGTACAGTATAAAAATAATGCTTCCAGAGTTGCACAAAATATCCTCACATATCAGCGCAATGATATCCACGGGTGTTTTTATTTTGGCTTTGCCACAGATGTTAGTATACAAAAAGAGTTTCACTGTGTGGCCAATTTAGGATAAAATACAAATGTACAACAGTTTTTACCTAAATTGTGATGAAACGTTGACGTGGTGCATGCCTTCAATGATCTGGATGTCATCACCGGTGCAGACAAACTTGCTGCAACGTCGGCAGCTTAACTTCACCTCTGACGGAAGTGCAAGCTTTTTATGTTTCTTATTATTTGTCATTCTCATCTTGTCTTCAATAAGAGCCTGAAGTTGATATTCTTCGATCTAAGGTGAAGGAGAAAAAAAATATATAACTGAAAACTATCTCAATGCGATGTCAGGGAACTAGTTTAGAGGAGACATACCTGTTTGTTATATTCAGCAGGATCCATTGCTTGGATTCTCGCGATTGCTTTGCCCATCAAATTCACTCGGTACTCATTGACAAATTCCTTCTCAGTCACTCCAGAGCCTTTCACCTCAATCACGATGTAATTGCTGTTCTGAGCCCGAGCTCTGCCTTTAGCCTGCAGAAAGTCATAAAACAGTGGACAAGCAACGACCATTGGAGCGATCTCACGGTCTAGTTTAACGTGATAGATGGTAGTCTCTAGTGGTAGTCGTTACAAAACTCAAATAATGGCCCACTCCATTCTTTCATGGAAACACGTACAGACTAAACAATAGGTGTGCCAGGATTGACCCCTGGGGAACTCCCAGACAGTTACCAATTTCAACAAACTATGTCCTGTTCTCAATATCTGTCTGGAGCCAGTTTAAAGCAGCTTCTTACATTGCTACCCTGCGTGATAAGAGCACTAACCTGTATCATGGCAATGTCATTGGTCACAAAGCCATAGCAGATGACAAAGTTGCAATCCGGTATGTCCAAACCTTCCTGTGCCACTGAGGTGGCAATCAGCAAGTTGACATCACCGCTGCGGAATTTGTTCAACACAGCCTTCTGTTCTGTCTGATGAAGATAAATAGGTACACATCAGTAGGAGTGCTGACATTGCGCAACAGGTGGCGCTGTGTTCTCACAGATGTCATCGGTTTGACAACACTCTGGTTTCCGCCACCGATGACATAAGACACTTTGACGCCGACGTCGGCAAACTTGGGGTTCTCCTGAATCCAGTGACTGAGAGCGATGGCACTTTGTCGCATTTTGGTGAAAACGATTCCCCTGGCCTCCTCGGTGGTGGTGAACTGATGCAGAACGGTTCGTTGTAGTTTTGACAAGCTGTCATTTTCATAAGATTGGTTCTCAGAAAGCTTTTCAAGTTCCTTCTTGTTGTCTGTAAGAAACAAAGCGAGGCTTGGTTTACGAGGCTTAACATTTTTGTTGTCATTTAAACCGCAGTAACATTATTTTGATACCTCGAAATAACTTGAAGAGTTCTCTCTCAGTATCGCTAATCTTTATGACGTGTTCGTCATCAGGGCTGGATTTACTCTTCAACTCTTCCTCGTGTTTTTTGTTCAGGAAACGGAAGGCGTCGCACATGCGGATGGTGTTGCTGACTATCAGGGCGTCGTTGTATCGCCGAAGATGCTCCATGCAAACTCGCACTTTCTGATCTTCCTCTTTGGCCGCTAAAAAGGAGACCCAATGTTACCAGTGCGCAAGGAAGGAAGGAAGGAAGGAAGGAAGTTGCTCACCTTGTTGCTCGCGTTGAACCACCCACTGTTCGTAGCTCTGAGAGCCAAGCTCACAGGTGGGACTCAGCTCGGCATGCATTTGAATCACGTTCATGATTTTCTTGATGACATCACCAAACGGGTCCTGTAAAAAGTGCGCGGTATGGCGCAAACATCAAGCTCTTGACGATGACATGAAATTTGATTTTTTGCTAACAAACCTTTTCTTTGTCCTCAACATGTACAATTTTTTTGTCAGGTTCCTTGCTGTAATTCCCGAGATTCCCAGTCCGAATTTGAGAAGCATCCAAATTGGCACAAATCTACAAAAGAATTGGTGAGTAAATCATTTTGATTCATGTTGTCTCGAGCCAAAAAGGTGTTCCTAGTTTTGACCGGTATGTCAGGGAGACACTTTATGGCTGCACATGCCAAGGTGGAACATTAGAAACAGCTTGCGAGAGAAATTTGGACAGATAAGCACAGTGGAACGTTTGACGTGAGATCCACCTGAATTTAGAAGTTTGCAATTCAACCAGCTGTCTGGAAAAAATCTAACTCGAGGATCAACGATGCATGTTAGCTAGTAAGCTAGCTTCTGGTGGCATTATTGGCTTAAGAGTTTTTTTTTCATTTTTTTTAGCAAATGATTCAGTGGACACGCTTACAGTGTTTGAAGACAAACGTTTCAAATTTTAAACAATTGAGCAAGAACATTTTGTGATTAGACACGGAAATTTCTATTTTGTTTTTGCAGCACCCTCCATGTTGCCCTTACCTGCAAAATGTAATTTGCCGCTGCCTTCAGTAGTGTGGCGTCGCCGACCCCCAGCGAGGCCGTCATCCCCAGGATCTGAGGCAGCGGCACAATCTCCTTCTGCTCCTTTCGCACAATCCTGTTCTCGTTCTTCTGCTTCAGGTAACGCATCATCACTCGGTTGTAGACCTCGTCCTTCTTGGTGTGATGACACTCGTCTATTATAATCAGGGAGATATCTGCGGAATATAAGACAAAAAAAACATACACATGAATTCATTTACAAAGCAATAAATAAATAAATAAATAAATAAATAAATAAATAAATAAATAGTCCGTAACAATATTTAAAATCATGTCATTTGAGGAGTCAGCATTGTGATGATCCTCAGAGGAACCAAAGAGCGTCGGCCTGATGTTTTCTAAGTGATAGATGTTCTCATGTGAATTTCATCAGCCGCACACGGATGGCTGGAACAGGCGTGAGAAGTAGAAAACCAGCAAGAGGAAAAATGAGGATTAAAAATAAAGAAATAAATAGAAAAGGCGTTTCGACAAACAGCATATGTTCCATTTTGGTGGCTATTCCACCTTGGACTGTTGAGTGCCAACAAAAGCCGGACGACTTTGACAGGATCCTGTCAGGTATTGTCATGGGAGAGGCTTTGTGTCCTTGCTATTACTAAAAATATCAATATTTTACACTTTAAAGTTTTAAGGCCACATTTTTACTGAATGTAGTGGATTTCATTTGGCGTTTTTTTTTTTTTTTATTCAAGCAGCTTTGCTCTGCTTTAGCACTAGCATAGTTGATATTCTCAAATATATGTATATAATACGAATATTTATTCATTTGCTATCTTAAAACAAGATGACGTTCATTGAGAACGACGATCACATCTGCAATACATTGCACATTTGCGTTGTGGTGATGTCACTTCATAAATTTAACAGATTAAGAAGCATCTGCGATCCCTTTTATTGAATCATATGTATGCGTTTTCACAAAAATCAGAGAATGCCCAGTGGGCATACATTGAATTCCGAGTTTATTTTCCAAAACACCGTGAGCCGCTTCACAATCCTACGGACTTTGCAGTATCAGCAGAAAAAAAAAAGAAGGATTAAAGTCGGGGAATTCCTTGCGCTACAGCGGAGGCCAGATCAGACGAAAGCCGTTTCAAATCATACCCTTCAGATGTACTCCCTCGTCCTCTCCTTTGAGTGTCTTCTCCAAGTAGTTTTCCAGAATCTGAGCTGTGCAAATGATGACGTCGTTGTTCTTCACAATCTCCGTGAAAGAGATTTTGTGCATAGATTGCCCACTGACTCTTTCCACTTTATACGTGTGCTTCAGAAAGGGATGGAATTCGTTGGTGTAGTGCTGCTCAACAAGTGGAACCTGTGGACCACCACCAGTTTGTCACTAAATGCATTAGCGTTGGCATTAGCATACATTTTCCAAATTAAAAGAACAAATAGCATTTTCATTCCATTGTTCAGCAACATGTTTGGATTGAAAGATGTAAAGGGATTGTAGCTTATTGTTTTCTACATTAGGAAAATTTATTTACGTACCATATTGACCAGAAAGACCACTTTGCCAGTTTTCCCCTCTGCCCTCTTGCAGTCCAAATGCTTGCGGGTAATGTAGACCGCTATCCTGGTTTTACCACTTCCGGTCGGGAGGCATATGATGATGTTTTTCCCTTCCAAGGCAGGTTTAGCCACGTCCATCTGATAGTCTCGAAGCTCAATGTCATCTTTATCCAGGTCTCCAATAGCTGCAATTATAGGCATGATAAGGCTCAGGAAAATTACGCGATTGTTTTTTTTTTCTCCAATCATGTGATTTTTGCCCACAGTCTTGGTATCGACAAGCGTGTATTAAAATGGCATTGTAAATCTATTTGAAGGGAAGATTTGTTTATGGAGTTTTGGTACAGTTAGCCAGCTAGCTAGCTAGTGTGTAGCTAACTAGCGTGTAGCTAGCTCATTGAATTTACATCGTACAAGCTGCCTAAGTGCATTTTGAATATTGTACTTTTAATATGAATAAAATTGCCACTCTAATTTTGACTTAAAAGTACTATTTTATTTCAGAAATATTGAGGTAACTAGCACTACTGAGACGCACCCCTATTCTTTATACGATTAATTTAATGTGCACCAAAGCATCTCAATATGTGGAGCAGATGATGCTGAGGCATAAATTCAAAGGCTTCTCAACTCCAAAAAAAAAAAGCAGTTGAATATTCACTGAAATATGAGAACATGAAATGTTCCAGGAATTTTGAGGCACTGCGTTTTTTCGGCAAAGCTTAACATCTGCATGCCATTATCATCAGACACCTCCATTTTCCCAGCATACTTGTGACTGCATGATTTCATCAGTTTGCAAATGTTGCCATCCATCTGAGGCAGACGATTACAACACATTTTTTTGTTTGGCGAAGTAGAAGGGGGGTAACGAACGCAGCGAGGGCAGCCCCCCTCTTTCTTTATTACTGATTTTGAAAGCGCTGATACCATCAGATTATATCGATCAGGCCCTGATAAAGGAGATGCGAGATTGGCGGCAATATGTTCCCAGTCTTCCAATGGGCAGTGATGAACCCAGATTGAGCCAACATATGCTTTTCATTTGACTCACTGGCTCTGCGCTGTCTGCCTTCTTTCACCTCTGAGTGCGTTGTCACAGAACACACACAAAGCACATTTGGCAAGGACCACACCACTGAGGCACGCGGATCTCTTGAAAACTCGCCATCGTTTGTTGCTCCAAATCCAATTTCCATTCGAACTGCTTTGATTGCTCCTTAACGTGAGCTTTGTTTTCAGCAAACATTAACACGCAGTGCAGGTTGCTGGAAGTTGAGCGAGTGAGTATGAACTGTTCCCACCTGGTGGCAAACGCTCCAATCTGCTGCTTAACTTGGGTGCGGCTTCTTCACCTTCACGTGCTTCTTCACTTTGGTACAAGTCTGAGGAGATGACAAGTGAGCAAATCAGCAGAGTAGTGGAACCTGGACAGTAAAGTTATGACAAAACACTCTGCAACATCCAACAATGATGATTATTAATAGACTGGCTCTTCAGCAAGGAGTACCTATGGTGTCATTTTCAGTGTCCTTGTCATCCAAATGCTGACATGTAGAACTTTCTGGATTGGCCTTCCCTGGCTCACTTCTTGTAGTCTTGGCTTTTGTTTTGGAAGGTGGTGACAAGATAAAAGTCTCAGAAATTATGTTGAAAAAGTATTTTTAAAAAGTGTAGGTTGTTTGGAATTACAATAAAGTATTTTGGGAATTTCACATAGGTTTAAGTTATTAATATTGGCTGTATACGGCAGTCCCCACGATTTACAATTGACAGGTTCATTACGTACTGTTGGGCGATGCGCGTGACCCCCCTAGTGGTTACCTGCGGTATCGTCAGAACAGCCTCCCAGCAGTTTGTACAAGTCATTGTGTTCAGTATCGCGCAGAATTTGGACAAATTGCGAGTACCATCCTGGGGGACACCTCACGATTCTTTTCAGAAGTTCACGAGCTGCGTCTCTCTGTCCTTGATTGGCTGCTAAGTGAAGGATCTAGAATATGAACATCAAGAAATATGGCCGATTAGAATACACTAACTGTCTTCACATGGAGTTAGATAATTTGAATTGTTGGCATCTCTGTAACTAAAGAAGTGACTGCATTTTAGCGGCTTTTGTCTGCCACCTTGTGGTCATGATTGAATTTTGCCGGCTGCTCAGTTAAATGACACTCGCTACGTTTTGACAGCTCTCGCGCAAAAAAAATAAAAACGAAACGTGTACTTACTTGGTCTTGGTCGTAGTTGGCAATGAGCTTTCTCGCATAACATTGCGTGCACACCTCTTTAGTGTCCATGCCCACCAGACTGGGCACAAGGATGTCAATCATTCGCATACAGATGTCGTTTTCGGCCTCAACCGCGGCGTCGGGCAGCTTTCCCCGCATGACGTCGGCCGCATGTTGGCATTCGGCGTGGGACAAGGCGTCCACGAAGGCTTGGAACCAGCCTTTCGGGTGCGGTTTGCGGAGAACGGCGCCGATCAGCACGTCCACCGCCGCCGAGTTGCCATCCTTGTGGGCCCTTTGTAGGATGCCTTCCTTTTGCTCCGGTTCGAGAAAATGCAGATAGTCCAAAACTGGCTCCACTGCGACGTACGCTCGGAGCCTCGACCGAAAGCTTTCGATTAGATTCTCATTGATTAAGTCGTTCTCGGATGCTGACATTTTTAAAAGCCTGGTTGCTCCTCAATGAATCCAAGCCCAGTGTTTCTTTTCTGGTAAAACGAAAGTAAACTTTCGTTCGCGCAGTTCTTGATTCAGCCGAGAGGTAGCAGCATTTGACAGTAGACAATATGCGGTGCCGTTAACTTAGTCAATTTAGTAAAAGTAAATACTTGCGTGCAAAAAAATGGGTACTGCTGTATTTTAGTAACCTTAAAAAGTACAGAGGATTAAATATACATCGATTTCAAACTCTCAATAAGACCACAATACCTGTTTTGAGAACCACCCAGACCCACATACTGAATTCACAACGTTAAACATGGGTTAAATAAACTTGACTTGTTAAAAAAAAAAAAAAACTCATTCTTTCCACTGTTTTTAAGTGTGTCCTTTTATTGCCGATCCCTGTTTCAAAACAAATACTACTTTTTAAAATAATGAAAAGCAGCAGTAAACAAAAATAGACTTTTTTAACATCTGGCAATATTATTAATTTCATTATTAGTTTCTAGCAATATTTCAGAGTCCAACAAAATTGTGCTGGGAAAGGATACAACTTGTTGATATGTTAAGAATAATCTGACGTAGCATTTGTATTGACATTGTAGGCACGAGACCCTGTTTCGGGGCTGTTAATGTGCAAACATTAACTTTCTACGTGGTAAAAGAGACACGTACTATGCTGACATCGTTATAACGTGTGCTACTTTGGGCTAGCAAGTGGTGCAAAAACAATAACTATACAGATTAAAAAAACAAAAAAAACATGCTTTTGTCTACAAATGATAGTGTCATAAACAGTAGGTGCACAGCCGTGACCTAAGTAATAATGCACATTGTATAAAGAGGACTCTTACAGTATTCTGGATACTGTAAACTGCAGTGCAATTGTCCATAACCCCTGAGTCACATTTCAGAGAATACAGGCATACAGCCGAGGAAACACAAAGAGTTCTCATACCTCAGTGTAAATGCTGATTTACACCGATACGTGCAAAAAAATACTGGGGTGGGTTCAAACGTATTCACCCACTGATTCCAGTTAAGTGGCATCCAAATAAATCGAAAGCAAAATGAATCATTTTTCTCTGTTTTTTGTGTGTGTGACTCGTAGTACTGCATGCAAAGGTTTGGTTCTTGCGTTGTCTGCTAAATATGTGAGAAACTTGTTTCAATCCTGGACCTGCAGGATAGCTGGACTTGATTAGCTTATCATGTGTCTGCGTAAAGAACATAGTGATGAATTCAGATCCATCCCCTCCATCTGCTTAGTCACTAAAAAGTATGAATTTAGTTGGAAATGGTAAAAAAAGAAAAGTCTACACACACTTGTTCAAAAGGCTTTTGTGATATATCAAGAAGTGACTGAGTCTTATTTAACATGACTTATAATGGGATTGAAGAATTCTGAACACAGCCACCCACAATCCTTGTTGCAATAGGGTGTGCACACTTATGCAATTGTATAATTTTTGTTTTTACTTCCACTCTTGAATAGATTAAAAACAAATTCAATTGAGTTTTGTGGGGTATTGGGGACTGGTTCATGGTGGAAAAGATTTTAAAATTATTTCTCACCAAAACCTGGAAATTGAACAGGGAAGTGTAGATTTTTTTTTTTATATCCACTCTACCTAATTACATATCCCAAAAAATGTTGTACTAAAAACATATTTTCTCTTTTCCATCCATATATCGGCTCATTTCAAACCAATTAGACAATTAGAGTTTCATCACATTCATTTATAGAAAGAGCCAAAAAAAAAAAGATCTTTTTAAAAATACTTAACAGTACACTATTTTTTTTTGTTCAAACTCTCACTAAATTGAACAGCTTGGAGGAGGCGACTGCTGGTGAATATGTCATTGCGTGTCAGTCCTATTCTACTAGCTTTTCCGTTTCTCAAGCGATGTTTAATTATGACCTTTACGGTAAAAATGCGAGCATATTTTTGATATTTCTTTTTGTCTGTCCAGACATAATATACACTACCATATGTGTGAGGTTTTGCATAAAACAGAACGACTGTCGGTGCTCTATAGTGGCCTTGTTGGTGCTTTGCGCTCTCTGAGTGCTTTTACATTGAAAATACATATTTATACCATCGGTACTGTTGTACTGCAACAACAGTATTTCATCCAAATGCATAAGAAAAAACCCCACATTAAATATATACTACTAAGCAACTGCAAATCAAGAAATATATATTTGTCTGTTGCAGCATGCTGATAAAAAGTGTCTACTATGTAATTACAGCATTTTCACCCAGAGGTTTGAACACAAATGTTGAGAGGTTTATGGTCTCTGTAGCTCTGGGTCTGAGTCGGGTCTGTGGAGTCCAGTGGTGTTGAGGTTACAGTCGGAAGGAGGTGAAGACGAGGACGATGTTGGAATTAGGATCAACGTGGACTGTTGCGCCCTGCTAATCTCTTGTTGCTGTTCTGCTTGTCTTTGTAAAAGCAACGTTGAAAGGTTGTCCTCAACTGGCACCTTCAAGCTGGCCAAGCTCGGCCTTGAGTCTTTGGATTCTTGGAAGGCCCTCTTTACTTTGTGGTTAGGTCCCTGGGTGGGAGAGAGGATACACTGAAGTTTGACGATGTCACCGAGTTGGTGTGTTCAAGTAAATGTCAACTATCAAATAATTACTGTCAGTAGTCCTTAAAAATGGACAATTTACGGCCACGTGTAGTCGCAGAACTATTGATTTCAATTTCATCAAACCCAGGAAGGAGAAGGTGGCCAGTCAATCATCATCGTTATAATTTGACTTTGACACTCTGTCTTCACTTACTTG
Organism: Syngnathus floridae; assembly: GCF_059516105.1. Lineage (NCBI taxonomy): Eukaryota > Metazoa > Chordata > Actinopteri > Syngnathiformes > Syngnathidae > Syngnathus > Syngnathus floridae. The sequence continues at coordinate 10,910,535 of NC_142420.1, read as the reverse complement.
ACTTTGCGTATGGCTGAAAAAATGGCTCGCTGTCAAGGCAGCGGGCTGAATCTTCACGGCAGATCCGCGATAGTCTGGACTGGCGGTCACAGTGCTGTAAGCTGGAGGACCCAACGCGGGCTGTCTCTGCAGCAGCTGCAGGATGGTCTGAATGTCGGACGTTAGCTGAGACTCCAACCTGAAAAACGGATATTTGATGACTTCCCGTTTTACTTTGAAGGAATATGGAAAGGGTTAACAGTAGATTAGACAATATCGTGACGGTGTTTTAAAAATAGAAGCAAATATTCACAGATAACAATTTCAAAGGTTTAAAGATACTTAGCACGGTTGAAAGGGAAATTTAAATTCTTCTCTATCAATAGACATGTTGTGACGAGATTTGAGTTTAATTAATCACTACTTATGGAGATAATTGCGATGACTGATCACCACTTTGTTTCATTTTCTAGCTTTTCGTGTGAGAGCCAAAAACGGATGAAAGAAACACCAGACCACCAGTAAATCTGGAATTGTGTTTTTGACGAACTCGGGACAAAGACATGGGCAACGTGCAAAGTTTGAAACTTGAAGGTAAGCAAAATATTTACGACGTCTTGAATTGTTAGACACTATTTAGCTTACCAATTGGGGATTAAATATTAAACATATTTTGTGGTAGTCATGCAATGACAAGATAAAAGTGGATAGATTAGACACCACGAAGACTAAACTGGAAAAAGTTCGTTTCCTGACCACTAGAGAGGGCAGTTGATCCATGGCAGTCGACAGAGGCTTGTGTTATGGAAACAATTGTGTTTTTTACCCGTGGTGATAATTAGTTTATGTATAGGAGGTGTGAATCTATTGTTTACTGTGAATAAGTACACTCTTTCCATGAATGTAACTATGACTACATTTAATCATTAAAAAGTAATCTGCTTGATGGTTGTAATCAATAATGCATACCACAAAATATTAAAAGTGCATTTTATGCTATACTTGTTGTCCAAAACCACTAAAAATCTCATCCGTCCAGGTCATATAAGGGAAAAAATGGGATAGGTTATATTTTAGAGTATAACATGACTTTTTTTGTGCGAAAATAAAATGAGCCAGACACATGGTGCTGATGCCAGTGTCATTCCCCAGCCAAAAATACCTCCTGCTGTTCATTTGTGTGTCACTCTCTGGCTGCCTGCTGGCTGCAGTTACGTTGTTCAAACTTTGCCTCTTCTGAACATGACATCAAAACTACATCTGCTCATGCATTGATGTATACGTGTTTGTCAACATTTTTTTTTTTTACCAGTTCATTGTTGTGTTTTGGATATGTTAAGATTGTATCGCTCTAATTTCCACCTACACTATATTAAGTCCAACAATTTCTCTTGCCAGGTAGATTTTCTTCCTCCACGTTCTATATTTGTTTGAGCAAAACGAGAGAAATCCTGGCAGGGATCTTGGTGTAAGTACAGCTTACTTTCATTTGTGTGGGAGGTGACTTTTTATTTTTTTAAAGCACCCACTAATCATTAGCATCGACACACAGTGCATGAGTAGTTGGCCTGGACTATGAATAAAGATAATAATCATGATTTTTATTTTTAAGTGCTCTTTCAGAAAACTTTCAAAATGCTCTGACTGGTTGCCTTATGCGTTATTTTTATTTTTAATTATTTTGCCCCCCTCCCCTTCCAGAAATTCCTGAAACTCAGGCATTTACGACCTATTAAAAGTGCTTTAAGGTGCTCTGGCAGAATATTGCACTGATGCGGGTAAAAAAAAAAAAAAAATTACATCAGCAGTTCTTAAACTTTTTAATACCTAAAACTACATAAATAAAAACAGAATAAAAAAAATGCTCTCCAAGTACCACTATCATAACCAATAACAGTAGCCTAGTGAGCCGAACCGGTCATCAAACAAATGGATTAATCCCCCACGCCTAAAAAAAAAAAAAAAAAAAATACCTGTTCAAATGCTCCTGCAGTTGATTTAGGCGCTGTTCCACCTCTCCGTAGGTAAGCTCGCTAGCCGAATTATCGTCTCCTCTCAGCTCGTGGAAGTGTGCTGCTGACTCATCCAGGTAGTCGGCCGGCTTCTTGCACACCCATTTATCACAGCACAGATCTGCAGAGAGCGCAAAAAAGCAACATGCATTCTTTACACGCATACATGTGCGCTACCACACACCAAAAACACAACAACAACAAAATACCTGCTTGTTAAAATAGCCTACCATTAATCTCAAAAGGATTGCTGAGTGGGAAGCTCTTTGTCGTAATTCATCAGGTTTTTGTCCCGGTGGAATCACGAGGCAAACGAAGATCGTTGTTATCGCGGCCGGACACCTGGTGTCGTTACCGTTGCTTTACAATCACGTGTGTCGGGAGCCCTTTTCGAATTAAAAAATAAATAAATCGGCCGCTCGTATTTGGTTTGTCTATCTGCGACCGCAGTGAGCGCAGGTGGCTTTGTACTAGCACGATGAGCCGTAAAGATACGAGGCAAGCCCGTTCTCTGTTGTGCGTCCCTTTTCTGACCAGCGACATTGTGCTTTTGTCCTCACACTGCTTCAACATCCACTGAGCAAGTGAAAGGAACAATGCAAGGAATCCTTATCGAGAAAACAACACTAGTTGTAGAAGTGACAGCACGAAATGTTAGCCACTCTGCTTCGTATGTTTGAACTGCCAAGCTCGCCAAATGTTGTCGTGGAGGTGTTGCATACGGAGGCCGCGTCGCTAAACAGGAGCATCAAAGCGCTCTGGCCGAGTGTGTGAGCCTTTCAAAGGGACTTCTTTGATGGTTTCCGTGGTGGCGGAACACAGCGCAGCGGTGTCCAGTTGCAGACGCTATTTGCAGCGCCTCGGATCGTTAGCGCGTGGCGCTTACTGCCTAGACCACTTTCGATGCGAGAGGGAATACGTTACATAATCGTACTGTAGAAAGCCATAATTGGATTCTTTGGATGACAGGCTCACACAACAAGCCCAGGTACCACCACCACCACCACCACCACCACCACCACCACCACCACCACCACCACCACCACCACCACCACCACCACCACCACCACCACAACCACCACTCCCGCTATTTCAAGAAAGAGTAATTCCCATTGCCCCCTCCCGTCTAAAGGGAACAAATGTGTTACCTTGAAAAGATGGACTTCTCCTCAAGCCGTCTGTGACCTCGTTGTGTCCGAGAAGATTAGAGTCGAGAACAGGGCTGCTGGGTGTCGAGGGACCCCGAACTTGGGAACATCTCTTTAGGCACAGATTTGACTCCCTCCTACTTTCCACTTCTGGACTGACTTCATTGAGTTCCACTGGAGAACAGTAAATAACAACGCTTGTCCATTAAGCATGATTGGCGATGTTGTTGTTGTTGTCGTGTATTGATTCTCTTTCGAACACTTGCCTTTGGCCGGCTCCGGTGTGAAGGAAATCCTTCTTTTAATGCTCCTGGTGCCCTCACCGTCAGAGTCGCAGCCCTCAGGACTCGGGGGCTGCAAAAACATAAATATTTCCCGGTTTGATTTGTCTCCCAATCTCAGGCAAGATTTGTTGAGAGAAAACCCAGGCAAAGAGCAAACGCCACTAGCTAACAAGCATACAACGGCATTAATTTATGTTGTTTTAATGTATTGATTGATTATTTGATAGTCAAACGGTACATAAATAAAAGTTATTGATGTTCGTCCTGTAGGCGCCAACAGCGCACTTTCAAACTGTTGACGACCGTCAAACCAAACCAAATCAAGAAGGCTAGCATGCTAACAACAAAGCAATCTGCTTCTTTTAAATGCGTGCGCGTTCCTCCGTGGATGAGTCACAAGCGCATATAGACACGCAACTCCCTTCGGAGCAAGATTTTACCCAGCAGGCACAGTGAGAGGGGGACAACTGTACTGCTTCAACTGTACGACATCACCATCTGGCCCGACCAAGTTTCTCCGCTTCTGTTAGCGCACATGTGAAGCTAACATCAATTTATACACTGGGGTGATGATGACATAACGTGTGGAACGATTCGATTCGGTTTGATTTATTATACCAGTCTTCAAAAAACAAGCTTAAAATACGCCAGCCAACTTTTGTCGCATGTCAAGGTAGCTGTTACTGTATTTACAGCACGCGCCACCATTGTAACATTCCCTTCTACCTTTGCAGACTCATCTCTGAGATCGAAGGTCAGCTCCAGGTTGGCAAAGAAGTAGTCAGCAAACTCCGGATACATGTCCAACACTTCCAAAAGGTCCTCCCGTTGGATGGTGCTCAGGTCGCAGTAACTCAGAGCCCGCACGTCAGCGTTGGACTTTCCAGGTTTGGCAAATAGATGGATCATTTCACCAAAAATGTCGTTTTTTCCTGGTTGTCACAAACATGCACACAAAAGACCATTTCAGTATGCTCTCTATTTAGGTTGTGTTTGAACTTTACCTTTGCTATGTGTCTAGTTTGGTATTACTGTGAACCTAACCTAACATAACATAACATAACATAACATAACATAACATAACATAACATAACATAACCTAACCTAACCTAACCTAACCTAACCTAACCTAACCTAACCTAACCTAACCTAACCTAACCTAACATAACATAACATAACATAACATAACATAACATAACATAACATAACATAACATAACATAACATAACATAACATAACATAACATAACATAACATAACATAACATAACATAACATTGTGTATAATTAATATGATAAGTAAATATAATTGCTGAAAGTCATATATTGGTTATGCCTATACCGTAAAAATGCATTTTCCCTTTGTTGCCATGGACTTTTTAGAACCACTGGCAGAGCTAAAGGGGGGGGCTGCTGGGGGACTGGCCCGCCTGTGAAATTTGCAAATACCCCCCAGTTACAGGCTATTTTTCTGGGATTTTTTTTCCACATTTCCACCCTTCCTGGGTAACACAAATTTAATCTTCACCAGCATTTTTTAAAATAATTATTTGCGGCTCCATGCCCCACCCCCAACGAGTCTAGAGTGTACCCTGCCTCGCCCTTCCAAAGTCAGCTGGCTTTAAGCTCCGTTTTACTTGTGACCCCCACAGTACAGTAGTAAGGACAAGCATTATAGAAAATGAGACGGATGGACTCTGTAGTGCAATGAAGCACAAATATACAGATACAGCTCTTTTGAGACTTTTCTATCCAGTTAGTCCAAAATGATTTCTTGGTCTCGTGCATGAACGAGCACAGAAAAGCACCTAATGATGCAATTTCTGCAGTGGAAGTTGATCTACTGTGAATCAGTAGCAAATAAACTGCTCGGGGGGCCAGAGTTGAAGATGTTATTATACACCTGCGCCCGGGGCACAATGTACAGACTTTTTGCTCGTTTGGCTGCGGGCGAGCCTCATAGCTCAAATGTGGCATTGTGCTAAAATGCAGCTTTCCCTTCTCAAGAAATGGAGCAAATTGCTGCTGATCAAGCAAGTTGGCGGCATCACGCCGTATGTTGTATTCAAAATTGCCTGATCAATGGGATGGGTGGCATTTTCTGTGGTGATGTTAATCACGAGTCTGTGTGATTCAGCAGCCCGCGCTTAAGCCTCATTGTGTCACGTTTGGTTTTGGAGCGCATTCATCTCATGGACAAATGCGTTTTTAATCCGAGCTCACCTGGCTTTGCCTCGTCCATGAAAGGCTTTATTAGACCTTGTGTAATACGCGGCCATGAAATGTTACACAAATTCAGCTAGGATGAAAATTGTGGATTTTTTTTTGGAAAGGATAATCTCCCATCTTCCCGTGCTGTCAAGAATCCGCCGACAGTTGCCCGTGCTCTTTTAACAACCTTTTACGGATACACTTAATAGAAATGCCAGCGCCTCGCTCTTGGCACCGCACGCCTGTCGGCCAGAGGGCAGAAGCGGCGCGGGTGCCGTCTGTCAAATATGTGTTGACGTGAGGCATTTTAAAAGCAACGATTAAAAAAAAAAAAGCCCTTTGTTCCATCTGTGGAAAATTCAAACCGAACCCTTTTCCTGCCTGTCATTGGATGTGTGCTTCCTATAATTTACATGAATTGTATTATTCTGCATACCCGCTTCGCAATATAATAGAAGCAAAGCTTTACGAAGATAACACACACGGCGCTCACAGTGCCTTTTGATTTTGAATGGCTGACTCCAAATGTGTGTGAATGACAGCACTAGCCTCTTGTATGGGGGATCTCAGCAGATTATGCCGTTATTACATAATGTGGCCAGTGAGTTTATCACCAATGTGGATGCCTGCCAATGCTTCCCTAACGCACTTAGTGCACCGTGAAATGTCAACCAAAAACATTTGCCTGGGATGGGACATAAGTCATACGTCTTCCTCTACTTACTGCGCTTGACGCTAACACAATTCGGAATCATTTTGCTGAAGACAATAAAAAAAAACCCAAGAGATGCGATTTACCCAAAATGGCCACCACAATGTCATCTTTCAGGATCTCAATAGACCCGCGGGAGAGGAAGTAGAGGGCGGTGAGTACGTCGCCGCTGTGGACCAGAGTGTCTCCGGGAGGGGCGTGAGTGGTCTTGAAGTGCATAGCTAAGGCCCTCAGGCAGCCTTTGGTGGCTCCTTGGAACACTTTGCAGTTGTGCAGGAGATTATTATTGAGATGAAGACAAATATCTGCCTGCAGGCACTCCGGAAAACCTTTGAGCACCTGTGGGGAGGAAATGAGTGCCCAATTTAAACCAATCAATCGATAGTCTCTGGGAAGTGCTTTGTGATTGTCAAATGAGGGGGAAAAATGTTGGTACGGATGATTAGTGTGTCATCCCATCAATGGATAATTTTAATTGTTAAAGATAATTATCGGTGGTTTGAGCTTTGAGCCAATACGATAGCATGACATGAAGACACTTGAGCTCCACATGCTCCCCTCCACTTGTTTCTCAATGGGGGGGCTGTTTGACACAGTGACCCACTTGGCTGTTGAATTAGACAAGAATGTACAAAATGACAAAATGTAATACGCACCTCCTGCTCTCGCCAAAGAAAAGACATCAAGTCCGTAATGTAAAGCAGACAAAAGAGAAAAAAACACTTGGCCTTTAGAGTTGCGCATATTTCACTGTGATGGCTTTTTGCCCACCGTTTATTTACCGTGTTCATGTCGATGCCGTTGGTGTAGGCCCAGGAGTGCTGGAAATACTCCTCCAGCCTCTGCCTCAGAGGATTGGGTATCTGATGAAAACGGATGAACTCTTTGACCCGTAACATTTGTGCGTGGTAGCGTGCCGTGCCCGAGTACAACCTCTGGATGATGGCCGAGACGTTTCCAAAGATGCTGGCGTACATAAGGGCTGCAATATGGACAGGACAGCGCTTTGTATTTAGCGGAAACGACTCGCCGTTTTGCTTACGACGCCCGCCAGTCGACGTACTCACATCCGATCAGCATGACACAAATGGAAAAGATCTTCTCCGAATTTGTGTTGGGCGAAACGTTGCCAAATCCAACGCTGGTTAAACTGCTAAAGGTGAAGTAAAGCGCCGTGACGTACTTGTCCTTAATGGACGGACCAGAGTTGGGATCGCTGTAGTTGTATTTCTTCCCGATGGACACTCCCAGATTGTCCAGCCAGCCGATCTTGTGCTCCAAGTAAGGCTTTTCCACATTGCCGATGGCGTACCAAATGCAAGCCAACCAGTGGGCGATGAGAGCGAAGATGCACATCAACAGCATCAGCACGGCGGCGCCGTACTCCGAGTAGCGGTCCAGCTTCCTGGCCACTCGAACCAGACGCAGCAGCCTCGCTGTCTTCAGCAGGCCGATCAGGGTGGTCGTCTAAACACATATCGCCGGTTAGCTGGGTTGTCATCCGATTATTCGGCAAAGTTTTAAATTACAATGAAGGTGATATATAGCGAGGGTTGCATGTGCAGTATGTCAACTGTCGCTTGTGTAATAATGTCACAAGGTTTGGTGATATGCTGACTACGGAGAAGCCATTCCCCAAGAGAGCTAATAAACAAGCCAAACGTGACTACGTACCACAATCTATTCATTTGGCCGCACCGCATTGTGCTGACTTTTGTTGCCTCCGAGAGTCGTAATGCGTGGTGAGCGTTACTGACTCGCGTATCGTCATTATGCAAACATTAGCTGTGAGATAATTCAGAGAAAATGCAGCGAGGGCATTTGCGGGCTCTGCAAAACAAAATTATACAGAGGTTGTTTTATTCTCGTAAACCAACATGGAATATCGTATCGTACACAGTGGATTTATTCTGACCGGAATTTGTGTGCATTTGGAATTATTGCTTATTTCTTTTTTTTTTTTTTTTTACTAGTCAGGACTCAGCACAGCTACAGTATACAATTTAAATTAAGCCATGACAGATGTAACGAGTTCAGTCACGTTTATCTGCACAGGGATTACGTAATGTAGTCTCTGAAGAGCTCCTCACTTTCTTTGTGTATGTCCAATGGGACAAACAAACAGCTTCATATATCCGTTTTTAATAATGCTTGGCCTCATGAGGGAGGCAGATAGTGGAGCTGGAACTTGTCCCAGCTGACTTTGAGCAAGACTTTGGGTTATTCTGAAACAAGGTCGTTATAGTAGAAAACAATAGCTAACAAAATAATTAAAATTAAAAAAAAGCATTTTTGCTGATGACATAAAATAAAAAAAGTAAAACGCCTTTACAAATACTGAATGCTCACTCAATATAACTGCAACTAAAGCAAAAGTCACCGTTGTAGTCATCCAATTAACTCATTCGCTACATTGACAACTATAGACGTCAAACATTTTAGTTAATATCATACGTGAACTTTTGGGGTTCATTTTAAATGTATTTATTTTGGTCTGGCAAATATATTTCAAGTGTATTTAAATGAATAGCTAAATATAAAACAATGAAAATCCATATTCCTAGCCAATTGAAAAGACGACTCAAAAAGACTCTATAAGATGGCGAATAATATACACCTTTTTAGCGGGGTGTAAAATTACTCGCGAATTTTGCGGCAAGGCTGCATCCCGCACGAATATCATTACCGTTCCAGAACAGCGAGCGAGTGTGAATGTCAGCCAGGAAAGGCTCCATCTCACCCGTGACCCGAGTGCGAATGAGCTGTATAGAAAACGGATAGCGAAATGACACTCTCCGCTTGCATCAACCGTCAAATGATTGGTTTGCTCGCCGCCACCGTGCACCGCAAGACGGACACTCCATTTTCTTTAGGTGTGCAAAGTAAAGCACCGCAATTGAGATTTACAAAGACTCGCATCGCTGACTCAGCAGTAGCAGTGACGGCAGTGGTAAAAAAAAAAAAAAAAAAAAAGATGATGATTATGGTTTATAATCGGGAGCTTTTCTGGTGTAATGGAGTGCCCACAAAGCACGATCAAGCACTGAAGTGGATCCAGAGCCATCAAACAAGCTGGCGGGCCTGGCAGCCAGCCGACCAATGACTATCTAACATCTGCATGTAAGCTGTGCACACGGCTCTGTTGGCCCCCCTCGTCACATAAATGCATCAATGATTGCCATTTGGTAAGCCATTAATCCTTGTAAATGGATTCGAGAATGAGGACCATTCAAAAAAAAAAAAAACATGCAATTTAAAGTAATCCTTCCATTGCTGAGACAGAAAGACTTAGGCTTTAAGTAGTGGCCTGGGTGCCCAAGTCTGGACTCAATAAAGAGATGACTGGGCAGGCATGACCCATACCGTAATACTCTCGTCCCTTTGAAAAAACAAAACAAAAAAAAAACAGGTTAATAAATAAAGTGAAGAGATAACAAACCTCATCCGATCCTGAACCGAAGATCAGCAGGTCAAAGGGGATGGCCGCCACCATGTCTATTAGGAACCAGCCTTTAAAGTAATGGATGGCTATCTTGGCGGCGTGGCTGACCACCTCCTCGTTCTGGTTGACGTACGTGGTCCTGAAGTTGATGAGGATGTCGATGATGAACATGATGTCCACGATCAGATCCACCACGTTCAGAGGGCTGCAGGAGTAGCCGCATTTGCGCCTCCTCTGCTCCTCTTGGTCGTTGAGGAGGAAGGCGGCGGAGTAAGGCGTGAGGATGGCCGTGTAGATGACCAGCAGCAAGATCAGCCAGTCCCACACTGCTTTGAACGGGCTGTAATGCAGGATGGTGAACTTGTCGATGCGGTTCGTCTGTAGCTTGTACTCTGGAAGAACGTCGGCGCCCAGTGACAAGACCTGGAGGAGACCGAAAGACATAGAATGGATCTATTTTTAGATGAGCAGAACAAAAATTACGTCAGTAGTTCCCCCATAAATATAAAATAATGTAAACACAAACATTGACTTTTTCCCAAACTCCCTAATTCAACAATTGCTTTCTGTAGCTCAGTCAATAATGTAATCTCTTCTTAAAGATAGAGCGTGAAACATTTCCTCTTTTCTCTTCTTTTATGTAATTTACAGAGTGTGACAAATCAAATAAAAATATGCCTTTTATATCCATTTCGTAATATATGTTCATTCTAAAAATATCTCAAATTTACTCATGCGAGGAAGTCTGATTTATTAAACTACACGTCAAAACCATCAAAGCTTTTACTTATTAAATTGATTATTTCACATATGATTTATACCGTCGGCACCTTTCTTCAACGATACGACATTATAATTTATTACAGATATGTTTGTAGATCAGGGACTTGGCTTTGAGAAGCGCTGACTTACACAAAAAAAGCGAAGCAATGCATTTGCGTGGTGTAATACCCGTTAATTAAAAGTAAAATTGCACGCTCGGGTAATTCTTCTTTGCCTAATTGTCCTCCCTCAGAGACTCTTGACAAATAGATCAATGAGGAAAAAGCCAATGTGAGTGATGAAGCCTTCTCGCCGGAATTAGCGACAACAATGCAACAACTGCGGGCGCTTGCGATGTACGCGCTCGACAACGCGAAAAAATTTCATAACTTTAGTAGAGCGAGTGAGACCAAAACTTTAGTTTTCATTTCCTCACACGAATCCATTCTGACTGGATCGTAAATTATTCAGTGTCCTGTGTCATCCGCGGGGTTTTGGCCTAACAAGCCGTGGATGACAAAGACGACTCTCCTGTGCCATAAAAAAAAAAGAAAAAAAGTGAAGCTGTGGGCAGCAACGGGGTCTTTCTCGTCACTGCACATTCCCCGATGTTGAAGCCATGAATTATACACGAGACTCAAGATGGGCGCTCATGTCTCGTCGCCGTCCCCGAACACTAAACCGAGGTCAACAGGGACGAAGAGCGTTTAATCACGATGATGCTTTGCTCATTTATACATGAGGGATGCGTGTTGTTTGAGTCGAAACACTTTCCCCAGATGACATCGGGCAGACCTGCAGTATTACATCTTTGTGCTTTCGCATGCTTCAAAAGTGGAGAGTTAGGGTGAGAGTTATTTTTAAGTTTGCTCGCTTAGAAAATAATCGGCCCTGACGTGGTTATTTTCATTGGTTGTGTTAAAAGACACTATGTCAATCAAAAATGCATGAGAAACCGACTTTATAAAAAATAATAAATAATAATAAAGAAATTTTAAAAAAATGTACAATACATGTCAGCGGTTCTCAACGTAATTGATCAAAAATCGTTCAATGAATTTGAACAGTGAATGAACCAATTTGTATGCCCCCCCCCCCTTCTGTCCCTTCATCTTGACTTCTATATCTTTTTAATTCAAGGTCGTCTGTCTGTAGGCTTTGGGTTTAACGTGCAAGTCGAAGTCAACTTTATTACATTGGACTTTTCTCTATTAACCTCGCCTAAAGCTCCGAAATAAGATGAGAAGCAAACCAACTTTTCTCCAACTCATTATTCTTCCTGTGCTTTCCAGGAACGACCCCTCTCTCTCTCTCTCTTTGTGAATGTCACAGCTCCACCGCTGGGGCTTTGGCAGCATCCCAAGCTCGCAAACAAAGTGCCGCTAAGCCGCAGGCACTGACTTTTTTTTTCTCGCGACTTACCATGGAAGAGCTTTTTCAAAACTAGTTCTTGAGGGGGGTTGGCCATCAAAAGTACCGCATTGTAAATGATGTCTCACCTGTGTGACTTTCTCCGTGACGTTGTGTGTCCTGTCTTTGACCTTTGGCGCTATGATGGTCTTCTCCGACGTTGGAGGGGAGTGAGTCTTCTTGTCGATGCCTTCGGAGAAGGTGAGCGCGATCAGGGGGATCTTGTTGATGGTGCTGTACTTGTTGATGTTGGAATCCGACGTGGAGCCCAGCAGGCTAGACTTGACGTGGTTAAACGGACCTGCCGATTAAGAACAGTGTTATCTGTCATTGGTCCAGTATGGGACGGGCCGATGTTCTAGCAAGCATACCTTCGTTTGGATGACGGTCCCTAAATATGCTTTTGGAACTGGAGCTGTAGCCTTCGATCTCATGGACAGAGGACGCCCGCCTCATGCTCGTGATGCTTCCTCTCGGGAAGGTATTGGATAAGGAGGTTGAGGACTGGTGTACCTCCGTCTGGTAAATCTTCTCCCACGGTAGTTTGGGGGACGAATGGTCAAGGGGTTCGGCCGCCACGCTGGTTGGAGAAGAGTGGTGGCTGGAGCTGATGAGGGCATGGGTGTCGTTGGCTTCCATTGGACTGCACATGCTCTTGGTGGGCGAGGGGAAGCTCTGCAGGGCAACTGAGTCCTCGTTGTCTTTGGGCGAGTCCACCATCACGGCGTCTGGGTCCTCTTGCGGAAGCGATTGCTTGTTGGTATTCATCAGGCTCAAAGCGGCCTGGCGGAAGCGGAAAAATCGACTCCCTGAAAGAGGGCAGAAATTTACAGCATTAAGTTACGAGAAACGGCAGCAGCGGCGTTTTAATGGAAGGGTGTGAAACTGCCTTTACGAAAAAAAGGGTTTTTATGACTTGAAAAATATTACGTGGTTTATATTAGGCAGTTAACAGTGTAAACCTGAGAACAGTCAACTCATTCACCGGGCACAGGTACTCCGAAATACCGCAAATCCGATTTTTCATGCTAATCCAAGTCAGATATGCGAATTTTGCCGGCCTTTCCAAGCGAAACC